>NC_140166.1:199763056-199908056 GCF_963971535.1 Notolepis coatsorum
GTATGACCTAACTGCACAGCTGGGAGTAAAAACCCTGTTTTTCACATGATTTTAATCCAGTCACTCCTTTTAATCAGAGTGTAAGACCAGACCCTCCCAGAAACACCTTCCCACATGAGACTACGGTCAAGAAAAAAGATATGTAACTGTGAGACACGTGACCAATAGACTCAAGTTTGACACATAAACCGGGCGCAGCAGGCCTGTAAGCCCTGCGCCCAACCTCGACATCTTTAAGACACCAGCTCATGGAAGGCGTCGCCATAGCAACAACGCTACAACGGGCGGGGAAAAACCAACCGGATCCTGTCATAACAGGAGTCGGTAGAATACCCCTTTCCCCCCCCCCCCCCCCCCCTGTCAAGCACTGGCTTGGCCCTGACTGGCTCAGCAGAAAAGATCAAAAATCCCCTAAACCAATCAAGTGGGAAAGGAGGGGTTTATTCGACACCCCCTCCCGAAAACACACCCTCTATCCCTACACACAGAAACGCAACCGTAGCCATCTTGAAAAACCTCCGGTAGAAAGCAATGCATAGCATAAGCTAATACAATGCCTGCTACCCACAAAAAGTGTAAGAGGTTTCACAACAAACATAAGTCGCCGGTGCGTGAATCCTATACCCGTTGCCTATGTCATACATAGGAAAAACGCCGAACGAGAGTAACGGCTAGGCCGTGAAAAAGTGTGCGTACGAGCATTACTGCAACTAAACAACACAGCATTGTGAAACACATATACTTAGTTAAAGCAATGGAATAACACCAGTTCTAATTGCATGTGGAGCATCAAGCTAAAAAGAACCTATTACTGAGTGTAAGTTGCAGACCTTGCTTAACCTCGTAACACAACACAACTCACCCCCCAACGTAAACAGGGTAGATTCATATATACACAACCCCACCATATGATTTGTTTGAAGAAACACACAGTTTGTTCGGCCAAAACACAGTCCCCCTTATGTCGGGGAACTTTTTTTATTAATACTAATAAAGTGTAAGGCACAAAATCATAGAGGGGCCGGGAAGGGTGTAGGAGAGGGGATACAGAGGGGAAAAAAGTCACTCCTAACGGCGTCTGCCACCTCGCGCCGCTCGAGTCTTGCCACCCCGGGGAGCCCCGGAGGGACGGTAGGTTACAGTCTGCTGGACACGACGTTCCCTACCGTCTCCTCCGGTCTGGGATGGGCCGGCGGTGGCCGAAGCGCCGTTTCGTCCCCTGGCCCTCTTGGCAGGGCCAGCAGCGGCGGCGGAGGCAGTGGTAGCGGCGACGGAGACAGCTCGACGTCGCGGAAGCCTTCTGCCCCCACCGGCAAGGACGGGAGGCGGAAAATGGGGTTGGAGGACGGATCTCTCCTCTGCCATTTCTCTGCATGTTGAGGTCATCAATTGCAGGGCCTTCCCGAACAGGCCAGCGTCGGAGAGGGCGGCCGTCAGAAGAGGGGCTCTCTTCTTCTCTGGCACACGGGCCTGCTCCAGCCAAAGGTGACGCTGGCCCAGGGTGGCCAGGGCGCGCACTTTCCCCATGGCTATGGCCAGCACCTGGGAAAGGTGCAGGACAGCTCCCGCAGCCTGGGTGATCTGATCGCATTTTACCTCGTTCAGATCCGTGCCGCCCGTCATTATCCCCGATACAAATCTAGCCAGGTGGGCGATGTTAGACGCCGCAGCCAGCGATTGTGTACCAGCGATGAATGACTGGTCACCCCAATAAGCCAATCGCCTAGCCGACCTCCCCTGGAGGACCGGCTTGCATAGGGGTTCCCACACCATATCCGGACAGAGGAGCGCGGCCATCGGATTGTCAAGCCGAGGCACGCCCTCCCCCATACCTTTGACTAACCCCGACACCTGCGTAACTGGTACGTAGGCGGGAGTTAGTCCCATGATGTTGGACACCGCCTGACCCCGACGAACATAGGCCCCCATCGATGGGAAAAATGGGTAGACAACGTCCACCCCTCTCACTGGGGGACGCTGCCAGGGATGGCCTATGAGGTCATCAGGGACAGGTGCAGGCAATGGCAGCGGCAGCGGCACACCGTTCGCGGTGGCGGCTACCGCCATGAGCTCGGGAAACAAGGCCCGCAGTTCCCCCTGCGAACCTTCCTCCACCGACCCCGCATCCCTCGCATACAGCAGGCTGCGACTGGTTAAGGAGCCACAATCCGATGCGGCCGACAGTAGGGCATCCTGCTGCTGAGGCCAAGGTGGTTCCTCGACATCCTCAAACAAGGCGCCCCATGGAGCCATTTCTCCCCCCTCCGGGGTCTCCGGAGGAGGGATACTCTCCTCCACGGGACCATCATACAAGAATCCGTCCGCCTCTTCCATGAAGTCTTCAGTTTCCATCAGAAATCCAGAGTCGGACGCATCCTCGCTGGTCTCCAGCAGCTCCCCAAAACCCAGGCCGTTCGCGTCTGCACGCCACCATCTTGCGACGCAAGCGAGCAGACGCGAAAAGTTTGCGTCGCAAATCCTCCGGCTCTAAAACAATCCCCCGTTCATCAACGGGCGATTCCCCAGAACCAGAGGAACCAGAGTCGAGATCAGGCCATCGCCAGAGCGACGGCACCGAACCCTCGGCTCGTCGGTGAGGAAAACTATCCACCGGCAGTCTCCCGGGCTGGGTCGGCAACCACGAGAGTGGCAACAGCCCAGCACCGAAGCGCACGACGGAGGCGGGAATGGAGAACCGGTGGTGAAGAGTAGGTCTAGCGGGTCTACTCTCCGCAGAATACATTATGACCCAAATCTTTTCTTATACAACAAAGTGAGAGAAGAAAAGATTAAGCACAATGTAAACCAGTCACAACTCTTTTCAACTAACAACACGTCAAGTGGGGTACTACCGAGGCACTTCCTTGTGGTGAAAGCGAGAAGGAGGAGAGCAGGTGACCACACACCTGCTTATGAAGGTAAGCTGATGAGGGGTGTGGTCAGACTAATACTGGTATTAAAGGTATATTTGTGGAATGTTATTCAGTGCGCGTGCACGTACGCGAGGGAGTGCAGTAGGTGATGCCAAGCAGAGCCCCTTAACGAAACAGAACCTTTCACTACCACACTACAGATGGTTAACCGTCTGTAGTGTGGTAGTGAAAGGTTAACCTTCTATAGGGGCGACAGTGGCTCGGGAGGTAGAGCAGTCGTCTGGCAATCCGGAGGTTCCCGGTTCGATTCCCGCTCCTCCCGGGCAGCGTGTCGATGTGTCCTTGAGCAAGACACTTAACCCCTAATTGCTCCCGATGAGCAGGTTGGTACCTTGCATGGTTGCCTCCACCGTGAATGTGTGAGTGAATGGGTAAAATGTGAGTAACAAATTGTAAAGCGCTTTCGATAAAAGCGCTATATAAAAAAGCAGCCATTTACCATAGTGTGGTTGTGAAAGGGTTAACCCTTTGTCGTGTGGCAGTGAGAGGGTTAACATTCTGTATTGTTGCAGTGAAAGGGTTAACCATTTGGTAGTGTGGTAGTGAAAGGGTTAAGGACCGGTGGTAGTGAGACAGATGAACAAAAGATGAAACAAGAAAAAGCAATGATTCTGCTATGTGATTTGGGTCACGGAAATGCCCAAAATCTTACAGTCGCCCCAGGGTCATGAGGTCAAGTCAAGGTCATGCACCAGGCAGCCCACACCTGAGTTAATTGAAATGCTGAGTAAACTTTATTTGTATAGCACTTTTCACAGATAAAATCACAAAGTGCTTCACAGAAGTAAAACATCAACAGTTACATAGAGATGAACGCACTACACATAAAACAATTCTGACACATCGTAAGCATAGGCATAACATAAGAAAATTAAATAACTAAATATGAGTGCAACATAAATGTCAGCCCTAAAAACAAAACAACAATCATAAATAAATAAACAAAGTATACAACTAGGAATGAATTAAAAGCCTGTCTGAATAAAAACGTTTTCAACTGTTCCTTAAAAGTGGATAGGGAGTCAAGTGAACGCATAGAAAGGGGGAGGGTGTTCCAAAGGTATAGGGGCCATAAATTGGAAGGACCGGTCACCTTTTGTTATTAACCGGGTCCGTGGGACAACCAGGAGATTTTGGTGGGAGGACCTAAGTGCACGACTGGGGGAGTAGGGGCGCAGTAAATAAAAAATGTACACAGGAAATTTACCTTGGAGGGCTTTAAAAGTTAAAACAAGAATTTTAAAATGGACACGATAATTAATAATAATAATAATAATAATAATAATAATAATAATAATAATAATAATAATAATAATAATAATAATAATAATAATAATAATAATAATAATAATAATAATAATAATAATAATAATAATAATAATAATAATAATAATAATAATAATAATAATAATAATAATAGATCAAATTTATATAGCGCCCTTCATAGAACCCAAGGTCGCTTCACAATCAGGACAAAAAATAGGGCAAGGAAAATAGGGGGGGGAAAAAAGGGGGGATGAGGGAAGGTAAGGGATAATGGACCTAATCTAATCTAAACTAACTGATGGGGAAAAGCCTTGGTGAAGAGGTGTGTTTTTAGAGCGGATTTGAAGGTGTCCAGGGTTGGGGCGTTGCGGATTTCGGGGGGGAGAGAGTTCCAGAGGGTAGGGGATGCCACGCTGAAGGCTCTGTCCCCAAAAGTCCGTAACCTGGTGCGAGGGATGGAGAGAAGACCTAGATCAGAGGATCGTAGGTTCCGGGATGGAGTGTACTGGTGGAGGAGATCAGACAGGTATCGGGGAGCCAATGTAGAGTGGATAAAATGGGGGTGATGTGGGCACGCCTACTTGTCCCAGTTAAAAGCCTTGCCGCTGCATTTTGAATGATTTGCAAGCGGTTTAGCACAGATTTATCCAAAATTGAATTGCAATAGTCCAGGCGTGATGAAATAAAAGCATGGATGATCATTTCCATTTCAGCTCTAGAAACAACAAATCTTAATTTGGCAATGTTTCTGAGCTGATAAAAACATGACCGTGTGAGCTGGTTGACATGGCTGTTAAAAGACAGAGTCATAAAAAATTACACCTAAGTTCCTCACATGCGGTTTGACACACTGACCTAAAGGTCCAATAGAATTTTTTATAATGGGGATGATGTGGTCGGGAGCAATAATGAGGGCTTCTGTCTTACTTGCATTAAGCTGAAGGAAATTATCAGCCACCCAGCTCTTGATGGCATCGATGCATTCATTAATAATGCAAAAAATATTACACTCACTGGGCTTAAAAGAACAATACAATTGGATGTCATCCACATAAAATTGATAAAATATTCCATTAAAACGTTTAATAATCTGGTTTAGGGGAAACATATATAGGAGGAACAGCATTGGCCCTAGCACAGAACCCTGCGGAACCCCACAGGACAGTGGGGTAGAGTCCAACATGAACTGACCCACTGACACAGAAAAGCTTCTATCAGCTAGGTAAGATGAGAACCATCTCAGTGCTGACCCAGAGATCCCAAACACATCATTGAGCCTACGCACCATAACCACATGATCAACCGTGTCAAAGGCTGCGCTGAGGTCCAATAAAACTAATAGTGTGTGTTTACCATCATCTGCAGCCATTACAATGTCATTGGTAATCTTAAGAAGGGCTGTTTCGGTGGAATGAAATTTCCGAAAGCCTGATTGGAATGGGTCATGCAGATTATGGGTTTCCAGAACCATGAGAAGCTGCTCAGCCACAATTTTCTCCAGCACCTTGGACAGCAGAGGTAGTTTGGAGATTGGTCTATAATTCTCAGGAAGAGAGGGGTCTAGGTTAGCCTTTTTTAAAAGAGGTTGAACTATGGCATGTTTAAAATGGCTAGGGACAAAACCTGAGTGAATAATTGAGAAGTGTGTCTTTATGGGTTGTTCTAAGAAAGTGTGTGCCTATCAAACAAGGAGATAAGACTGAATTTCTCAGTGTTACTTTAGACTCATAACTATCTCATTACTGTCATCATTACGGTCTGATCCTTCAATGCTCTTCAGGAAGCTCTTATTAATCTTAAACGGGTACTTAATGCAAATAAAACAAAATTCATGCTGTTCACTAGAGCCAGAAATATTGGTAAATCTTTTTTGCATATATCCACTGCGAATGGATCTAACATTGAGAGAGTCACTGAATATAAATATCTTGTAATCTGGCTTGATGAGAAATGTACATTTAAATACCATTATAGACAATCTTGTCAGCATACTGCGACAGACAAATTGGCTTGTTTTACAGAAACAGAACCAGCTTCCCTATGATTAGTAGGAAAAGCATTGTTGAAGCAGTTTTTCTGTTGGATTATGAAGATGTCGTGTATAGAAATGCTGCTCCTTCCACTCTTAAACCCTTGACCCCTTGTCTATCATTCTGCCCTCAGATGTATTACTGGTGATAACTATGGTACTTATCATTGTATGATAAGGTGGATTCACGTTCTCTGTCAGAGAGGCAGAGAAGACGAATAAACACTGGTATCTGTTTATCTATAAGGCCATTGTCAGAAAACGACCACCTTATATCGCAACGATGCTAGATTGGAACTTTGTAACTCACTCAAATGACTGGTTTATGCTTAACCCGTTCACCGCCACACTACCAAACGGTTAACCCTTTCACTGCGACAATACAGAGAAGGTTAACCCTTTCACTGCCACACAACAGCCGGTTGACCCTTTCACTGCCACACTACAGAAGGTTAACCCTTTACTATCACACTACCAACGGTTAAGGTCCAGAGCCACGGTCTGAATTAGGAAATGCAGCCTTTTATTTTAGTGCTTCGACTTCTTGGAATGATCTTCAACACACACTAGAAATCGATTCTCTACTAACTTATGGACAATTTAAAACTATGTTTACAAACCTCCCTGCGTCAATTTGTAACTGTTTTAACAGATTTTATATGCGTTTTGTCTGTATTTTATTGTTTTTCTTTTAGTTTTATAGCCGTCTAATGGAATCACGGCGTCCCCAAAAGTATTCCAGAGAATTAAATGAAAGTTGAATGAATAATATTGTAAGTAAAGTGGGGATAAGCCTAGCGCAAACTAGAAAAGTTAACTCTTTCACTGACGCACTACCGAATGATTAACCTTTCACTGCGACAACACAGCAGGTTAATCCTTTCACTGCCACACGACAAAGTCAATATCGGCTGATACCGAGTACCGATGCGATCCATTACTTTCACTTAGCATTACAGACTTGGGGTCATTTGAAAAAAATTATTGAAATAATCCATTTCTCTCCATTAGAGAGAGCTAACATGCTTCTATGTGTCAAAAATACAGCAAATCAACTCACTTTGTTTTGATTTCTGACATGTTCGACGTGTTTCTTGGTATCGGATTTTAGTATCAGGGAAATTCTCCGATATCGATATTCCATTTTAGACTGGTATCAGTCCAATATCCGATACCAGTATCAGAATCAGTGCATCCCTATAATTCAAGCCGTAGTCCAATTTTACCTTGAGTACTGTCCATTCATGAGGTCTTCTGCCATGAAAAAAAGGTTTTAAAGAAGCTTCAAATTGCTCAAAACAAGCTAAACTAACTCTTAAATGTCCTATTCCAAACTAATGTCCACCAACTGCACCTCAATTGTCCATACAGTTTCTCCGCCCCTTCCGCCCCTTCCTGACAAAAGAAGCCACCCAATTCCTCGTCCAATCAACAGTCATCTCCCGCCTTGACTACTGCAACGCACTGCTTGCTGGCCTCCCGGCCACTGCCACCAAGCCTCTTCAACTCATTCAGAACGCAGCGGCCCGCCTGATCTCAAACCTACCGAAGTCGGCCCATGTCACCCCACTTCTTAGGGACCTGCACTGGCTCCCCATTACTGCACGAATCCGGTTCAAGGCCCTCGACCTGGCATACCGTGCGGCAAAGGGAACCAAAGCCTACCTCCGGTCAATGGTCTCTAACTACACACCCTCAAGACCGCTCTGCATCTTCTGGCCGTCTCAGAGCCACTCCTATCCGAGCTCCGGGAGGGTCATCAAGGAGATCCTGCCTTTTCTCAGTCCTGGCCCCACAATGGTGGAATGAACTACCCACCCCAGTTAGGACAGCCGAAACCCATCCAATCTTTCGCCGTCGACTAAAGACGCACTTCTTCAACCACTATCTGGAAAAATATATATAAAAATCTAACCCTAACTAACCTTACTGTCATGCACTTGTCCTAATAAACTAACCTACACTGTAGCACTCAACACTTTGAGGAACATTGTTACTCAGCTGATAGAGTTGTGCCCTTCCTGATGACTTGTCGTACAGAACTTGTAAGTCGCTTTGGATAAAAGCATCAGCTAAATGACTAAATGTAATGTAATAGCTCACTGTTGAAGGTAAATTAATCTCTAGTCTCTATACTTTTTTCAGTCATGCAAATCCTTTGCAAATCATCTCCTTATTTTTCAGATCAATAGGTGTACACTGGCAAAATACATAACCATAATACCATAGAGGTGAGTTCAGACCTACTGGTACTGTCGACACATAGGAACAATATAGAGCCATAACTGAATGGAACTCCCTCACATATCCCCAGCTAACAGTGAAAGGTTATCCAGGAAGAGATTAAAAGCATATCACATGACTCCGCATGACTGATTGCACAGGGACTGATCTTTATAAACTCACAGTTAGTATATAAAGTAGGTATTGCACATCATAGCCAGTATTATAATGGGCGTATCTTACCTACCTGTTATCAACTATCATACTATAATGATATACTGTACTGTTATGTTGCAATATGATGATCTCACCATTCTTACCATTAAAACACTATTATATTAAAAACAATTATGCTATACTATTACACTACTGACTATTATTATTACACTGTTATGTTATAATACTGTTATACCACTACTATTTCATATTATGCCATACTTCTTACTATTGACAGTTATGTGATTATGCTATACTCTGACAATATTGACCATTATACTGCACTATTACATCATAACGGCACACTAATATTGTACACGTTATACTAATACGACTATAATGTTATGTGTCTATTGGTGGTTCTCACTGTGTGTAATCTCTCGTTACATTGTCTTGTCAACTCAGGTAAAATGTATGTAAATACTGTAGTGGGTTTTTCTGTTCTGTATTTATGTCATATGCTGGACCCCTGTAAGAATAGCGGTCGCTATGGCATCAGCCAATGGGGATCCTAATAAGAAAAGGAAAATGAAACGAGATGAAGTCGCCCCCATCTTCACAATATCATAGATCCTCAAGTAAATCTCTCTCTCTCTCTCTCTCTCTCTCTCTCTCTCTCTCTCTCTCTCTCTCTCTCTCTCTCTCTCTCTCTCTCTCTCTCTCTCTCTCTCTCTCTCTCTCTCTCTCTCTCTCTCTCTCTCTCTCTCTCTCTCTCGTCTCTCTCTCTCTCTCTCTCTCTCTCTCTCTCTCTCTCTCTCTCTCTCTCTCTCTCTCTCTCTCTCTCTCTCTCTCACCATCGCCCAGGAAGAGGATGAGGTTCTTTGCTTTGTGGAGGTTAGGCCTCATGTTCAGGGCATCGTTCAGGGCCTGCCTCCCTTTGTTGTTCCAGAAGCCTGCATGGAGCTCTTCCTCTGAGGAAAAAAGAGTCAGCAGTTTAATAGTTAACGTCACGGTGACCAAATGCGTCCACATTTTTATAGGATTCTATCACATTTTCATAACAATAGCGAATATAACTTACCCTGCGCCGTTTTCATTGAGGTTTCTTACAAATTAACAATGTTTTATTTGTCCTTTATATGCGGATAACATTCAAATCTTATACCATTATGTTCCCGTTTAGACATCAAACATAATGCTAATGATGCACTTTTGTAAAGATAATTGGGTGACCATTCTCGATCACTGTACTCAGGTCCCATTAATAGTTTAACGCTGTTCAGATCGTGTTTTCCTAATCTGGTGCTGACCAGTGACCTGTGACCTGTGTTAAAGGTCTTGGGAATTGTATTCATGTTGTAGTCATAACATTTCCACCCTTTAATTTTAAACCAATGCTGCCATCTACTGACAACAGAAAGTGTTGTGTATCATCAACTTGAGAGGCTACCCGCACTTCCGTAAACACCGTCGCCCAAAACACATTCTAGAGATTCCCACTTTTTACTGGTACATAGGTTCATATCTAATAGTCTTTAGATGACTAAATATAGATGAATACTCATGAAATTTGATATATATATTCTAAAATAAGTATAATTTCACTTCATCTACCTGTCGACATGAAATTCCCAAACGCTGATGGTAAAAAAAGCCTGGATGTCGCACAAAATGGGGCGTGACCGAATTTGGTCCCAGACAATAAGAGTGACTGAGATTGATCTACGTTCCGTTAGTAGTTTAATAGGTTGAGTGGTTTTTGTAGCTGAACTGGACAATCAAATAATCTCAACATACAGACAAGCAAGTACTATATGGCTATATTGTTCTAAGTTTTGACTAATTTGTATTGTTATGTCATGTTATGTCATGTGGGCATGTGAAGCCGACCATGCTCTAATGAGCACATGATGATCAGGTCATTTCATTAAACCTTAGGCACTTTGTGTCAAAGCATGTTGTCTAACATCTCATTATGAGAGTGATTGTTACAGATTAACGCTATGTTATGTTGACTCCGCCAAAGGTTTTACCGCTCACTCATTCAACTCTAGAGACATACTGTACGTGTTGGATCGATGGAAAACGAATGAAAGATGCTGATTAATGCATTTCTTTTAATTATTATTATTAATTAGCAAATAGGTGCTTACCTGGAATGACAGACAAAGCCCAGTGCACGGAGAGGAAGAGGAGTAATCCAGTTATAATGAGGCTCTGTGGACTAGACATGTTGCATTTTATGTGTCATCACAGGGAGAAAGTGTGAAGCCCCAGTTATGGCCTGTTTATAGCTGCTTTGCATGGGGCAAAGGGCGGAAAACCCTGCCGTTCAGGAGAGGTTGAGTGACAAGGAAGCGCCTGTCCCATGACCATGTAAGACCTACACGTGCACATGCATGCACACACATACACACATTAACACACTAGGGATGCGCCTGAATCTGAATCTGAATTTGGGGAAAGCATGGATAATGATATGGATACAGATATCTTGCCATACAGATATTGATATTATTATTCAGGGGTAAAAAAAAGTATTTTTATGTTATGAGTTCTATTGACTCGCTCCACCTATATAGGCACCAGCATCTGTTTGCCGTCAACAATTATCTGTAGGACTGCCGTCAAAAACGACCCGTAGGACTGCCCTGTATCTTCGTTTGGACCCACAGAAATATTTGTATTCATATTTTGAAAGTTGTGCGTCAAAAGAGAGAAAGAAAAAGGCTGATGTTTGTCCTCCTATCTCGACTGCTCCGTGATGAGCAAGGTCTCCCCTACATTTTCAAAAGCCCGGATGAAGCTCCTCTTGAGCTCGTCTTAAATCATCATCAGGAGTTGCATGTTAAATTAATTATTGATTATTATCACAGCATGCGGCATCTTTGGAAATATTTCAGAACAAGACACACAGCGCGCTCCCCATCTGTCCTCTCCTACGTTACGGCACTAAGAGCAGGCTTCACTGATGCCAATTCCAGGAATATAATTTATAGATATATAGATATAGTCGGCGTTGCCTTCGGCTTGGGCCGGCCGTCATACTGGCTCAATTGGCAGAGTCAGCGGGTGGAAGTTGATGGGTGGTAATCTGGATGTTGTGGACAGCGACTCCTACAGGTCGGTTGGGGGACGCCTGCACAGCAGAGACAGGAAATAGCAGGGCTAGTGTGAGCCTCCCCCGGCGAAATAACTTGCCGTCACACAATTGGTGCACATGTCACATGACCAGAAACGTCAGTGGCCAATCAGATTTGCAAAACTCATGTCGTATATTTCTAAATAAAAACATGAACAGAAGCAACTAAAAATGTACCAAATGATAAAACAGAGAAGTTGATTTGAAAGACAGGGTGATTTGAACACCATGTGAAGTTATTTCTGAGACCCTAGCCTAGGCTAAAGAGGTTGAGAGACAATGGCCCCTCACCCGGCCAGCTGGCAGGAAGCGAGGTTGTTTAAAGTAAGTGGTATGAGACAAGGAAAGAATTTCAGGTTACAACACGGCAGCTGCTGACTAACCCAGAGGTCAGAAAGGTGACACAGGCTATTTGGAAATCGCCCCTTACACAGTAGAATGCCACTCTAATAGGTAGACTAGATGGTTTTTAGACCTTAAGGATATAAAGAAAACGAATGGCTTTGTCAGAGAGATTAGTTAGATGGCTTTAGAAAACATTGCAAAACATATGTAAAGAAAGGAAAGACATTGTTTGTAAATTAATGTTAATACTGAACAAAATAATAAGTGATCAAAATAGAGCTAAAACCTAGATTACAGCGTACTTAGAATAGGAAAAACAAACAGTAAGCAATCAAATAAAGTAAAAAGTGGATCCAACTGAAGACAAGACAGTGAGTCACTGGCTAGAAAATAAAGAATTATCTTAGTATTCTAAAATGCAATTACAGAATGGTAAAGAGTTTGTAGATGGAAATAGCTCATGTTGTATTATCTAGGGATCAAGAGCCAGTCTGTCTCCCCATAGACTATGAAAACGGTTGTGTCAGCAGAAGAAATTGTGTAACATGTGGACACAGGACACCAACAGACAGGTTTCTGCTGGAATGTGGACCAAAATAAGAAAAGCGTATGGACGTGAACAGGCAGGCAGGGTCTCCCCCCTCCCTCTCGCTCTCTGTCTCCCCCCCCTCTCTCTCTCTCTCTCTCCTCTGATAAAAAGGGCTGAGACGACTCACACCAGGAGGAACCTGGACACACACACCCGGTGACACTCAGAGGAGACGGAGAAGGATCCCTGCAGAGCCAAGCCGTGACACAGAGGGACTGAGACCCGATGACAGACGAAATCGCTTCGCATCAGGAGAAGCGCTGACACACCGGCTGAGAGAAGGAACCTGGAGAGACACGCCACACACACGTGCTTGAGCGCTGAACCTCCACCGACGGAGAGAGGATCACCAACCGGAGCTTGAGAGCCGAGCCGGAGACTCAGAGCCACTGACACCCAATGACAGAAGATCGCTTCGCAGCAGGAGATCCTGCCACGGAGAGAGATGAAATCAAGCGCTCCTTGCTTGAGCGCTGAGACTGACGGAGACCCAAGGTTGCCTTGGCAACCACCACAAAGAGAAGCCGCGTGTTGGCCATGGACAACCTGAGACAGCGGACAGCACCGAGAGACGATTAGATTGAAATAAAAGAGACAATTAGATTGAACTAAAGAGACGATGTACTGTTTTAATTCCTAAAGCTGTTTTATTAATAAACAACCGCCGCCCGTTGATTTTGACCATATCGTCAGTTTCCTCTTACTTGAACCGAACATCTGAGAAAATACCTAACCCACTGCAGAGGAAAGGGTGATATAGAACACTATACGATCAATGAACTTAGACAGAGATACATGAATGAAGAAAAGACACTTCACTCACAAAACGGTTGGTATTTGATATATAGGCGGAGGGGACACGTGATGCAAGGCTTCTATCCTCCCTACGACCGACCTGTGGGGGGCATATGCGATGGGAGAAAAAATAGAAAAGAAATAAGGAGAAAAAAGTGGATAAAAAAAAGAGATATCATTTATCCATTCAAAAGTGGTCATGAGTTGTTGTGGAATGACAAATACAAATGCAGTTACTAGTAACTCCAGATACACACTGTTCCACCTCCGGTCTTCTATCCAAATACAGATACAGATACTTTCATTGGTTGAACAGATACAGATAATGATGTCTCTGCACACCCCTAACACACACACACACACACATGCACACGCACGCACACGCACACACACACATGTATGTCATAAATGTCTGGATGTAACAGTACTGTATATCTGTATGTCGTGTATGTCATAAATGGCGTGATGAATTGAAAATGGGGGACCCTGATGTAAACAAGACGAAAGTCTTTCTCTGGTCTTGTGTGTATTGAGCCATACTGTATTGTACCCATTCTGCAATATGTTAATAAAATGTTCAATCAATCAATCAATCAATCAATCAATCAATCAATCAATCTCACACACACACACACACACACCAACATACTTCTCTCTATCTTTTTCTCTCTCTTTATAACACACATGCACAAACACACTATCTCTCCCTCTTTCTGTCTCTATACTATCCCACACGAACACACACACACACGCATGCACAATTGCACACACATAGCTTTCACTCCCAGACATATCTATCAACACACACTACACACACACCCACGTTCTCTGTCTCTCTACACATAGCCTTCAACTTGTACACATATGCACACACACAGCCTCTCATAGTATCTATACTCTCTCTCTAACACACACACACACACACACACACACACACACACACACACACACACACACACACACACACACACACACACACACACACACACACACACACACACACACACACACACACACACACACACACAGCTAGTATGTCTTTACTACTATGCACTCAAGACTGCAGCACCCACGTTTCAACACTGTTTGACAAACATTGTTACTCAGCTGAAAGTTGTACCCTTCCTGCTGACCTGTTGTACAGAAGTCGTAAGTCGCTTTGGATAAAAGAGTCAGCTAAATGACTAAATGTAAAGGTAAATGTAAATGTAATAATTAGCTATGCACCAGTAATGCTATCGTACCAGCTATCTGGGCTTTCTGGATCAGTTCAACTCCTTGACTGGACCAACCTCCATTAAAGTGAAATGAGATAAGCTTATTTAAAGGTGACATGGTCATAGGTCATAGTGTGTGTGTGCGTGTGCGTATGTGTGTGTGTTAGTGCATGTGTGTCAAGAGGTATTTGTACCTCCCTTCCCCCTACTGCTATGATGGCTGAATTTCCCCTGAATCTTATCTTTACGTGCATGTGCACATGCACACCTGAAAGTATGTTGTTCTTGTATTGATAACGATACAGTAGCACCTATAAAGACCAAGACGACTCAGCACAAATAAAAGTGATCTCATCTTATCTTGAGTAATGATATTATATATATATGAGTCATTTTATATTAGTCACTTGTGATTGATTGATTGATTGATTGATTGATTGAAAACTTTATTAACAGATTGCAGAATGGGTACAATACAGTACAGCTCAATACACACAATTTAGGGGATGCAGACCAGAGAAAGACTTTCGTCTTGTTTACATCAGGGTCCCCCATTTTCAATTAATCAGGACATATATGACATACATGACATACAGATAGACAGTACTGCTACATCTAAACACTGTACAAACAAGCAAAACTGTAAATTGGAATATTGACAAAACCATACTAGGTAAATTACTGTACATTGGAGGGGGTTGGGTTAGGACATTTACAGGGGCCAGTTTCGAATTGCAGTCTCCCGTAGGTGTTCTTTGAGAGTGGTTTTGAAAGTGGGTAGTGATTCACATTCCTTTACAGCTTTGGGTAGGGCGTTCCACATTGATGTGGCCTAATCGCGAAACATGTTTAGTCCCTTGTTTGAGCCGAATCTGGGTTTGACATGATTTGTGGAGCTCCCTCTGGTGTTGTGCTTGTGGTATTCACTGACCTTTGGGAAGTATTTTGACATGTACTTGGTCGTGTAGTGTATCCTGTAGACCAGGCCCATTGCAAGTTGCTGTACTCTGTCGTCTACTCTAAGCCATCCTAGGCTGTCAAAGTGGGCAGGGGTGAGGTGGGTTCTAGGAGTTAGGTCAAGCAGTAGTCTGACCAGTTTGTTTTGAGATGTTTGTAATTTAGTTTTTAGCGCCTTTGCGGTGCTTTGGTAGCATGAGGTGCAAGCATAGTCGTAGTACCCTTGAATGAGTGCTCCTGCCAGAGTCTTCAGGGTATTCTTGTTTACCAGAGAGGAGATCCGGTACAAGAATAGAGTTTGTTGGTTGACTTTTTTTATTACATTAGATGCCATTTTGTCACAGGAGAGATTAGCCTCTAGGATGGAACCCAGGTAGGTAATTTCATCTTTCCTTGTGACAATATTGTCACCCACTGTAACTGAGAAGCCATCGGTCTTGCTGAGTTTGTTATTTGAACCGAAGAGAATGGACTCTGTTTTGCCCATGTGGAATGATAGTTTGTTATCAGCGAGCCATATGCAGATTTTGCCTAGTTCCGAGCTGAGGGCTTTTTCAACCTGTAACTTGTTCGAGACCAGCAGGGCTCATGAGTCGTCCGCAAACAGGAACAAGTTGCAGTCACAAGCTGACGACATGTCACTTGCATAGATTAGGAACAGTAGCGGCCCTAGTATGCTTCCTTGTGGAACACCACAGCTCACTGTGGGGGGGGGGGGGGGGGGGGGGGGGGGGGGGGGGGTAGGGTACCGTTTACCTCCACCATGTATGGATGCAAGGGAGGCTGTGGGTCTATTTGATTGATGTGTGATGTGTGTATGTGTCATATCTATTTTATAACATCGTGTTTGTGCCGATTTAACTGTCAAGCACTTGACCAATAGGATTTACCTTGCCAGAATAAAAAATATGAACCTTGACCTTTCAAATTGCAACATTATGGACTTCAATACAACTGCCTGACGAGTTATTGCTGAGGCTAAACTTGAAGGAGGAGATACAGTACACAAGAAAAATATACATTTGAATGCTCATTTATTTTGAACATGACCCAACATTTTGTAAAAACACAGTATAAAAATACATTAATATCTGCATATAAAATACATTCATGTTTAAAAAAAAAGACTAAAAAAAATATAAAAAGAATAAAAATGGCAATCAAAATTGAGTACATGACAAGTGAGAGGCCATCTTGAAGAAAGCAGCCTCACTCATTGGCAACAACAAGGTCAAAATATAACCAATATATTATAGAAAACAATCCTAAATGCTACATTTCCCACCCTCCTGCTGGGAGTGAGTAGGATCTACAGTATCTTTATGTGTTCTTGTAAACTGTGCTCGTGACATGGCTCAGTGCGAATATTCCAACCCTCAATCTAAAACTTCTCCTAAAACAACAACACCAGTGTTTCAGTGAACCTGCAGGATTCTATTTCCAATATACCAATTGCGTCACCGAACGGCCTGCTAATGCATCATGACTCGTCATTGCTATCTGATTGTAATTTATTACTTCATTAATGAAGGTGCATCGCGGCCGCGCCGATTAGAGACCCATGTCCTTTAGCACGTCCCTCTATACGACCTCTGTTGGACAATGATCGCTCGCGGCAATAACAGAGTTGGTCCACGTGTTTTGTGTGTGTTGTGTGTGGGAGTGTGAGCACATGCATGGTTTTGTCTGCATTTGTACATGTATACCAGGCCGTTAGCCTTGCGTATACACTTCGTGGGAACGGTCATCTAACCAGGAGCCAGAGGAGGCCGGGCAGGCCGAGGAGAGGACCCGAGAGTGTGTGCCTGCGTCCGGTGGAGGTGGTCGGGTGCGGGGGGCAGTCTGTATAGGGCTCCAGGCAGGCTGCGTAGGCCATGACGTGGGCCACGTAGTTCTGCTCCTTCACCCCGTGGAAGAGGTGAGCCATGGGGCCTTTGGCGTAGATGGCCACGTCCTCGCCGCCGTGGGTCTCCGCATCCAGGGGCACGGCCGCCTGCTGCATGTACTCCTCGTCGCCTGTGGGGAGGGGAAGAGCAGAAGCAGAGGTGAATGGTAAATGGTGCATTTATATAGCAGCTTTTATCCAAAGCGCTTTACAATTTGCTCCTCACATTTTACCCATTCACTCACACACCGACGGCGGAGCGACCATGCAAGGTGCCGACCTGTTCATCGGGAGCGGTTAGGGGTTAAGTGTCTTGCTCAAGGACACTTCGACACACTGCCTGGGAGGAGCGGAAATCGGACTGGGAACCTCCGGATTACCAGACGACTACCAACCGAGCCACTGGCGCACCAACAACAAGAGGGTTTTAAAGGGGAATGTCACCCATTGTATGAATTCAGGACAGTTCAGCCAGTAGTTGTGAGCACATTGCCGCTCTCTCCTGAAGCTTGAAATCAGAGCAAGAACCCTCCAATCGGTGATGCCACTGAGATATCAAATCTGGGGCTGCTCCATAGACTGATGAATGGGGCTCTGACTTTGTCAGGCCATAAAAAGTTTGTGTGAGCTCTTACACCCAAAGGACATTTACATTCTAGCATTCCTAGAAGGTAAAAAAAAGTTGAATTTGCATGCATGTTCACAAACTGACTGAACTGCCCTGGGGAACCCACACACTGAAAAAAACGTGCAAGTGTAAATGTGATACATCGCAAGAAGGCTCTCAACCTCTACCGTCTTTAACTATGAATGAACACTAGACGGTTTGACTTAAAACTGAGTTGGTTCTTCATTTGAGGTACTCTTTTTTTTTTTAAACTTTGGCCATTTCCCTGGCTCTTTTATACGTTTATCGCATTTATACTTGGTCAAGTTCGACCGACAGAAGCAGGCTGAAAGGGTTCAGATGGGGGGGAAGACCCTCTGGGAAAGGCACGGCTGCAGTCCGGGATTCGAACTCGCTCAGCCCCAGATCCGTGACGAGCACGGTTGTCCACGGCGCTGAAATAGCACTCGCGGTACGTGGTGAGCTACTGGAGCTCCCCCATTTGAGGTACTCTTATGTGAACACTGAAAAGTGCGCAACAATTCCCTTTAACCAATCGAGCATAATCTTTGGAGATTCTGCCTGGAGTACGACAAGGGGACGGGCATGGCACTCTAGTGTTGTTGGTCTCTGCCGTGTCTCTGACGTCTGTCTCCAGGGTCAGCCCGGGGGTGAAGTCAGCCGAGTCAGCTATGTCAACATTAATAATATACACATCCTCTTTCTTGCAATGACTAAAGCAAATGGCGCAGAGCAGATGTCCACTCAACCGTGACGTGATACAAATGGTCTACGTAAGTGAAGTTGCACATGTACCCACAGCAGTGTACAAACAGAACAACGGCGTATGAATACCGCAATAATCACAAATCACCCACGCTTTCCATGTCAAAATAAGACAAGCCTAGCGTCCCTCTGCCTGGTCCTCCGAACGTCCTCTCAGACGTAGCCTAATCAACGACGCTTAACCTTCACCTTCATACCCTTCCCTTTTATATCCGCCCATCCATCCATCCATCCATCCATCCTCGAGATACAATACCTCCTCAATCTCCATTAACTCATTCTGTGCCATTCACGTATATATACGTGTTTTCCAGTGATGAGAATAACGGCGCTATAAGTAACGGCGTTACTAACACCTTTACTGTTTTCAGTAATGAGTAATCTAACGGATTACACTTCCAATCTTAATAACGCCGTTACCGTTACTGCAAACAAATGCGGCGCATTACTATGCGTTACTATGATTAAAGCAGTCAACTTGATCTCTGCGCCGAGACACAATACTTTTTTTTTTGTTAGTGGGCGCTGGGATCGTGTCTTTAACCAACGCACTTGCAGTTCGGCGTTCGCGAGACAAGCGTATAAATGCTGCCGATTGGCTGAGGTTGAGTACATTTGCATGGTAAGCCAATCAGAGGTAGAGTTGAGGCGGGTCTTCAAAAGCATGTTTACACACAACTTAGAACTTAACAACAAGACAAGCGAGTCACAGTCAACGAGAGACGGGTATGGCGAGCCCAACTGCACCAAAACAAGTAGCCTTCTCTAAATGGAAGTATAGCCATTACTTTTCCCTCCAAGAAATTAAAACAAGTAGCCTTCTCTAAATGGAAGTATAGCCATTACTTTTCCCTCCAAGAAATTAAAGGAACGAGTGTAATCGTGAAATGCACATTATGCCCTCGGCAAAAGTACTTATCCACGTCGGTGTCGAGTAATTCAAACGTACTCAAACACATTTCAACGTCGCATGCTTCCACTAAATTAGTGGCTAAGACCTCCGAAGGAGAAGGAGACAGTGCCACAAAACCTAAGCAACCGAAGCTTGATTTTAAGGATCCACCACACGTTTTGTCTCGGACCGAACTGAACAAACTGGTAGCCAGGTATGTCGTGGAGGATATGCTGCCATTATCTATGGTTGAGTCGGACTCATTCAGGGCACTAGTTGCCAAAATACCGGTCAGAGGAGAAGTAGCCCTACTGTGTAGAAAGACGTTTTCGAACTATATAGAAGCCCAATATACTCAAATGAATGTGGAGCTCAAACAAAAGTTTGAGAAGTTAGAATATGTGTCTACAACAGCAGACATATGGACTGCATGTAACAAGAGCTATCTAGGCGTAACGGCGCATTGGATAAATCCGCAAAGCATGAAGCGAGGTAAGGCAGCCCTGGCATGCAGGAGGTTCAAGGGACGCCATACATACGACAAAATTGCAAAGGAACTTGACCATATCTACTCCTCATACGGGATATCATTCAAAATCACCACAACAGTCACAGATAATGGCTCAAATTTTGTAAAGGCCTTCAAAATGCACCAGCCAGTGGAGCGGGATGACTCTGATGATGACGAGGATGAGGTGACGGAGGTGCTGGACAGCGAGGATGCTGTCTTGGCTGCTGTGACTTTGCCCAAGTTCAAACTACGTTGGCTGCGGACACAAGATAGGAAGGACAAGGCCAAGGCAAGTCTGCTGGCAGAGTGTTGGAAAATTGTCCAAGAAGAAGACCAGCAAGCAGGTACCATCCCACCAACACGCCACCTCAGCACAGACTCTGCCATAGAGGATGAGTTATTTTCCTTTGAGGATGAGGATGACACCTCTGATACTGCTGAAAGTCAAGTTGCAGATTATTTCAAATCAGGAGAACAAGGGATATACTCTCTTAATGGATTTGCACTGATAAAAGAAGATTTCACTCCGGCATAATGCAGCCACTCCATCCAGTGCCCCAGTAGAGATACTTTTTAGCTTGGGGAAGCTATAGTCTTGACTCCACTGAGGAACAGGCTATCTGACCAGAAGTTTGAGAAGCTTTTGGTTTTGAGATACAACCACTGGTTCAATGACAAGAAGGGGTGAATGGATAGCTAGATAGGGTATCTTACATTTTTGGTAAATTGCTTAAAGAGCATAATTTAATTTAGATGTATTGGCTGGCTGCATCCTCTTGAAGTGAGATTGTCAACAATGGCCAGAGAAAGAGATGTATTTTTATGGAGATGTATTTTTTTTTTAATGTATTACCCGTTTACATTTGGATTCCTTCGTTTTGCTATACATTGCATTTTTCAGTTACATTGAAAACACCTCATATTGTTACACTGTTCTACTTTTTCGAGGAAGAAAATACTTGAAGTACAGTATACTGTACTACCAATTGTCTGAAGTTTTATTTGCACTACAAAGTTAATTTGTTATTTGTGGTATAGTGCTTAAAAAGCATAATTTAATTTAGATGTATTGGCTGGCTGCAGCCTCTTGAAGTGAGATTGTCAACAATGGCCAGAGAAAGAGATTTATTTTTATGGAGATGCATTACCTGTTTATATTTGGTTTCCTGATAAAAGGATAAGAAGCTTTAGGTTTCCTGAGAAAAGGATAAGAAGCTTTAGGTTTCCTGAGAATGAGATATGAAGCTTTAGGGCTTATGAGAATAAGATATGAAGCTTTAGGTTTCCTGAGAATAAGATATTAAGCTTTAGGGCTGCTGATAATAAGATATTAAGCTTTAGTGCTGAGGTCAGTAACCTCTGCTCTTTATATCTCCTGGGATGAACTCTGAATGGACTGGCAAGGGTATCTGGTTTCAAGATATTCATTTTATAAGCACATTGTCAGTGACCAGATAAAGAGATGTATTTTTATGGAGATGTATTATTTTTTTTATGTATTACCCGTTTACATTTGGATTCCTTCGTTTTGCTATACATTGCAATTTTCAGTTACATTGAAAGCACCTCATATTGTTACACCTTTCTACTTTTTCGAGGAAGAAAATACTTGGAAGTACAGTATACTGTATCTACCAATTGTCTGAAGTTTTATTGGCACTACAAAGTTAATTTGTTATTTATGTGTGGTATAGTGCTTAAAAAGCATAATTCAATGTTTCCCAGTTGTGGCCTGTTGAATAAATATCAAAATTCCAAAACATCTATTGTGGTATTTCATTTGTATCGATTCACTATATAAACATAGTAATTATAATAATATACATACATGGCATTTGATTGGAGGCTAGTCTCACTTTGTCCCACAGCAACATTAAAATAGTTTAGATTTGTGTACATTGTTTATGTTAATAGTGTATTGTATTAAGTGCCCATTTCATTATAATATTCAGATTTATCATAAATAATTGAACATGCACATGTATTTTATGTTCCGTTAAAGAGGGGTGGAGGTCGGGTCACATTTGAGCAAAATTTTACTTGAAAGTAACGTAATAGTTACTTTCTGAAGTAACTAGTTACTTTTATAATTTGTAACCGAGTAAGTAATTTAGTTACTTTTTGGAAGAAGTAACTAGTAACTGTAACTAGTTACTTTTTTAAAGTAACTTGCCCAACACTGGTGTTTTCTCGCCAACCGTTTTCCTTTTTTTTCCTCGATTTTAATATTCTATGCAGTCGCACAGACCTCTATGTTACAGATGAAAGCCATACTGAGACCCCGAGAGTGCAATACCGGCCAGATCCTACTAGGTGGCAGTATCGCGTAGCCTTTGGAACCCTGTTCCAGACTGTGTGTCACATCTAATGTCGTCCGGGCGGAGAATTTAGACCAAGCCAAGTAAATCGCTTCATCTGAGCACTTTGAAACGCGTTCAGCACACTTAAGGCACATCTTCTGCCACTTCATGTCAGGGACCCGATGGACATCAATACTGGAAATCGCGATCAGACAATTGGAATATTCTTTTTGGAATAAAACCTGATCAAAGTGTGAATGTGAGGCATAAGTTGCAAAGCGATTTGGATAAAAACGCTATATAAATGCAGTCCATTTACTAAACGATATATAGTTGTGGTCCTTGCTAGTGAACGGGGAGTTGAGAAAGAGTGCGTGTTTCAACATTGATGAACCAGCCAGCCAGCCAGTCAGTCTGTAAGGGACATTTACTATTTTAGGTCCGGTAAAAATAAACAAAAGCAGTCATAAGTCATCCATAAACCACAACAGTACATTTTATATACACACACACCACCACAAAACTATGACAAGCTAGTGCTACAGCAGAAAGACCATAATGTTTATACTTACTGTAATCCACCATTGTGATGTTCTCTCTGGTTCCGTTCACATGCACATAACCGGGACCATTGGCATACAGGATGCTGGTAAATGGCATCCTGTCATCAGCTCTCTTTGGTGCCAGACCTGAATGGAAGACATGGTGGTCAATGTGAGTGAGAAAATTCACAAATGAGTCAAAAACACTAATTTGTGTTCGCCCATACAATCGCCCACATTATTAAAACTGAAAGTATTA
Organism: Notolepis coatsorum; assembly: GCF_963971535.1. Lineage (NCBI taxonomy): Eukaryota > Metazoa > Chordata > Actinopteri > Aulopiformes > Paralepididae > Notolepis > Notolepis coatsorum. The sequence goes on from NC_140166.1 coordinate 199,786,491, forward strand.
CAGTTGTACATTACAGTGTCTGGAGCATTGGGGGAAAAGTATCATGGTAGTTTGATGGTAATTCTTTTGAAAAAAATCGATATATACTGATGGTAATAGCATGGTATTTTCATCATCATGGTAAGGACCAATTTTTTTTTGAAATACCATGATACCTTTTCGTATCAAACATTTAGACCAGGGGTTGGTCCCATTCGGTTGACTGCTAAATGTTCAACGCAGGGAGACATGGGGGCTCAAATCTAGCCTCTACACACCTGCATTCAAATACATTCAAGGTTCAAGTCTTGGGAGTCATCCTACCAAATATGGGGTTCCCTCGAGGGGTGTTCCCGCCGAAGGTGAAAACGTGGGAGTGATCTGCGGTGACCACTGTGAGCGTGTCCGACTCTCTGGTGAGCTCTGAGGCTCGCTGCACCGCCCGGTCAAACATCACAGCCTCGCTCAGCGCCAGCTTGGCGATCCCATCATGGTGGCCGTGGTCGATTCTCCCTCGTATTAATAGAGAACAATATTGTAAGAATAAACTACATGGCGATTAAACTAATTAAACTAAAAAGCTGATAACTAATTATTGCAAGTTTGCATTGTGTTTTCGAAGGGATGAACCCGAAAGCTCAAAGCGTCTTGCCAAAGGCTGGTGGGGTGAAACCACAAGCTGCTGCTGAAATACAGAATAAAATAACCCTTTTCTCTCCAAAGTCTCCTTTAAAATCCTCCAGTCGACGAATGCTCGGTGCTGCCAATAATAATAATAATAAATTGGATTTTAAGAGAGAAGCGCCTTTCTCAGGCTCTGTTTAGACGGAAACGCTAGCAGGTGAATCCGCAAAAATATTTTTTCGGATGTGCCTTTCGTTTATACGGAAACGGCGTTTTTACGGGGTGAAACAAACAAACAAACAAAACAAACAAACAACAAAACAAAACAACAGGATCTGTGGCTTAAAAGAAAAGAGTCAGGGGTGGGCTACTTGGGAGCGGGGCCGTGTTGCGTGAAGGCAAGTGTGAACAGGTGGGTTTATAGCTTGGTTTTGAAGAGGTTGATGGTGTCAGAGCCTCGGATAGAGGGGGAGAGGGAGTTCCATAGTCTGGGGGCAGCTACAGCGAAAGCTCGGTCTCCCAGTGTGGAACGCCTGGTGCGGGGGATGGTGAGGAGGTCGGAGTTGGAGGAGCGGAGGCCTCGTGCTGGAGTGTAGGGGTGGAGTAGGTTGGTCAGGTAGGAAGGGGCCAACCCGTGCAGGGATTTGTAGGTGAGGAGGAGGATCTTGTAGGGGATTCGGTAGTTGATGGGGAGCCAGTGGAGTTTTTGCAGGGTGGGGGTGATGTGTTGCCAGGGTTTGGTGCGCGTGAGGACCGTCGCAGCAGAGTTTTGGACGTACTGTAAGCGATCCAGAACCTTCTTGAAAGCACCAAGAAGGATTCCATTACAGTAGTCGAGGCGGGAAGTGATGAAGGCGTGTTTCCGCTGAGGTGTCGGAGAGTGAGGGGCGGAGGCGGGAAATGGTTCTGAGGTGGAAGAAGGCGGATCTGGTGACAGACTTGACGTGAGGGTGAAATGAGAGGGTTGAGTCCAGTATTACGCCCTGGAGTCCAGTATTTTATGTCCTGGAGGCAGGCAGTGAGGGAGGGGGGAGGAAGGGGAGCCGAGGGTTTGGTGTGGAGGTAAATAATAATAATAATGGATTGGATTTATATAGGGCTCTTCGTGACACCCCAGTGACCCCAGAGCGCTTACAGAGTCCATTATTCGTTCATACACAGTCATACCGGTGGTGGTAAGCTACAATTGTAGCCAGAGCTGCCCTGAGGAAGACTCACGGAAGCGTGGCGAATAATCATTGCCTACGGCCCCTCCGACCACCAACATTCATTCACATGCATACACATTCATACGAGGCAAGTAGGTTAAGTGTCTTGCCCAAGGACACAACGGCAGTGGGATGGACATGGGCTTGAGCGGGATTCGAACCACCAACCGTTCGATCATTGGACGACCCGCTCTACCCCTGAGCCACGCCGCCCACAAAAAGAAAAGCTGCGTGTCGTCTGCGTAAGAGTGGAAGTGGAGGCCGTGTTTCCTTATGATATCACCGAGTGGGAGGAGGTAGATCATAAAAAGGAGCGGACCTACCACCGAACCCTGGGGAACACCCTGTTTAACAGGTGCTGGAGCTGACCTGGACCCCCCGAGGGAAACATACTGCCACCTGTTGGTAAGGTAGGATGTGAACCAGGACAAGGGGGTACCAGTGATGCCACTACCGGTCGCCAATAGGATCTTGACCCGACAGGTTGATAGTAATGTGTATTATTGGTGACCAGTGGTGGCAGCACAGAGTGTTTGTCAAGCGTTCCAAGAAAACCACAGAAGAAGCCACCATTACAGATTTGAAAGGAGACTTCGGAGAGAAAAGCGTAATTTTATACTGTATTTCAGCAGCAGCTGGTGTTTCAATAATTAGTTAGGATGGTTTTTTTACTTTACCCTCAGAATCTGCAGTGGTTTGTACAGTATATATACATACAAAGCTTGTGCTAAGCTTAAACTAGATGGAGATCCTGTCCAACACTTGAAAATGTTTGACAAAATATCTACTCCCATTAGATTAGATTTCTACTCTCAAGTTGTGAGTAAATGTGTTGTGCTTTACGAGATTGTACCATTTTGATGTGATTATGGATTATTTATAGTTACATACTGTACAGTTCTAGAATATATATATTCTATATATATATAACTTTGCAGGTATAGAAAACCATAAATATAGGCACACCAAACAAAGAGCAGTTACTTGTTATACATGTTACCATCATTTATAATGGTTAGTGGCTTAATGCTGCATTCCAGACATGTCGGAAGGTCAGTAATGACAAATGAATCCTAAGACAAATGCATTGGAAAGGCCCTTCGAGCCTGAATTCCAAGTGGACAACTGAGGCAAGATTTCTCAACTCCAATGTTGATGTTGTACGTCAACATGGCGACATACTCTGACTAACAATATTCTGTGCAAGGATTCCTCTCAGACTGTTCTGAGAGGAACACATTTAGAATCTTTAGAACACACTTTTAAGCTTGGTTTTCAACAAAAAAGCATCTGTGTGGTAATTCAATTAAATTCAATTAAATCATATATATATTTTTTCTTGTCCGTTGTAATCCCCATGTCTGAGCTGGAACGAAAAACTCAGGATTTCAGACTTTCCGACTTCAAATGGAATGCAGCATTTAGTGCTAGTGATACAGTGGTACTCATCTTCCACAAACAGGAAATATCCTTTGGGGTTTTTGCTGAGGATCTGAATGGCCTTCTCTGTCATCTCCACAATGGAGGGGTCACGCGTTCTGTTCCGAAAGACCTCAAACCGCATGTCCTTCGGCTCAAACAAACCTGAATAACAAAAGGGAAGGAAAGAGGGGCTTCAAGGGGAAATCTAAAATAAATAGTGCTGGCGAGGCTGTTGTTCAGCTGCCCGGCTTACACTGGAAAGGGTCCTTTGATCCTTGTGGGCAGAATCCAACAATAATGTGGTTACTACTCTGTGATGGTTGGATATGGATATCCACATTGTCAATGTGACAAATCGTAGCCTTGTGCTCCTGAAGCTCCGCACTGAAACAAGGGGGGGATACAATCATGTCACACGAGCGGCTTGTGTTTTCTAATTTGTTTACAAGCGGTAGCCAATCACTATATCCCTGTCCGGTTCTTGAGGGGTAATTCAGTCTGCATACAGCTGCCTAGAGTAGTCAGGTCAAGGGGCGTAACTTACTCTCACAAGTGTTCTTAAGGAACCATACAGTTCGAACAGCAATATGCAAACACAATTTCCTGAACCCCTTTCGAATCCATACTAATTACCTTAACCCTAACCATAACTGTAACATGGGTGTGTGGGTATGTGAAAGCACTCGCCTACTACTGCAGCAACCACTGCTGCAGGGGGGGGGGGGGGGGGGGGGGTTATATGTGGTTGGTTAGCTTGAGATAATGCTTGTGTAAATGATGATAATACCAGATATGTCTGTGCATTCTGACTCAACTTTACTGTTAAGGTAAAGTACCACTGATAAGGTTCTGTTGCAAAGACACTATCGTCATATCATAGATGATAGTGTCTTTGCAACAGAACCATATCAGTGGCACTCATCATTATAGGTTTGATAACTGTGTGTGTGTGTGCCTGCCTGCCTGCCTGCCTGCCTGCCTGCCTGCCTGCCTGCCTGCCTATGTTTCCTGGTTTCGGTTTGTATGCCTTTGTTAACAAAAAACAATGCTGATTTATTTGCTACATCATCTCCCACATATCCCCAAACTCTAAACTGTTATGCACACATTAATTTAGTTTGGCAGTTACAGGGAGAATGTGTTTGCATAATATTATGTCCTCCAGTGGTGTCTCTGGATTTCATTGAACCACGAGTAACACAATGCAAGGTGTCCATTCAAACTCATTTAGGCTACTCTCACTAACTATCAAACTAAATCAATGTGTGCAACACTGTTTACAGTATTTTGTGATACTTGTGAGATCATGCAAAATAGATCAGTGTTGTTTTCTTTGGTGAAGTGCCCATTTAACCATAATGTGTCTCGACCATGTTTAACGCCTCAATACCAACCCATGAGTCGATCAGTGGTTTTCAGGTTGACCTCATCAAACTGCTTCCTGTGCCAAACATAGAGGGACCTCTTCTTCTGTAACACAAAGCAGAAGCAACGTGTCACTGTCACCCGTCACTCGTAATATTTGCTGACTCGATGCACCGGGATTCTGCACGAATCAGAGTGATGAATGCACAAGAGTGTGGTATTTAATTCCATCGTTTTGAACCAAGGAGCAATTCATGAATGAGGTCCTACTTTTTGGCCCCTCAGCCACACGTCGATGAGGTTCTTCTTGTCTTTGCGATCCCCCTTGCGAGAGTTGGAGGTGGGATACTCTGGGTCTGGAGTGCCCTTTGGGGTCATGTACATGCGTCCCCCGCCCAGAATGACCTGAGGGGCAACAGTCAGAGAGGAATCCTTACACAGAATAACCTGAGGGGCAACAGTCAGAGAGGAATCCTTACACAGAATAACCTGAATGAATGAATGAATGAAAACTTTATTTAACAGATTGCAGAATGGGTACAATACAGTACGGCTCAATACACACAATTGTTAAGGGGATGCAGACCAGAGAAAGACGTTTGTCTTGTTTACATCAGGGTCCTCCATTTTCAATTCATATCGACATTTATGACTTACACAACATACATGACATTTATGGCATAGGGACATACATGTATTTAGTACTGATACATTTGTGACATAAACAGTATTCAAATATACAGCACTGTTACCCATAGATCCTGACAGAGTATATACATATGATGGGGAGGGGACTGTACATTAGGAGGGGGTGGGTGGGTGGGAGAGAAATATACATACGGTGGGGAGGAGACTGTACATTTGGAGGGGGTGGGTGGGTGGGAGAGAAATATACATACGGCGGGGAGAGAATATATACATGCGGTGGGGAGGAGACTGTCTATTAGGAGGTGGTGGGGGGTTTGGGCATTTACGGTGGCCAGTTTCGAATTGCAGCCTCCCGTAGGTGCTCTTTGAGAGCGGTTTTGAATGTGGGTAGGGATTCACATTCCTTTACAGCTTTGGGTAGGGCGTTCCACATTGATGTGGCATAATTGCAAAATGTGTTTAGTCCCTTGTTTGAGCCGAATCTGGGTTTAACATGATTTGTTGAGCTTCCTCTGGTGTAGTGGTTGTGGTATTCACTGACCTTTGGGAAGTATTTCGACATGTACATGGGTACCTTAGTCGTATAGTGTATCTTGTAGACCAGGCCCATTGCAAGTTGCTGTACTCTGTCGTCTACTCTAAGCCATCCTAGGTTGTCAAAGTGGGCAGGGGTGAGGTGGGTTCTGGGGGTAAGGTCAAGTAGTAGTCTGACCAGTTTGTTTTGTGATGTTTGTAATCTTGTTTTTAGCGCCTTTGAGGTGCTTTGGTACCATGAGGTGCAAGCATAGTCGTAGTACCATTGAATGAGTGCTCCTGCCAGAGTCTTCAGGGTATTCTTGTTTACCAGAGAGGAGATCCAATACAAGAATCTATTTAGTTGGTTGACTTTTTTTTATTACATTGGATGCCATTTTGTCACAGGAAAGATTTTCCTCTAGGATGGAACCCAGGTAGGTAATTTCGTTATTCCTTGTGACAATATTGTCACCCACTGTAACTGAGAAGCCGTCGGTCTTGCTGAGTTTGTTATTTGAACCGAAGAGAATGGACTCTGTTTTGCCCATGTGTAATGATAGTTTGTTATCAGCGAGCCATATGCAGATGAGGGGCAACAGAACAGTCAGAGAGGAATCGTTACACAGAATAACCTAAGGGTCAACAGTCAGAGAGGAATCCTTACAGAGGATAACCTGAGGGGCAACAGTCAGAGAGGAATCCTTACACAGAATAACCTGAGGGGCAACAGAACAGTCAGAGAGGAATCCTTACACAGGATAACCTGAGGGGCAACAGGACAGTCAGAAAGGAATCCTTACACAGGATAACCTGAGGGTCAACAGTCAGAGAGGAATCCTTACACAGAATAACATGAGGGGCAACAGAACAGTCAGAGAGGAATCCTTACAAAGAATATGATATAGCATTACACTGAGAAAGGAAACAATACGGCCATGAAAATACATTTTACTCTGATTAAGAGTAACTTACAAGTTCAACTGTAGCTCCTGTATCATGAACATAGCAAGTAGGCAGGAAAGAGCAGTATTATGACCAAGTATACTTTCTTCAAATCAAACTCAACAATATCAAGTGCAATAAATCACTTTCAAAACACAAAGAAATGTCCCTATGCCATACTTTATGTAGAGGCTGAGTTTTGCACATAATCTGTGTTTTACGTGGTGTAAACCATTATTATGACCATTAACTGAATACAATTCCTCAATAATTTGTATGGTCAAGTGTGTGAACTAGCTATACATCAGACCGATACTCACCATCATGTCCACAAACACCATTCCCATAGATCTCTATTGTCCTTGGTCTATAGAAAAACTCCAGACAGAATGCTGACATCCTTGGAAACATTTGTTTTGTTGCATCCAGTTATGTGTGAAGCAGTTACTTTCAAACACCGGCCACCTTCAAGCATTTGAGCTACTGTATGGTGAAAAGTTACGTTTGATCAGTGTTGAGGTCATGTCCCTTCAGACTTCCACTACGGTCTTCCCCCATTCAGGAGATTTCCCCATTTTCCTACACGTATGAATCTCCAGGCACTAAGAGGTAACTATTTCTGGGACTAGATAGTCTGTTTGTTTTGATTGTGAACAAACGGTTTACTCCCCCCGCCCCCCCCCCCCCCCCCCCCCCAAAAAAATAGAGGCGTGGCGATCACAGCTCAGAGTTGATGCTGCGACGCCGGTCGGATGTATACCAGCGAATGTTTCACATACATCGATGTCAACGTTGGTGACCATTTGGGTGGCGATGTCGACGCAGCCCTGTCTGCGGGCACTAGAGGGCAGGTCCGCGTCGCTGTACCAGCTACGGCTGACGGAGTGGGCGTAGGCGGCAGCAGGGGAGGCGTGCTGGACGCGGGTGGTGGTCACGATGCCCACGGATTTACCTGCCAGACACACACAGCACAGAGAAACAGAGAAACTAAACACCAAAGGCCAATCCATAAATGATTTTACCACACACACACAATGAAATGGTTACACACGCTTTACCACACACACACCACTGAGAGCATCAGCTCTCTCTCTCTCTCGGTCTCTCACACACACACACACTCACACAAACACATCTGCATGTGCACACAAACACATCTGCACACACACACACACACACACACACACCACTGCACAGTCTCTGGAGCGCAACAGTAAGAAGCATTTTGTACAAAAGTATTCTGTACTTCTGTATGACAACTATTAAAGAAACTTGAAACTTGAACTGAGAGCATAAGCTCTTTCTCTCTCTTGATCTCTCACACATACACACTCACTTACTCACACACACCAGTTGTTTGATGGTAGTTGAGGAGGTGGGTATACTGTGAGATCCCACCGTCCTATATTACATTATTGTAAATGGTAATGAAGTTGAGACACACACACACACACCACACCACACACCACACACACACACAGAGTTGCAGTTACAGAGGCAAACGCCACATAATCCCATTGTTGGACTATAGACGTATCAGGAACTTTGAGCCCTGCTGACAACCCAGTGGCAGAGGGCTTGTTGTCATAACACACTGCAGTTTATCAGATGGTTGCTCTACCCCCAAAATATATTACAGTAGATAACTAGGGTAGGAACATTACCCGGCTAGAGATAAGATTGCAATCAATGCATCAACGTTTTCAATTTAAATAGGACGCTGAGCGATATGCCATGGAAAGACAGCCGGGCAGATTGTCAGGAGAGATGGCGTCAATCTGGAGAGCCTCTCAAAGCCTTCCACACAGGCAGCCATGTCTGAACGTGAGCAGGGATCCATATCACCACCTCAAGAACCGTCCAAGTAACACGTCAGGGGGAAAACGCTGGTATGGCTGTGTTACGAATGAAAGCGGTAACATCGCAGTACAAGCACGTATGGGGAAGTGAACGAACCAAGAGACTCACAAGAGATGTTTTGACAGCTGGAGATGTGACCAGTAAAAAACATGCGGCTAACTCGCATACTAGTACTTTTAAACAACTAAGCTGCTTCGGGGAGGAAAGAGAGTGTGTGGCTACCCACGATGCAGTGAGGCTACCCACGATGCAGTGAGGCTACCCACGATGCAGTGGGGCTACCCACGATGCAGTGAGGCTACCCACGATGCAGTGGGGCTACCCACGATGCAGTGAGGCTACCCACGATGCAGTGGGGCTACCCACGATGCAGTGGGGCGCGTCGTGTTCTGTAGCCAGATGGTAACGTTGACGCCGCCGATTTGATGTTGGCTTGCCTATCAATGACGAGAGTAGAGTAGTGTTGTCACGATACCAAAACTTTGACTTTAATACCGATACCAGCCTAAGTATCACGATACCGGTTCTAAAACGATACCACGGCAAACACTTAAAACATCAGGAAAAGTTAGGTAATATATATTGTGGCAGATATAATCCCCCGTTCCATGGCTATGTGGAAGAGGGGAGATACTACTGCCACGGGCAGAGGAGAGTCAATTAGGGAGCTGATTAGGACTGATAGAACACACCTGTGCACCACATGCTCACCCACATCCCACACACACACACACACCAGACACACATAACATAAAACCCTAGGTAAGACAGAGTAATGTTGAGTGGAGGTGAGGAAGGAGCAGAGTGCAGAGAGAGAGTGAGATACAGAGTTTGTGAGGTGAGAGGTAGTTGTAAGGAGAGGAGAAAGCGAGAAGGTGTTCGTGGTACTGGACCCTAGACTGGCTGAGATACCCCCTTGTGAAACTGACTCTGGACCAGAAGACAAACCCTGAGTATTGAACATTCCCTTTTTGTACGAGAGCCTGATACGTGTTTTGACCCTGGACTGTTATCCGACTACTCATAATTGCCCATCGGACTGTTGTGCTTCTATTCAATACATATATTTTATTTATTGAAATTGTGCTTGTGTGGCCATTTGAATTTGTTTGTTTTGAACCGTGTCGAGCCTGAACACCACCGGCTTGTCACTATAGAGAGAGAGAGAGAGAGAGAGAGAGAGAGAGAGAGAGAGAGAGAGAGAGAGAGAGAGAGAGAGAGACAAGGCTGCTCATTGTGCCCCATGACCCTTCACATCTATGTAGTCCATATTGACACCCGGCGAGAATTGATGAAGTATGGATAACGGAAAATATTTGAAAAGGAAATGTAATAATAGTTCTTCTTTTCTTTTTTTTATTAAACATTTGGACATGGCTCTCATTTATGAGAGTAATTTATTAAGTCAACAACTGAACCCTTGAGTCGTAGAAATATTATCATGTCATTATAGATCTGTGTTGAGATATCATTTTCTTTGTACAGCTTGACTGGTTCAATATGACAAGCTAGTATAATGTGTGTGTGTCTCTTTAAAAAAGACTCAAGTACCAAGATTATCTCCCTGGCCAGGCCATAACAAGGTTGTGTTATTACTTCCATTTTTATTTACTATTCATCATCATATCTGATGTATAATGTTACGTCTTGCAAGTGTGTATAATGTACGTTCTGACCAGAGCTCTTTGTCACTTTGTTGGTCAGACTCTTGTGTGTGAACATGAAGTCTCTGATTGTAAACTGAACTTTAATATTTTCCATATCAAGAGAGAGAGAGAGAGAGAGTTTTGGGCTCAGCCCCTCTCAAACCTCACTTTTGGAAAACAAAACTTAACTCTGCCCAGACTCACTATGAGGAGCTCCAGGATATTCTAAAAGTATACTAATAAAATGGAATACTGGACTGTTTTTAAACGGCTGGGTATCGCAATACATTTCTAGTATCGGTGTACCGTGCAACCCTAGTCGAGAGGAGAGCATATCAGCTTTATTGATTTTAAGTGACAGTCTCCTACTTGTGTTTTTGAACTAACTTTAATGAGTGATTGATTTATCTTAAGGGAGCTGATGTATTACTATCCGCCATCATTAGAACACGGTCCCCTTCATCAGCTACGTAACGTTGGCTCACAGTTTTGCGTGCTCATGTTGTAGTATGGAAAAGGATGAGGCTGAATAACGCTGAGACTTAGAATCAGGGCCGGGCCTGGCACATTTGTGAGGTGACATCACCAAGGTGCGCCCAGAAGCAAACAGAGGCCAAAAAAAGTTGGCAAGATGATAATGAGAGAAAGGAGAGTGAGAGAGACAGACAAGAGAGAAAGCGAGAACACACACAACAGCAGGGTGCCTGCCTGTGGGGCAAAAGATAAGAAAAAGGCAAGACAGAAATACATCAATTGCTTGGCAATTACCTGTCACTTGACCGGTGCTACAGAAACAGTGCTAATGAGCCCCTTTAAACATTTACAAGTGTTGTAAAAGTGTTTTAAATGTGTAAGGGCAAGATGTATGACATTTTAGTGACTGTAGAATGATTTATCTCTGTCGATACAGTATCTATGTATATGTGTCGGTGTGTGAATAGTATAAGAAAGACAGACGGACTGAAAGACAGACTCTTTATCAATCCCCTGGGATTCCCCTTTATTTATACACACATATTGACCTTACCTTGGGCTTTGGCGCGACGCAGCACGGAGAAGACCTCGTTACCGAAGGTGGTGTTACACTCGTACGCCACGGCGCGAGCGCTGAGGCCCAGAGTCTTAGCGTTGGCCTTCACCCCACAGTGGTAGGCTGTCGCCGTGCTGGCGCTGTCCGCCACCTGCTTATCCACACTGTAGGTCTGTGGAGGAGAAGTGCACACACACACACACACACACACACACACACACACACACACACACACACACACACACACACACACACACACACACACACACACACACACACACACACACACACACACACACACACACACACACACACACACACACACACACACACACACACACACACACACACACACACACACACACACACACACACACACACACACACACACACACACACACTACCTTAGTTATTGGGCTGTTTGACGCATGCTATGCCTCAACCCTTAAATCCCTGGACTACCACTCTCAGCCCTCAGATTCATCACTAATGATAGATAAGACCCTCATTCAGTGGATACCGTGATACTGTGAATACTGTATACTCAGTAGATAGTAAATTATAACACTACCTCATGCATACTGCACCTTATGTGACACTGTGAATATTCCTCAGCTAGTCAGATAGTAAATTATATTGACCATATTGATCAAATTGTTTACACTGCCTGTGTTGTTTTTTACTACCTGTATACTGTGTTGTTTTACTACCTGTACCCCCCCCCCTCCCCCCCATGCTGCTATGATGCCTGAATTTCCCCAAGGGGATCAATAAAGGAATATCTTATCTTATCATCACTGTGTCCTTTATGAGAAGGTTGGTTGGTCCTCTCTGATGGAGATGCGCAACAAACACAGGTATTTGTTCATTTTGAAGGTCCTTATTGGTAAGCTATACCTCCTTATACTAACTACATCATTATTGATAAGCTACCTCATACTTTATCCTATGTTCTAGTGACTGGCTGGTCCTTAAGGTCCCCTGAGTTTTCACTGAACAGGGTAAATCTGCATTTTGCTATGATGCCCCTCTAGCTCATGGAATGAAGAGTTTAAAACCTTGATCTCCAACCTTTGTCAATCAAGCTGTACGTGTTTTAATTGATTTGTTATCCTTACTTTTGTCCAGCCTTGTTGTCTTATTGTTATGATTTTATATGCTGTGTGATTTTATATGCCTTTTTTTGTGTGTGCTTATTTCTGTAAGTACACTCAACGTGGCTGTAAATGAGGGAAATTTCAGTTGCCTTTCGAGTTCAAATAAAGGTTTGAAATTAAATTAAATTAGAAGATGATAATTTGCTGCCTTCTCCTTTGTGTGTGAGTGTGTGGGGGGTCCCAGAGGAAGCTGGAGACAGGCGCATGTGGAAGACAACACACTCGTAATGACAGCTGAGGCTAGCTACAGTAGGAGGCTAGCTAGGAGGCTAGGCCGGAGGATTGGCAAGTTGCCACAAAGAGACTAAGTCCCCAGAGACGGTTTAACGTTTGATGTTAATGTCTGTTTAGGATTACTTTGCGTCGTCACGTCTTTTAAATATAATACTGAGCGTGTGAGGACTTCCTGGATCGCTGAAGGATTTCCTGGAGAGGCATGCTTCAATGCCTGGGCTATTCCAAGTCAACAGTGTTTAAGGCTGAATTTCCCTAGAGTGATAAAGCTAAGATCTACTTCAAGGTAATGCCTGCCCCACACTGTTTTAAATGGCATGCAATCATTATAGCGTGGTTAACATTAGCCAGTCACCCTGCTCAGGGCGGGAGCATGTCTATGTTCCCCGGGTCCTATGTTCCCCGGGTCCTATGTTCCCCGGTAGCGATAGATAGTCAGACCACCAGCCCTGATTCCAAACTCTAACCATAACCAACTTCGAAAGAGGGCCTAAGCTTAACCAGTTCGAAACAAGGTGGACATTAATAATTAATAAAATAATACAAATACAAAAAATTGTCAATCAATCAATCAGGGAACATAGGGCCCGGGGAACATAGGACCCGGGGAACATAGGGATGGCCCCCTCAGGGCCAGGGGTACCCCTGGAACCAAACTGTTAGTCTGTGACAATACAAAATATAAAAAGGGTCCCTAATCTCTTTTTAATTTGGGATAATAATCCTACACGTTTGAAACATGGGTTTATAGTTTATAGTTTAAAACTGGGACACTTTTTATTGTTTTATAGGGTCTCTATCCTCCGTAAACTGTTTAGACTGCTGTTCAAAACAACTCATCTGATGACAAAGCGAGAACCTGGCAGGAATGCGCGCCAAAGAGATCGGATATTCAAACACAAAGCGTAAACGCAAAGGATTATACTTGGCCGCAGCGCTGAAACATATCTTTGCTGTTTTCACCGCCGTGTCAGCGTTTCCATGTTGAGCTAAACTCCTTTGAACTCTAGTAAATTTTTACCCCCGAAAAAAAGAACTAAAAAGCCAGAGAGGGATGGAATGAAGCAAGACGGAACATGTCAAGAGAACAAAGCATGAGAAATACACAGACACACAGTATGAGAAATACACAGACACACAGTATGATAAATACACAGACACACAGTATGATAAATACACAGACACACAGTATGATAAATACACAGACACACAGTATGATAAATACACAGACACAGTATGAGAAATACACAGACACAGTATGAGAAATACACAGACACACAGTATGAGAAATACAGACAGTATGAGAAATACACAGACACAGTATGAGAAATACAGACACAGTATGAGAAATACACAGACACAGTATGAGAAATACAGACACAGTATGAGAAATACACAGACACACAGTATGAGAAATACACAGTATGAGAAATACACAGACACAGTATGAGAAATACACAGACACAGTATGAGAAATACAGACACACAGTATGACAAATACACAGACACATGAGAAATACACAGACACACAGTACGAGAAATACACAGTATGACAAATACACAGACACACAGCATGATAAATACACAGACACACATGGATGAGAAATACACAGTATGAGAAATACACAGACACAGTATGAGAAATACACAGACACACAGTATGAGAAATACACAGTATGAGAAATACACAGACACAGTACACAGACACAGTATGAGAAATACAGACACACAGTATGACAAATACACAGACACACAGTACGAGAAATACACAGTATGACAAATACACAGACACACAGCATGATAAATACACAGACACACATGGATGAGAAATACACAGACACAGCATGAGAAATACACAGACACAGCATGAGAAATACACACACACAGCATGATAAATACACAGACACACAGTATGAGAAATACAGACACAGCATGAGAAATACACAGACACACAGTACGAGAAATACACAGTATGACAAATACACAGACACACAGCATGATAAATACACAGACACACAGCATGATAAATACACAGACACACAGTATGAGAAATACACAGACACAACATGATAAATACACAGCATGATAAATACACAGACACAGTATGATAAATACACAGACACAGTATGAGAAATACACAGACACAGTATGAGAAATACACAGACACACAGCAAGATAAATACTGTACACAGACACACAGCATGAGAAATAAACAGACACACAGCAATATAAATACTGTACACAGACACACAGCATGAGAAATAAACAGACACACAGCAAGATAAATACTGTACACAGACACACAGCATGAGAAATAAACAGACACACCCTCAAGACCCCTACGCTCTGCATCTTCTGGCCGCCTCAGATCTACTCCTATCCAAGCTCCCGGAGGGTCATCAAAGAGAAGCCGCCTATTCTCAGTCCTTGCCCCACAATGGTGGAATGAACTACCCATCCCAGTTAGGACAGCCGAATCCCGTCCAATCTTTCGCCGTCGACTAAAGACTCACTTCTTCAACCATTATCTGAAATGATAAAAAAAAAAAAAAAAAAAAAAAATCTAACCCCGACTAACCTTAATGTCATGCACTTGTCCTAATAAACTAACCTACACTGTAACACGCAACACTTTGATGAACATTGTTACTCAGCTGATAGAGTTATACCCTTCTTGCTGTCTTGTCGCACAGAACTTGTAAGTCGCTTTGGATAAAAGCGTCAGCTAAATGACTAAATGTAAATGTAAATGTAAATGTATGAGAAATACAGACACAGCATGAAAAATACACAGACACTGTGAGAGACAGACTCTCCGTCTCGTTGATGAGACCAAAAGGTCCCTTTCACTCTCCTTGATGTAAATCACATATCCTGAGTTCATACGACCCTACTGTGTTCCTTCCCCTCCTAAACACCTCACCTCACTCATCTTTCCATATCAACCGATCCCAACTTCGCCCATTGCCCTCACATACCTCTCCCCCCTCCCCCCCATGGAGCCAAAACACTTCACTTTCCATATGAACCAATCCCAACTGAAATTCACAGACACACATGCTGACTTCGCTGGTGGTTACCCACCAACATCTACACTCTCTCTCTCGCTCTCTCTTCTTTTATGTTTGTTTCTCTCACATCTTCCCTTACACACACACACACACACACACACACACACACACACACACACACACACACACACACACACACACACACACACACACACACACACACACACACACACACACACACACACACACACACACACACACACACACACACACACACACACACACGACAGATCCCCATCCTTTCTAAGCCCCTCCATTGATAACAGTGGTGACAGAAAGATGTATAGGTGTGGGACAGAGGTCAGAGGTCAGAGAGTGCCCACACCTTAGACAGAGCCAGGTATGGAAAGCTGTCCATGGCCAGAACGGTCTCCTCCCCCAACCCGTCCTCCATCTGGCCTCGCAGGATCCGAGCCGCCGTCACCGTGGACACGCCCATCCCTGCGAGTGTGTGAGTGACAGGTGAGGGTTACAGATTGGCCCCGCCCATGTTGTTTTGTCTCTCCAGTTATATAGTACATTTCCAGCTTTAAATCATTAGAGCATAATTTCCCCCCCAAAAAACAAATAAACCTATAAAATATCTCACAGCTGATTTGACTACATTACTATGTGTGAACTAATCAAACTAAATAGTTTTTGGTTACTGACATAGGGATTTAAGAAGGCTTTTGCAACATAACTTAAATATCCCATGTGACAGGATAAAACTAATTTGGGGATCCATTTTAATCTTCTCGTGACCCAACATTGGGACCTCATCCAGGCTTTAAAAAAAAAGACTTAAATGAAACCCTTTCACTTTGTAACACTGTCCCTTAGAAATGTCACAGCTGTTGATTAAAAACCAATAAGAAAATTATTATGCAGTGAAATCTCGCCCACCGGCTCCTCTCCCCCCAGAAATGCACCAAAAGATATGATAAAAAGATGGAGAGCTTCTCCCGGACTAATAGAAAACATTCTGAAATCTCTGCCTATTAACGGCTTTCCCTCCAAACACACCAGACCCACGCCTGCGTGAGCAGCTGTTGACGTACCACCCAGGCGACAGTTTTTTGTGAGAAATCCCTTCTAAAGAAATCCACTCCAGATGTAATCCCCCCCTCCCGCCCCCCACCCACGCACCCACCCACCACCACCCCCCCGCTCTTAATTGTCATAGAAATCCTCTGGGTAGACGGTGCAGTGGCAGACAGGCGCTGCCGTGCTGTTGTGTGCTACTGAAGGGAGAGCAGAGGCCCATCTGGAGAAGGTATGTCTACGGCGGGTTCCGCCTCGTACCGTCGCCCAGGAACAGGATGATGTTCTTGGCTCGGTGTTCCCGCGGGCGGAGTCTGAGGGCCGCGTCCAGCGTCTCTTTGGCTTGAGCATCCCAATAGGCCGGCTCCTTCTCCCGCTCCTGCTGGGCCGCTGGATGGAAACACACACACACACACACACACACACACACACACACACACAACACACAACACACACACGTAGATAATGGGTTTGATGTCTGTCTTTGAAGGGGTGTGCGTCGGTGGGTGGGTGGCACTTTCACAGGAAAAACTTTTATGGAAAACAGAAACTACGTATCAAAGGTTGCACCAGTTATTTCATATTTGCAAGACAACTGTCACGTTAAACCGTTTTACAACCAAAATAATCGATTTTGAAGTTGCATACAGTATGTGGTCTCATGGGGGCCACGTGTTTTTCCTGCAGGATATGCAGTGTCACTGGTTTGATAACTCCTGGCAGTTCACTTAGACGCCTACTCACTTATAACCATAATGATTTCATTACTGTACACTGGTGCAAGAAAGAGGACATTGCAGTGTTCCAACCACCTACACACACACACACACACACACACACACACACCCCAAAGCCCACCTGAAACAGCTGGACCTAAACATGTAACACGCATGCAGTGAACTAACCCACGAAAATGGCAAAAAATATTAATTCATGCCAAATTATCCATTTGATTTATAGTATTTCCATTCCCCCAGTGTGAATGTCAGCGTTGGTGTACGTGTGTGTGCACGCCTCCCCCCTTCACGATGACACTTTGAAATACAAGTAGGGTGGACAGAGTTCGGAGAAGGGCTTTTCTAGAGGTGTCAAAACGACAAAAACAGCCAAGAATCCGCTTTGATGGCCGTCAGTTCGAGCCTGCAAAGAGGCTTGTAGTGACTGCAAGGGGAATGATGGGGGGGGGGTTGCTGCGGACTGGCAGTCGAAAAAGAAAATGTTTCTAACCGCACATCAAAACACAGGAAAGACAAACAGCCCATTCATCCCAGTGTGTCGTCGTAACTCTTTACATAGACAGGTAGACATGCGCACATGCACGGACACAAATACACACACACACACAGTTGTGCACAGACACAAACTCATCCATTACACACCTACACACCTGATTTTGAAAACCAGGCTGGGGTTAAACACTGACACCAATTCACACACAAATGCGTGGACACACACACTTTCCTGGCAAGTACACTTCACCGCTTACTTACTAGTCCCTGGAGCTGAGGTGACCTGCATGAACCTGCTCGTCCACGTATTCATCCTCTCACACAGAGAAGGCCACTAATATCCCCCGCCGCGGTCAATTATTTACCCCGCCTTATTTATCCTCACCTTGACTTTCCGTGACGCCCCCCGCGGCCGGCAGCAGGAGGCCCAGGAGGAGCAACAGGATCCCGGAGGCCTCGCTCTGTCGCACGTGCATCCCTACACCCCAGGAGCCAGGAGCTGCCCTAACCCGCCACTCAAGACAACGGACGGAGAGGGAAAGAGAGAGAGAGGGAGAGAGGGAGCGTGTGCCTCCCCAGACCTCCGGCCCAGCCTTTTAAAGCCCCACTGGGTGTGTTGTAAGAAAGGGCCAATGCCAGCTCATAGGCTTAGAGCCACAGAAAGAAGGAAGAGAAACAGAGAGAGAGAGAGAGAGAATCAAAGACCACACAAGACTCTTAACATTGCAGCCCCTCTCCCCGCTTTGATTCTTGAAAATGTGGTCTCCTCTTTTTGTTTTTAACGTGCTTTCATTTACTTCGTTCTCCTGCTCTTGGCTCCCTCACTCTGAAATGTGTGTTAAGAAATGTGAAGGGCCCTTTTGATGTGGTAAAACATATAATGGGTATTTTTATGTGCAGGTTGATTTAACCGGGCGAGATAATATCAGGCCGCCCAATTTGTGTTGGCGCTCGACATAATAGAAATCATAATGACTTCTCTCTTCCCCCCCCCCCCCCCCCCCCCCCCCTGGAAAAATAGACCGTCCAGAGAATGGGACGTCCAACATTTCCCGAGAATATCTGATTGAGTCATGATGTGCTCTGTTTTCATGTTAAGAAGATGGTCATGTTTCCATTTCCCCTCCTGCGAATCTATGCATTTAAAAGACCCCAATATTTTCCCTCTCTAACCAACTAAACTTGGCCGTTTTTCCGTGGGAAGTAAAAGCTGGGAAGCATTCTTCTCCGTGAGGTAGTGGAGACCGCCCCTGCAGTATAAGAAAATGTTCCTTTTTATGCAAACACAACAGTAAATGTGTGAAATGAGGTGAGTTGGGCAACATCGTTCTGCACGGCCACAGGATTGAAAAAGCTCCTTTACCGTGAAAGCTACTCGAAAGGCTGCATCTCGTTACGGAACCAGAGGACCTCTCCGCCTTCTGCCAGCGACTCAACCCGTTGCCAATGGAGCTCGCAGTGAGTCACGTGTGCCCAATCAAGATGCTAATAAAACCAGAGTAGCTCCAACCCCCCCCCCCCCCACACGATGCGGCCATACACCACATGAACTGAAGAATACCAAAGACGACGACAGCACAATCAGGGGAGGGGGGGGGGGGGGGGGGGGGGCGAACTTGTGGAGACACGTCATCAGTCTATCCATTTGTTATGGGTTTGCACCGGGAAAGAGAGAGAGAGAGAGAAAGAGAAAGGAAGGCTTACGTTGGGAAAGACAGTTCGGTTCCACACCGAGACGAGTGTAAACAACCGGTGGCGTGTTTCAGGTCTTAGCAGAGATCATCCACCACCATAAGGAGCTTAGTGGCTTTTGTTGGTTGATTACATAGAGAGCCAGTACTCTCATGGGAAGCACCTCGACCCATGGGAATCTTAACGGGCTGTCCGAGGCATGGCGATCGTTGCAGTGATGAGTGGTGATCGAGGCTCGAGATTACCTAGGGACGGTGTTAAGTCGCCATTGTAAACATGTCAACCGGATCCAACCCCTCTGTTTATGAATATGACCAAATGGACACTTGTGTTATAGCTTTTAAAAACCACACATTCCACCATTTGGATGCTGTGTTAGATGCCACTAAAAGTTAACTACAAAGTGTACATTTCCCTGAGTCACTAACCTCTTCTAAGCTATAGACCCTGTGAATTACAGTGGTTAGTCAGATTGTGCTTCTAGATTACAAGTCGGGGGAGGAAGTGTTTAGGTTCAGGTTGTCAAGGCAAGCCGTACGTGTGGGTGGCTGCGGACCACACAGCCGTGGTTTCATAGATGCGGCCAACTTTCCTTCTCCTTAAAGGGGAAAGCCACCCAAATTAAGAACTCAAATATGTAATTTCAATGGCCCAGAAAATCAATATGAACATGAGGTACACCAGAAAGGACGACTCCAAACTTGTCAGGTATAAAGTCTGGAGCTGCTCCATAGGAAATTAATGGAGAGATTTTGTGGAACCACAGAATGTTTTTACACTCAGAATTATTTTATATATATTATTTATATACACTTATTTTATGGTAGTGTTTTCAGTTCTGAACCAGAAAATATATCTGTATGCAGGGTTCAAGTTATCACCTGAGAGCTATCGGGCCCCCTGAATTCTTTTTTTTACTCTTTTTTCCTGACATTTTGGCAATTTTTAAAGTCATATTTAGAGGAATATCTCATTAGGATCAGAGTCTAATACTAATGAAAACTAATGAAACTGGTCCCCGTAAATGTCCAAACCCCCCCTCCTAATGTACATTTTCTGTTAGGATCTCTGTTTAACAGTACTGTATATTTGTATATATTGTATGTCACAAATGTAACAGTACTGTATATCTATGTCATCATGTATGTCATTAATGTCATGATCTGTATATCTGTATGTTGTGTATGTCATAAATGTCATTATGAATTGAAAATGGGGGACCCTGATGTAAACAAGACGAAAGTCTTTCTCTGGTCTGCATCCCCTTAACAATTGTGTGTATTGAGCCGTACTGTATTGTACCCATTCTGCAATATGTTACAGTTTTCAATCAATCAATCACATCACACAACAGTCTAATCATTAGACTATTGTGTGATGTCATTATTCAGTCTCATTCTTAACCATCAATATTTGTTCATTTACTTACTCACCTCTGATATATAATGCCATATGTACTTATTTGCATTTTGCATCTGATCAAATAATACAACAATTTAATTTGAAAAATGAGACCAAATTTATGAACTTGAATGAACATTTATTTGTTTATATTTTAAATCAAAAACTAACAAAAAAATCGAATGGAAAATAAATAGTTGTATGGCACTTAACAGCAGCATTTACCTTGCAAATAACCAGCTGTATTTAGTTTTCCAAAAGGTCCACTCACTACTAGCACTGTCAACCAGTAGTGCTGCTAGCTGCTGCGCTAACAGCATTAGTCGAAGTCTTTGACTAGTCTTTGGCCTTTTTATAAAGACAAAGCTGTCCAGCCTTGTACAGCCTTGTGGCATGGTTAAGCATTTTCTTTCGGCGGCATGTGGTGTGTACACTGTTTAATTTTTACTTGAGTCGCAGTTGCAGGACACAATTGTGTTTACATAATGTTAAGCTGGCTGCTTCTTCTTCACCAAGTGGGTTGGAGTAGCGTTAGACACGCTCATGGGCGACACATAGCGGCTTGGAGGTGAGACGCAGCCTATTTAACATTAATTACTTGGTTATTTAAAAAACTGAAAAGACAAATATTATCTATTAACAATTTATTTAGGTAACATAAATAATACTAATTCGTACATTGAAAAAAAATATATAAAAAAAAATGTAATATTAATTTTTTGAGAGACCCCCACAGGTATTGTTGACTATGGGGGCTCAGACTATGGGGGCTAAGCCCCCATTGGCCCCCACATAATTCGAACACTGTCTGTATGCACAAAATTCAGTCTATGGAGCATGGCTCCAGACTTTATACTTTTGAGTTTGAGTTCTAGTTTTTAGGGAGTTGTTTCACTCACACTAATATTTTTGGACCGTCTTAGACCAGAGGAATAACATGTATAAATTGGGTGCAATTCCCCATAAAAAAAAGCCTACTGTCGATTCTGACGAGAGATTGTGAAAAGGAACTGAAACTAGGGAAGGAAAAATAGGCGAGGAGGGTGAGAGATTGATGCAGAGCGATATAGACACATGACTGTGTGTGCTCTCTTACCCTTAATTGCCCTTAAAACCAATTTGTTTATTTATGCATCATTCAATTGGTGGATTCAAATAAAGCATTAAACACTTCTGTCTGTTAACTCTCTTGTGTGTGTGTGTGTGTCTGTGACTTATTGTGAGTCAGACATGGGGAAATAAGTAGAGGAAAGAGAGACAGAAAGACAGAAAGACAGCCAGACGGCGCTTAAAAAGAGCCAAAAAAAGGAGAGAGAGAGAGAGAGAGAGAGAGAGAGAGAGAGAGAGAGAGAGAGCGCAGTGCTGGAATGATTAAACTAAACCGGCCAATTATGTCTGTGATCTATTTAGGCCCCTGTCACATTATAGCCTATGTGATCCAGAAGGAGGGGAGTCATACTCACCTAAATAGAAAGATGAAGAATGAATAGACTCAAACAAGGCAACTGTAAAAATGATGACGAAAACGCTGTTTATGTGCCACTGAGATCTCATCGCACAACAGTTGGAAGTTTAGTTGTAAAAGCTTTTTACAGCTGGCACACACTACAACTACTAGACTGGGGGGGATTGACAATTATAAGCCAGGCACCAAGAGGCCATGTCCAGAGTGCCGACTCGCTGCAAAAACATCACTTCAGCAGCGGCCTGAGATTGCTACCCAAACATCAAACGTCCCAGGGCCTGAAAAGTGGCCCCATTTTAGCGTTTAATTGGACCCATAAAGGAAATATGGAGGTTATTTTATCCTAATGAGGTTACAGTGTGTATGTGTGTGTATGTCTGTCTGTGTGTATTTGCGTGTGTGTCTGCCCATCTATGATGTGATGTAATGGTTCATGGTTTGTTTTGGATGAATCCAGGCCTACATGTGAGGACGGAAATAGCAGAAACCTAATATCTACGGACATAACTTTTCATATTTTCTTTTTTAACTAGTATGTACATTGAAGAGTGTATTGTATTTGACAACACCCAATAAAAGGAATCCTTTCATGGACTTTAAAAGTAACCACATGAACCGTTTCATACAATGCGGTCAGTGATTCATTAACTAACCCGGCGAGCATCGGGCCGACCAGAGTCTTGCCAATCAAGCCTTTTTATTCAACCCTAAATTCTGACATAGGAAGGCTTGCATGTTTGAAGATGCTTTTAGGGGGTGTGTTTATTATTATTATCATATTCAAAGCGGTTGTATTCTTAACCTGCGTTTGAAACACTCGTCTTATCTCACTAAACCGCTTAATTGACGCTTGAAGCAACACCGGTCCAAAGGCCGTCGTCAGATAACCTTTCATTTCGACGCCCCTCTCAAGCCGTTGTTTGGACACCTCGGTGCAGCGACCAGGTGGTGAACGGACATCAAAATGTTTGCTCTCTCTATGTAATCGCCCCCCTGGTACCGTATATTGGTCACAATATATTTTAATTTTTTAAAGATTTATTTTTTAGTGTTTATCGCTTTTTACTACTGGGCAGTCCAGTAGAGAGAGAGAGAGAGGAAGAATTCATCTCTCTTTTCCAAGTGCAGGAACCCCATTACATCTCTGGTCCATTGGACATGTGTGGGAGAGGCCTCCTGCTTCCACATCATAAGAATTAAACGCCTAGCAATTAGGGTAGAAAAAGCAATGATTTTCGAGTGTTTTATGTGAATAGGTATATCCTCTGGTGCCACTCCAAAGATTGCGATTATAGGGGGGGTCAATTTTGGTTCCAAATATTGCAGAAAAAGTATCAAATATAGATGTCCAATAGTTATATAAATTTGGACACGTCCAGAATGTATGAACGAGAGAACCCGTCATTGTCTTGCACCTATTACACAAAGGATCCGTCCCTGGATAAAACTTAGCCAACTTCTCCTTTGAGAAATGTAGACGGTTTAGCACCTTAAACTGTATGAGCCCATGTCTGGCACATATTGAGGAAGAGTGAACATTCCGGAGAATAGATTGCCATTGTTCATCCGAAAATTCTACAGACAGATCATCCTCCCAATGTGATTTGATAATAGTGAGAGAGGGGGAATGTAGGGTCGACAATATATCATACAATACTCCAATCGCTCCCCTTCTATATACATTAACATCTAGAAATTCATCTAAAGTTGTTTTTTCAGGCATGTTGGGAAATTTAGGATATCTGTTGCGTACAAAGTCACGAATTTGCATATAGCGGAAGAAATGAGTCCGGGGGATGTCATGCTTTTGAGTCAGCTGAGTAAATGAGGCAAAAACATTGTCAATATACAGATGTTTAAAACTAGATATACCCTTATTGCTCCAGATCTTAAAAGCAGAGTCCAATAGGGACGGTGGGAACATATGATTGCAAGGGATTGGTGCCCAAGACGACATTGATTGTAGACCGAACCTTTTCCTACATTGTATCCAGATTCTAAGAGAGTGATGCACTATCGGGTTATGTCGGTATGCATCCAATTTTAACGGAAGGGCTGAGCTAATCAAAGCTTGCAATGAGGTTTTTCCGCAGTGGGAGGACTCAATATGCAACCACGCTGGAGTCTCAGTCGACCGATCCCCCATCCAGTAAAGAATATTGCGTGTGTTTGCTGCCCAATAATAAAATAGAACATTTGGCAAGGCCAGCCCCCCTGACCGTTTCGCCTCTTGTAAAAATGGCTTCCTAATCCTTGGAAGTTTGCCATTCCAAATGAATGCCGAAATCTGTTTATCTAGTGTGTTAAAGAATTGTCTCTGTAAATAAATTGGGACGCACTGAAAGATATAAAAAAAACAGACTGCATTGATTTGATCACCAATTTAATTTCTTCTAAGGTGATATGCTGATCAAGTTCACTTCTGTCATCGTCCCCCAAAGTTGGAAACACCAGGCCCCCACAAAATGCATCAAACACTTCAGGGTTTTTTAACGAGTCCGAATTATAAAGTTTCGAATAGAAATGTTGGAAACTCTCATTTATTACTTTAGGGTCCTTAGAGGGGTGTCCAGATTGGGTTTCAATTTCAGGGATCATGTGCAAAGCCTCCGATTTACGAATTTGGTGAGCTAAAATCTTGGATGGTTTGTCCCCATGCTCATACCATGACTGTCTGGATCTGTGCATCAGCTGTTCCGTCTGCTTAGTGGAGAGTAGATTGAATTCCGTTTGTAAGTTTAGTCTTTGTTTATAAAGGTCTGGCGACAGTGCCATTGAGTGCTGCTGATCCAGCTTCTTAATGAGATCTGCTAGTTCAGTTAAGCGCTTTTCTTTCTGCTTTCTGATAAACGAACAATACGAAATTATATGGCCCCGTAGAAATACCTTTAAGCTCTCCCAAATAGTGCCGAATGTTACATCAGCAGTCATATTTGTTTCAAGGAAAATGTCAATTTGCTCAGTAATATGGACAAAACAGTTATCCGACAGTAGTAGAGGACTAAGGCGCCACGTGTAAGCCGAGTGCTGGTTTGGAAAGTTGAGCTCTAAAGTAAGGGGACTGTGATCCCCTGTTTTATGTGAATAGGTATATCCTCTGGTGCCACTCCAAAGATTGCGATTATAGGGGGGGTCAATTTTGGTTCCAAATATTGCAGAAAAAGTATCAAATATAGATGTCCAATAGTTATATAAATTTGGACACGTCCAGAATGTATGAACGAGAGAACCCGTCATTGTCTTGCACCTATTACACAAAGGATCCGTCCCTGGATAAAACTTAGCCAACTTCTCCTTTGAGAAATGTAGACGGTTTAGCACCTTAAACTGTATGAGCCCATGTCTGGCACATATTGAGGAAGAGTGAACATTCCGGAGAATAGATTGCCATTGTTCATCCGAAAATTCTACAGACAGATCATCCTCCCAATGTGATTTGATAATAGTGAGAGAGGGGGAATGTAGGGTCGACAATATATCATACAATACTCCAATCGCTCCCCTTCTATATACATTAACATCTAGAAATTCATCTAAAGTTGTTTTTTCAGGCATGTTGGGAAATTTAGGATATCTGTTGCGTACAAAGTCACGAATTTGCATATAGCGGAAGAAATGAGTCCGGGGGATGTCATGCTTTTGAGTCAGCTGAGTAAATGAGGCAAAAACATTGTCAATATACAGATGTTTAAAACTAGATATACCCTTATTGCTCCAGATCTTAAAAGCAGAGTCCAATAGGGACGGTGGGAACATATGATTGCAAGGGATTGGTGCCCAAGACGACATTGATTGTAGACCGAACCTTTTCCTACATTGTATCCAGATTCTAAGAGAGTGATGCACTATCGGGTTATGTCGGTATGCATCCAATTTTAACGGAAGGGCTGAGCTAATCAAAGCTTGCAATGAGGTTTTTCCGCAGTGGGAGGACTCAATATGCAACCACGCTGGAGTCTCAGTCGACCGAT
This sequence comes from Notolepis coatsorum, assembly GCF_963971535.1. Classification (NCBI taxonomy): domain Eukaryota; kingdom Metazoa; phylum Chordata; class Actinopteri; order Aulopiformes; family Paralepididae; genus Notolepis; species Notolepis coatsorum. Next base: position 199,812,974 of record NC_140166.1, read on the forward strand.
CCCCCATCCAGTAAAGAATATTGCGTGTGTTTGCTGCCCAATAATAAAATAGAACATTTGGCAAGGCCAGCCCCCCTGACCGTTTCGCCTCTTGTAAAAATGGCTTCCTAATCCTTGGAAGTTTGCCATTCCAAATGAATGCCGAAATCTGTTTATCTAGTGTGTTAAAGAATTGTCTCTGTAAATAAATTGGGACGCACTGAAAGATATAAAAAAAACAGACTGCATTGATTTGATCACCAATTTAATTTCTTCTAAGGTGATATGCTGATCAAGTTCACTTCTGTCATCGTCCCCCAAAGTTGGAAACACCAGGCCCCCACAAAATGCATCAAACACTTCAGGGTTTTTTAACGAGTCCGAATTATAAAGTTTCGAATAGAAATGTTGGAAACTCTCATTTATTACTTTAGGGTCCTTAGAGGGGTGTCCAGATTGGGTTTCAATTTCAGGGATCATGTGCAAAGCCTCCGATTTACGAATTTGGTGAGCTAAAATCTTGGATGGTTTGTCCCCATGCTCATACCATGACTGTCTGGATCTGTGCATCAGCTGTTCCGTCTGCTTAGTGGAGAGTAGATTGAATTCCGTTTGTAAGTTTAGTCTTTGTTTATAAAGGTCTGGCGACAGTGCCATTGAGTGCTGCTGATCCAGCTTCTTAATGAGATCTGCTAGTTCAGTTAAGCGCTTTTCTTTCTGCTTTCTGATAAACGAACAATACGAAATTATATGGCCCCGTAGAAATACCTTTAAGCTCTCCCAAATAGTGCCGAATGTTACATCAGCAGTCATATTTGTTTCAAGGAAAATGTCAATTTGCTCAGTAATATGGACAAAACAGTTATCCGACAGTAGTAGAGGACTAAGGCGCCACGTGTAAGCCGAGTGCTGGTTTGGAAAGTTGAGCTCTAAAGTAAGGGGACTGTGATCCGAAATTACTATGCTATTATATGTGCAGGTCTTAACATTAGGAAACAGTTTTTGATCAACAAAAAAATTATCAATCCGTGAATACGTTTGGTGGACAGGAGAGAAGAAATAATATTGTCTAGCTAATGGATAGAGAGATCGCCAAGCATCAACAGCACCATATAACTCCAAGTAGGATTTTAGGACCACAGAGGATTTTGCGGGATCTTATTGAAGATCTATCTAACACCGGGTCCATTGTGGTATTCATATCTCCCCCAAGGATCAGCTGATGCGTATCTACATTGGGCAAGGAGTAAAGGAATTTTTTGAAGAATGTACTATCATCCCAATTAGGGGCGTATACATTTACCAAAATTAGAGGGGTATTATATAATGAGCCCACCACTACCACATAGTGACCCTGTGGATCAGTGTTTACACTTGAGACAATATAGTCAAATTAGACCGCGCTCACAAGTTCTAACACTGGGTGCTGTAATCCCATAAAGTTCAGTATATCAAAACAAGAGGTATGTTTCTCAAGGATGCCCAATGTATAATTTGAAACAATTTAATTAAATATGTAAAGGGACTCAATTAGCCCTAGAAATTAATGGGCATGTTATATGTTATAATATCAAGTTTCTGGTAATTTTGTTTTGTTTTGTATTGTTTATAATATAGATTGGTGTTAGATATAGATAAATCTATATATATGTATAATTTATGGATTTATTATTGGACTCTACATTGATAGGCCATTCTTTTGGTCACATTGCACCGGCACACCTGCGTTGTGATGTAATTTCCTGCCGTGTCATGTCATGTAATTACCTGCCAGGTGTATTTAACTACCATCTTGAATGTATTTCCATTGCTAGCCATATCACTGAAGAAGGACATTGTCCGAAACATGTCTGCTATCTATTCAGGCTGCCATTAAAAACATTGAACCTGAGAGTGCTGGTCCGGCTACCCTGCTTTTTGATATACTACACTTGAGACAATAAATGGGGTAGATTTATGAATGAGAATCGCAGCACCCCGTGCTGTATTGTTAAATGTTGAATGGAACAATTGACCAACCCAATTTCTCTTAATTCTCAAGTGGGATGCATTTCTCAGATGCGTTTTTTTTTTAAATTTTTTTTTTACTTTGACCAGTCACCTGGTTCTTTTTAGCGTTTATCGCTTTTTCTTCGCATTCATACTTTTTAGCGTTTATCGCTTTTTCTTCGCATTCATACTTGGTCAAGTTCGACCGACAGAAGCAGGCTGAAAGGGTTCAGATGGGGGGGAAGACACTCTGGGAAAGGCACGGTTGCCGTCCGGGATTCGAACGCACTCAGCCCCAGATCCGCGCGAGCGCGGTTGTCCACGGCGCTGAAATAGCACTTGCAATACGTGGTGAGCTACTGGAGCTCCCCTCAGATGCGTTTCTTGAAGAAAAGCTATATTCACCTTAAGGTGCAAAAGATGAGACAATACCTTAGTACACTTGAGTGGACGGTTCAGTCCTTTGACATTCCAACCAGTGGCGTCGCGTGGGTAAAATAACAGCGGAAGCCAAAAAAAAATTATTAAAGCAGTCACCATGTACACTACAGTATGGCTCGGCGGCCAGTCAAACTTTCTTTTTATTTATTTAACAGATTGCAGAATGGGTACAATACAGTACGGCTCAATACACACAATTGTATAAGGGGATGCAGACCAGAGAAAGACGTTTGTCTTTCAATAGCACTCGCGGTACGTGGTGAGCTACTGGAGCTCCCCTCAGATGCGTTTCTTGAAGAAAAGCTATATTCACCTTAAGGTGCAAAAGATGAGACAATACCTTAGTACACTTGAGTGGACGGTTCAGTCCTTTGACATTCCAACCAGTGGCGTCGCGTGGGTAAAATAACAGCGGAAGCCAAAAAAAAATGATTAAAGCAGTCACCATGTACACTACAGTATGGCTCGGCGGCCAGTCAAACTTTCTTTTTATTTATTTAACAGATTGCAGAATGGGTACAATACAGTACGGCTCAATACACACAATTGTATAAGGGGATGCAGACCAGAGAAAGACGTTTGTCTTGTTTACATCAGGGTCATAATACTGGGGGAGCATTGGTTCATTTTTGGTCAGATTTTTCCTTGCACAATTTTGCGCGCCGCGTGGGAGAAAATTCGAGACACATATTCGGTTGCAAAAAGGTGTCCCACGGTCTCCTCTATGGCCGTGAATATTTCCACGCGGATCGGAATCACGGCGCGCCCGTGGGACACTTTTCCGTTTCGGCGAGTTTATTCCACGCTTGCGGCTTTCATTTTCTAAGCATTTTCGGGGCTACATGTGAATGAGTAAAAGTTGCGGGACGCCCAGCTGTTACCACGATAGAAAGCTCGCGTGGATCCCATAATAGGCTCACTTAATACAGCGTTTTTAAAATCACGCAACATTTTCAGGGTCGCGAGCCGACCTTTTCCCCTCGTTGTCGATGAAGGAAGTGATTTAGGAAAAGCTTCGGCACGCCGAGAGGTACCCATGGATTTAATCTCGCGAGGATCGGGGCAATATACGGGTTAATACAATGTTCAGAGTGCAGAGGGGAGGTGTGCAGAGGGGAATCCACACTCATGATTCTTCTCACAGGGCTCCCCGTTATAAACTTTTAGGGTGTGGCAGTCAGCTCGAATCTGATTGGCTAGGATCGGTTTTGGACTCTAGATACATGAATCACATGGTTGAGGCTGGAGAAAGAGACCTACCCCCTGCCTCCTCTCCTCTATAGCTGCAGTGAGCACAGTGAGTCTGACAGTGTGTTAGAGGGAGTGAGAAGGAGAAGAGGGCGACATTTAAAAAAAAATATATATATAACACAGATGCACAGATGAAAAAGAATGTAAACTATATTAAAAAAAATTATATATATATATATTTTTTTTTTTCATATTTCATATTTGATATTAATTCATATTTTAATAGGGAGGCCTGGCTTCCGTTGGCTTCCATAAGGATTCGCCACTGATTCCAACTGATAAGGTTGACTTGGCAACCCTTGAACTTTCGAGGTTGTAGTGGAGGGTGTCACCATCCTGAATCACTGGAGAAAATATGAAAAACCCTGTATACACATTTGCACAGGTAAAATGTATGAAAAAAGAACAGTTGTGTGACCTCAGAGCAAGAGAAGATGTGAAACAGAGACAAAAAAAACAAACCAGAACATAGATAACAAAACATTGACCCCCTCTCCCCAATATCCCCCCCATGTCATCTCTAGGACAACCAAAAAAAGACCAAGCTTTTGTAGCTTCTCTCTAGACCTTCTCGGGGCCGCCTAACTAGTTAGCATGCCGGAGTCTCGTTCGTTATCGGAATTAATAGGAGTTCTTGATGATATTTCTGTACTTCTCTGGCACTCCGTAGTGTCTGAGTAGCTTCCAGAGGGTCTCTCTATTCACGCTGTCGAAAGCCTTTTTGTAGTCAATGAAATTAATGAATAGGGGTGAATTCCACTCTAATGACTGCTCCAGTATTATCCGCAGTGTTGCAATCTGGTCTGAGCAGGATCTGTTTTTGCGGAAGCCCGCCTGGTGGTCTCGTAGCTGTGGGGCGACGGCGTCCTTGATCCTGTCCAGTATAATCCTGTTGAATACTTTTCCTGGGATGGAGAGTAGTGTGATCCCTCTGTAGTTTGCATATTGGCTCATATCTCCTTTCTTTGGTATTTTGACCAGGTAGCCCTCCTTTCATTCTGATGGGATGTGTTCTTCTTCCCATATCTTCTTGAAGAGAGGATGGAGCATCTCTTCCATCGTCTCTATATCGGCCTTCAGTGCTTCTGCCGGAATACTGTCGGGTCCTGCAGTCTTGCCGTTACTCAGCTTCTTGATGGCTTTGCGGATCTCTTCCTTTGTTGGCACGCTGCAGTCTATCAGCAGATCCCTGTCAGCTTGCTGGATGTCTGGTGGGTCCTGTGGTGCTGGTCTGTTTAGCAGTTCCTCAAAATGTTCTACCCATCTTTCCTTTTGTCTTTCCTCTTCGATGATTGGCTGTCCATCTTTGTCCTTAAACCTTCCTGACAGCTTCTTGGTGGTGTTATATAAGTCTTTCAAATGTCCATGTCTAGCTGCTTCTTCAGCCTCTGCCGCAATACTCTATATAGTCCTTCTTGTCTGCCTTGATGCTTTTCTTAACCCTTTTTGTGGCTTCTGTGTACTGGTTTTGTGCTTTGACCTTTTTGGCTCTTGTGCGACTGTTGTTGATTAGTGCCTTCTTCCCTTCCCTTTCCTCTCCATCTTCCTCAATGACTCTGCTGATATGCACTCCTTATGGTTGTGTTTCTTCTGGCCCAGTACTTCTTTGCACGTTGTACTTACTGCTTCCTTCATAGACTTCCACTTGTTGTCGATGTTTTCCTCCTCTCTTCCATCAACTTTTGCAGGGCTTGAAACTTGTGCCCAAGTGTGAGTTTGTATTCTTCTAACTTGGTTGGGTCTCTCAGAAGTGCTGTGTTGAATGTGTTAAGTTGCAAATAAGACAACCATTATCTTTCATTCAAGTTTATTTCACGCTCTCCACAGCATAGTGGCCACAGCCTTCCTCCAGTCCCAAACAACACACGCCCAACAACAGCGCCCATTCACCTTATTTAAACAAATACACTGCAAGGATATTTCAAGAAAACAAAAACCCAAATCTCACTCTTTTTTATTTTTTTTTTATTTTTTTAAATAGACTGCAAGGATATTTCAAGAAAACAAAAAAAATACTCAGTCATCATAACCAGTTATTCAGTCATCTAGCTTCCACTGTCCATCCTTCATCCGTTGGATCCTTTTGTTCTGGATAAGTTCTTTGATTCCACTTATTTCCAGTCTCAGTCGTTTCTCAGTCACTGACTTGGTGGATTTGATAGCCTCCACAAGGGAGAAGTTGTCTGTAACACACATCACAGGTAGGGTGCGCTGTTTGACCATACCTGTGGTAAGTTCAGAGTAGAGGGAGGGCAAAAATATGGCATTATCAATACCATCAGCCAGGGCTAGTGTCTCTCCTGCCAGCGTGCTCCGAACCACTCTTCTGATCCTTTTTGATTTCCAGCAGATTGGAGAGAATCGTCCTCTCACCCATTAGAACGATGAGATGCCCTCCTTGTGTTCCCCCATCTGGGATGTTTCCCATGGATGCGTCGCTGAAAACAACAAGCTTCAAAGAGTCCTCCTTTCCTAAGTTGTGAAACTTCAGGGTGACATGTTCTGATTTCAGTTTTCGTACTACCTTATTTGCTTCATGCATAGTTTGCACAGTAGCATGTTTTAGATTGGTTGCAAGGACACATATTCTGGCCTACTCTGTCTAGGCACCCACAAGAGTTGTCCTATTTTTGACCTTAGGTTGTCAGTCTCACACTCTGTGAGAAGAGCATCACGGTGCAACGCTCTTGATGGGTCTATGAGAATGGGCTGAAGGTTCTTTATGTAGATCTCCTGTTGCACAAGCACTTCTCCACCTATTGTGGAGAGTTCCATCCCCACATAGCGAAAGTTGTCTTGTTCCTCACGTCCCACCTGGAAAACTGTTGAGGTGGGGGATGGTCATCGTGGCAAATGCGTGTGAGCCACCCCAGATGAAATCATCCACATGACAGGCAAGAACACCAGTCACAATACAGTTTATCAAGCCAGTAGAGTACAGCAGGATCAACTTGTGACATAGTGGCCCCTGTTTTGATCATTGTTGCTTTTACTCTGTTGTACCAGTAGAGAGAGGCATCAGCGAGTCCATAGACACACTTCTTCAGCTTCCACAGTGTCCATTTCCATCATCCTTATTTAGATCATCGATTTCCAACGCAGTATCCCTCGCCCTACCCGTCAACGACTGGATCTTGACTAAATCCGTCACCCGACTCCACATTTCCACTTCATTCTTCCACTTCTCAAAAGACGTCTTTTCGTCCAGTCCAGGCGGCTGCCTGTAGTTAGTAACGTTAGAGGCCGACATCCTCTGCTACCATGTTAAGTTGCAAATAAGACAACCGTTACCTTTCATTCAAGTTTATTTCACACTCTCCACAGCGTAGTGGCCACAGCCTTCCTCCAGTCCCAAACAAGACACGCCCAACAACAGCGCCCATTCACCTTTTTACAGATTACCGTAAATGCTGCAGTAGACAGAATGTTTGTTTCCGATTCTTCTCTCCTTTTTAGTTTTTATTTAATTTCAGCTTCAGCCGGGCAACCACGAGGTGGTGGTCTGAGGCAACATCAGCTCCTCTCCTAACACAGGGACCTCCTGAATTTCTTCGTGATGCAGACATGGTCTATCTGGTTTTCGGTGTTGAGGTCCAGTGAGATCCAAGTAGCTTTGTGTAGCTTTTGTGGGGGAAAATGCTTCCGCCGATGACCAGGTTGTTAGTGGCGCATAGGTTTGCGAATCTCTCCCAGTTGTTGTTAATCTCTCCTATACCTTGCTTTCCCATTGTCTCCTCGTAGCCTCTGTTGTAAGATAAGATAAGATAAGATATTCCTTTATTGATCCCCTTGGGGAAATTCAGGCATCATAGCAGCATGGGGGAAGGGGGGGGGGGGGGGTACAGGTAGTAAAAACAACACAAGCAGTGTAAACAAATGTCAGTGTAAACAAATGTCAATATAATTTACTATCTAACTAACTGAAAAATATATTCACAGTATTCACAGTGTCACATAAGGTGCAGTATGCCTAAGGTAGTGTTATTGTCCTCCTTGGGTTCCTATTAGTCCTAGGTCAATGTCTGGCAGCAGTCGCTGCCCCCTGTTGTGGAGCCTGGAGGCCGCTAGTCGCTGCCCACTGTTGCGGCGCTGGTATGAAGGACTGTCCGAGGCGGTTAGTTGAGTGTCGGGGGGGGTATGAGTCTGTGGCTGAACGAGCTTCTCATCTTGACTAGCTCGTCGTAGAGGGGGTGGTAGGGGTTCTCCATGATGGCAGCCAGCTTCCTTCTCATCCCCCTCTCTGCCATCACCTCTAGTCTAGGTAGCTCGACTCCCACCACAGAGCTAGCCTTCCTCACCAGCTTGTTGAGCTTGTTGGTGTCCCTTGAGTTGATGTAGCCTCCCCAGCATGCCACAGCATAGAAGAGGACGCTGGCCACTACAGACTGGTAAAATGACTGCAGCAGTCTATTGCACACGTTGAAGGACCCGAGTCTCCTCAGGAAGAACAGCCTGCTCTGTCCCTTCCTGCAGAGGGCCTCTGTGTTATCCGACCAGTCCAGTTTATTGTTCAGGTGTACCCCAAGGAACTTATATGAGTCCACCACCTCCACCCCTCGGATGGTGATAGGAATCGGGGGGGGCCTCTTCTTGCCCCTCCGGAAGTCCACCACCAGCTCCTTGGTCTTACTGGTGTTGAGTTGGAGGTGGTTGCTGTCGCTCCACCCCACAAAGCTCTCCACCAGGGCTCTGTACTCCTCCTCATCATCGTCAGTGATCTATCTTACGATGGAGGAGTCGTCCGAGAACTTCTGCAGGTGGCACCCGCTTGAGTTCTGAGGTATAGAGGGTGAAGAGGAAGGGTGACAGCACAGTTCCTTGGGGGGCGCCGGTGTTGCTCACCAGTACGTCAGACTGACTGTCCTTTAGTCTGATGTACTGCGGTCTCTCAGTGAGGTAGTCCTTGATCCAGGCCACCAAGCTGTGCTCCAGCTGCATCGCAGAGAGCTTCTCCGCTAGCAGTGACGGCTGGATGGTGTTGAAGGCGCTGGAGAAATCAAAGAACATAATCCTCACCGAGCTGCGCGGCTTCTCTAGGTGCGTGTACGCTCTGTGGAGCATGTAGATGATGGCGTCCTCCACCCCGATGTTTGCCTGGTATGCAAACTGCAGGGGGTCGAGGGAGTCACACACCAGGGGCTTGAGGTGTTGCAGGACCAGTCTCTCATGTTCATGTTTATTTTTGCCTTCATAGTTCTAAAGGAAGCTGCAATGATCCTGGGACCATGTGCCTCCCATCCAATAAGTGCTCTCTGGGCAGCCTTGGACAGCATTAAGGCCACTCCCTGGGTATGGTGTGCATCGTCCTCTCCATGGCCTGAGTACAGTGTCATCTCGCCTGTGGCGAGCCTCTTCTGGCCGGATCCACCTTGATTCACTGATTCAGAGTATGGCAAGATTGTAATTCTTCATCTCGGCAGCCACCTGCGCAGTCTTTCCGGCTTCATACATGGTCCTTACATTCCATGTTCCGATGCGTCCATTGGGTCCCTGACATGAAATGGCACGTGGGCGTTTGGCTCCGATTATTTTCATATTCTCCGCTGTTGATGTATTTGCTTAACGGAGCGCCCGGATTGTGTTTCATTCAAGCATAAATTGAAGCGTCTTTATGCGTGAACTGTGGATTATGAATTACGAGGAATCTGAATCTGTTTGACGGATTTGAGAAATTGAATGAGCCGTTGACATTTGATGATCTGTTCAAGCAAGTTATCTGATGATGAACAAAGTGTCACTGGTATAAACCAAAGGTTAATCAATTCAATGCATGTATGGATGTCCGAAACAGATTAAAACCTGATTAATAGTGAAACTGCAAGCCTCCCTCCAAGCCTCTCTGACACCGTTATTTCGGGGGTCGCGCCTTGAAAACTTTGGGAACCATGTATTTATATATAAAGTACATGATACCTAAGCCCAGCGCATACAGTACAGATATCCTCATAAGTATCTATTAATTCATATCAATTAGATACTCTTTGGGCTTGTTTGTATCTACTTATTCTGAAAGAGTTGAACTAATTATTTTTGCTAGCAATAGATCTCATTCGATTATTCATTCCATTAAGCCAACTGCCAGCAGGCACATTTAAAGAAATATAATCTGATTGATTGGGGTAATGAGGGACTTAACATTAGCCTATAGATTATGCATTTAACTCGTTGGCGAGGCTATAGAGCAGTACTGTATTGTACCCATTCTGCAATCTGTTAATAAAGTTTTCAATCAATCAATCAATGCCGTTAGAAAATCAGGATTTCTGCGATCGACACCTGCTGTCTTTTCAGGTGAGGCGGCCGCGCGCAATTATCCTGAGTATCAAGTCTGGTTCGAATTAACAAGACTGAATCAGCGTTCGAGGAACAGGGAAAGCCTGGATTCAAACATCGGGTTAATTGAATCTGGATAATGGGACTTTTGATCGACTTAGTTGAACCAGGTACAGGGAATAGGGCCCAGAGAAAGACTTTCGTCTTGTTTACATCAGGGTCCCCCATTCCCCCAATCCAGGACCTTCTTGCTGTGAGGCGACAGTGTTAACCACTACACCAACCAGGACCTTCTTGCTGTGGTGAGACAGTGTTAACCACTACACCAACCAGGACCTTCTTTCTGTGAGGAGACAGTGTTAACCACTACACCAACCAGGACCTTCTTGCTGTGATGTGACAGTGTTAACCACTACACCAACCAGGACCTTGATTGATTGATTGTACATTTTATTAACAGATTGCAGAATGGGTACAATACAGTACAGCTCAATACACACAAAGTTAAGGGGATGCAGACCAGAGAAAGACTTTCGTCTTGTTTACATAAGGGTCCCCCATTTTCAATTCATCATAACATATATGACATACATGACATACAGATAGATGGTACTGTTACATCTAGACATTCATGACATACCAGATCTACAAATATACAGTACTGTTTATGAGTACAAAAATAGTCTAAAAAGAGTATATACATTTGAGGGGGAAGAAACTGTACATTGGAGGAGGTTGGGTAGGCGGTTGGGGGGGGGGGGGACTGTACATTGGAGGGGGTTGGGTTTGGACATTTACATTTCTTGCTGTGAGGCGACAGTGTTAACCACTACACCAACCAGGACCTTCTTGCTGTGAGGCGACAGTGTTAACCACTACACCAACCAGGTCCTTCTTGCTGTGTGGAAAGCGAGAGCGATATTAGCCTTCAGTCCGTTGTTGTAGATCAATAAGAATAATTTTGTTTGAGTTGGAAATGGAGTTATTAAAAAAAGATGTGATGATCATATTTCATTATATGGAGATTTTATTCACCCCCCCCCCCCCCCCCCCCCTGACTTCAGAACGGTTCAGTAACAAAATAAATGTTGCCACATTCTAGGAGAATAATTTAAATAATAAAAGGAAATGCAATTTTGGTAAATGTTTTGGCATATATTGCTACACAACTGCATGCATCCAAGAACATGAGGCAACAAGACAAGGCGTTTCTTCTCACTTCATGGTGTATTAGACTTGTGTGAGAGAGACTCTCCGTCTCCTCTCGTTGACGAGACCAAAACTAAGGTCCCTTTCACTCTCCTTGATGTAAATCACATATCCTGAGTGTATGACCCTATTGGGTTCCTTCCCCTCCTAAACACCTCACCCCACTCATCTTTCCACATCAACCGATCCCAACTTCCCCCTCCCCTCACGGACCCCCCTCCCTCTCGCCCCCACAGAGCCATTTCCATGTCAACCGATCCCACCCCCCCCCCCCCCTCACAGACCCCCTCCCCTCCAGGAGACAGACATCTCACACCTTCAGCGAAGAAAGCTCAAACACTGGACACACCTACTTCCCCTTGTGTATATAATGTGATCGACTGTGTATATCTGGAGCTCTCTGTGGGTACAGTACGTCCGGCCAGTATCCACTCTTGAGTCATCCGCTGTAACTCACGTATATCTATTTCGTTCTATTAAACCTGTGTTGAACCAAGTCTATATTGGACTAAGTACATTCATTGATCCAAAGTATTCTTCCACTCTTGCCTAAAGACATTCTGAGAACAATACAAGGAGAGCGGGGAGAAGAGGAACCATAGAAGGGACCCCTAGGATGGCCAAAGCACCACACAAAAAACTTCTGTAGTCGCTTTATATTACACTGTTGAATATGTGTCTTGCCTCGTGTGTCTAAGCATTCCTATAAATCCTGGAGCGCACTGGCTGAATTATCAAGCGCTCCCTTAGTGCCGGCAAGAGAAAAAATCTCTGGAGCCGCCACTGTTCAAAACAAATCAATTCCAGATGCAACTCTGTCTCCTGGCATGATGTTGAACAAGACCAGGCAGAAACACAAGAATAGGCTGGCCGGTGCCAAATAATGAAACACAAAGATATTCCCAAAGCGCTATTAATTGTGCCAGGGAGGCCAGAGTGAGACTCAAATGAATGAAGGAGATGGGAGTTAATGTACAAGTCCAAAATAGCAGCGGTGGAATTGCAGTCAAATGATTTGTCGAGTGCTTTTGTTTTCCTTTCCGAGAGGCTTTGGCACTCCGTCCTGGACCGTGGAGGGAAGCCCCTTCCTGCATGACCACCCAGGTGTGACGGTCTTGTTCGTGGGGAGGAACATCGCACCAGGCTGCAGAGGGGTCAAGATTCCCGCGGCCGGTGCTTGAGGTCAGACGCAGGTTTATTTCCCTATGGGGCCAGGAAGGCCTCATGTCCAAAAACATCCTCTGCAGTGGCCACCCTGTCCACTGTGCTGACTAGACATCATTTAAAAGACTCAGAGGGGGGGGGGGGGGGGGGGGTTATACTCTCAATCACAATGCTTTCATTCATGAAGCCAGAGTCCATTGTTTAGATAAAGATGTGTTGTTGAACATGTCTGAACCTATATCATTCTTCTTAGAATATGGAGTGCTGATCTAGGATCAGTATTCAGGTCACATGACCGTATACTCCCCGTTATGAGTTATAACCTGATCTGGTCTGAGATCACTACCCTTACTTTAAGATGTGTGATAAATACAGGCCCTGATTGTGATTGTAGGTGTAGGTGCAGTAAGGCTAGGATTGTCTATGGAAGTTCAAGGAACCACAAGATGCCTTCTAAAGAAAAGCTAGTCCTTACAGGGCCATATTTAGATCATGAAAAGATTGCTAGGTCTGATGAATATTAAAATATACAGACAAATGTGGGTAACAGTCGAAACAATGACTACTGAAGCTTGACATTGCTTATTTGGCAGGAAAAGTCGTGAAATAGCTAGGAATTATTTTTAGGACTGCAGTTTCCACCGTTTTCACAGCAAGCCTCTTTAGAGATTTTATAAATTCATCCTGAGGCATCTCGGGTTAAGGATTAGGTATTTAAGTTTTGTTTTTGGTCTGAAGTACAAACATCTACAATTCCCCCCTATAATGACTCAAGACACACGGAAAGAAAGTAAGAATCCGAGTGACCATAAAATGGCTATTTATTCCGTTGCTAGGGATGGAGGGGATGCATAATAAACACCAGGCCAGGCGGCCAAAGGTGTGGCAATATACTGTATCAAACCAAGCTTTGTATGAATTGGCGAGTTTGATTTATATTTTTTTTTACTGGTAGATACATTATGGAGCATCACCATAAACACATCTCCATTGTTAGCTGGAGCGAGTCGAAGGCGATGGAAGACATGCAGAAGGCAAATGTATAGAGAAATGGGGTGAAATGGTAAAAAGTATAGAAATGACCATTATTACATTTTAGAAAATTACTGAGAAATCCATAATTCTTTTATTTTCCATTCAAAAACGTTTTGCTATAAACTACCATATCCATGAAATGGACCCTATTAGTTAGAAAGATGGACTATTCCCTAACTAAGAAACTACTGTAGGTTAGACCACCCAAATCTGTGTTTTAGTATGGTGCTAATGGCGCTAGCGTTTTCCATTCACTTACATGCAAAGATTAGCATTAGATTTGCTGTGCTAACACTTTTGAGCTACTTAGCGACTATGTGATTAATAGAGGTTTGGGGGATGTACCCCAGTAGCTTTCAAACCACGTCAGGCTAATTTGAATTCTCAATCTAGCAAAGAAAAGTGCAGTGCATTTTTACAATGAAGACAACAACTTCCATGATCCCACGCTCCTTCTGGACATCAAACTTACATCATACATGTATACTGTGATACTTTGGTATAATTACAGTAAAGAAATGAGACCATTGTCGAAACAATTAGTCTAATTCTCATAAGATCACATTTCCCATGAACCTCATCGCTTCCTGTTTTTGACATTTGTTCCCGCGCCCTAGCATGGGATTTGTTTTGATGACGAGAGGGTCGGCAGCCCTTGTGAACCATGAACATAGAGTTATTTTTGTTGATTTAAGCAAAGGAATTATGGACACAGGGAGACAGCTAATGAATGGGGAGAGGGAATTCAAAGAAATGCTGCTGCCCTGGGTGGGAATAGCTCAGGCAACACGGCACAGCTAGCCAGCTAGCTCACACACTAGGGCGACAGTGGTTCAGGAGGTAGAGCAGTAGTCTGGTAATCCGGAGGTTCCCGGTTTGATTCCTGCTCCTCCCAGGTAGTGTGTCGAAGTTTCCTGGAGCAAGACACTTAACCCCTAACTGTTCCAGATGAGCAGGTTGGCACCTTGCATGGTTGCTTCCGCCGTCGGTGTGTGAGTGAATGGGTAAAATGTGAGGAACAAATTGTAAAGCGCTTTGGATAAATAAAGTCCATTTACACAGGGCAGAACACCAGAACACAGCTAGCCAGCTAGCTCACACAGGGCAGAACACCAGAACACCACAGCTAGCTAGCCAGCTAGCTCACACATGGCAGCACACCAGAACAATACAGCTAGCCAGCTAGCTCACATGGCAGCACACCAGAACAATACAGCTAGCCAGCTAGCTCACACAGGGCAGAACACCAGAACAACACAGCTAGCTAGCCAGCTAGCTCACACATGGCAGCACACCAGAACAATACAGTTAGCCAGCTAGCTCACACATGGCAGCACACCAGAACAATACAGCTAGCCAGCTAGCTCACACAGGGCAGAACACCAGAACAACACAGCTAGCTAGCCAGCTAGCTCACACATGGCAGCACACCAGAACAATACAGCTAGCCAGCTAGCTCACACATGGCAGCACACCAGAACACAGCTAGCCAGCTATCTCACACAGGGCAGCACACCAGAAAAACACAGCTAGCCAGCTAGCTCATGTCGTGGAATATATTATCATGTCATTATAGATCTGTGTTGAAATGCATATTCTATCATACATATTCGATAAGCCTTGACTAGTTTAATATAGGTCAACTAGCAGAGCTCAAAGACACTAGGGCGACAGTCTGGCTGACGTTCAGTGATAACAACCTCAAACCTCAAGGGTATAGGACAGATAGACATTTTCAAGTAAATCACATCTTGTTCTTTTCTTCTTTAATCTTGACTCCAGTTTTGTCTCAGGGACAATAAACCTTTAGACTTATCTTCTGTTTTTATTCTCTCTTCTAATCTATGTGTCATCTTAATGTACGTCATCATATCTGATATAATATGTTACGTCTGACAACTGTGTATTTAACATATGTCTGAACAGAACTCTTGGTCATTTTATGGCCAGAGGCTACTGTGTGAACATGTGTCTTTGACTGTAAACTGAACTTTCATTGTGGCCACGGTGAAATAACCTCTCTTATTATTGTTAAATAAACTCTTATTGTTACATAAACCTTTCTATTATTAATAATGACTCAGAATGATTTGTAAACGGCTCATCGTTTATCCTTATATATTTCCCATTACACTCACAAAAGAAGAACCAGTGGCTCATTGTTCACAGCTCAATATTTAATAATATACATGCACGGTTAATAACAAGATGGCACTTAACTGGGGGGTGATGATGTGCCTCAAAGGCTGGGTTGGGCCTCAGAGTAACGCTATTATCTCCCTGCATAACTCACCCACGTGTTTAGCGGAGGTGATGGCCAGAAGGAACGCCGTCTTGAAAGACAGCCGATCCAACGGCGCCTGCTCAAGAGGTTCAAACGGGGCCCCCAACAGCCTTACTAGGACTAGTTGGAGGTCCCAGCTTGGAGACAGAGCACGTTTAACAGGCTTGAGGCGCCGTGCGCCCAGCAGGAAACGTCTCACGAGAGGGTGGCTGAATAATGTTTTGCCCTCAAAGCCTACATGACATGAAGATATAGCCGTGGCATATACCTTCACTGTCGAGGCCGAGAGCCTATCCAGGATAGACTGGAGAAAGGACAGAACCGAGTTCAGGGGACATGATACCGGATCCAGGCCCTCAGCCTCACACCACTCTTGAAACATACGCCACTTCCCTGCGTAAACTGCGGTAGTCGACGGAGCGTGCGTGTTCTGGATGGTGTTAATCACATTAGTGCTAAGACGCTTCCTCTCCAAATTCAACCTCTCAGCAGCCAAGCCATTAGAGGCTGCCCCAGGACCCGTTCCAACAGATGATTTATCAGATGTATGAAGGGGAACGCATATAGAATCCCGGGCAGCCCTGGGTACGTCGAGAAGGCATCCACTCCCAGAGGGGGGTTGTCCTTCCGCCTGACTGAGAACCACAGGGGGCACTGGTGGGACTGACTGCTCGCAAACAGGTCCACAGCGGCCTCCCCGAATCGGTTCCAGATCAGTCTGACTATGTCTGGGTCCAGTCCCAACTCGTCTGGGTGGGGACCTCCCCGTTACATCAAATCTGCACCCACATTCTCCTTGCCGGGAATGTAGAGCCCCCTCAGGCTGTGCAGATTGTGAGATGCCCATAGCCAGAGTCTGACAGCCGCCTGCTGGAGACCCCCCGTCCCCCCTGCTGCGCTCCCCCCGAGCGCAGTCCTCCCTGTCTGTTGATATACACCGCTGACACTGTGCTGTCTGTCCTGACCAGAACGCGCTTGCCCATCACATGAGGGCAGAGCCGTTTGAGGACTAGAAGCACTGCCTCCAATTCCAACAGATTGATATGTAGGGTAGACAGAGCAGGCAAACTGCCTCCTACCGCGTTGGTCCGACATGCCCCCCCCCATCACGTGAGGGAGGCGTCGGAGAAGACAGCCATGTGCGACGTACTGCCGCCCATGGGGACACAGTCGGTAAGGGTCCCCGGCTTCCTCCAGTGGTTGAGGTCCCCTATCACTGAAGTGGGGACTCTCAGGCGCTTCCGCTTGCCTCTTACAGGGTCTATTTTCATCCTGAAAAACCACCTATGTATTTTCCTCATAAAGAGGAGACCAAGCGGACCACGCCGTAACCGCCCTGCCAGGATGGAACCCCTGAGCGCACAAGAATATCCTCTCGACGTCGCTCTGAGAGAGTTGCCCTCATAGACCTTGAGCTTAGAATCAAGCCCAAGTACTCCACCTGTTGGCTGGGAAGAGGAGTACTCTTCTTCCAGTTCACAGCAAAACCGAGGCTGGTAAGGTGTTCCACCACCTGCCTGGTGTGAGACCTGGCGACCTCCTCCCACCGGCTGAGGACCAGAATGTTGTCCAGGTAGAATCAAATTATCATTCCCTGATGACGCAGAGGTCCCAGCGCTATCTCCAAGCACTTGGTGAAAGTACGTGGGGCCAGAGAGTAGCCGAACGGCAGTCTCTGGTATTCATACGCTATTCCCTGAAAAAGGAAGCGCAGGAATTTCCTGTGAGTAGGGAAAATCGGGATGTGAAAATACGCATTTTTCAGGTCTATGGAGGTGAACCAGTCTCCCACTCCGACTGCACGCAGCAGGTGTTAATATCGGGAGTAGACCCCACTCATCACGTCCTCCAGTGGGACCGTGATGATGGCCTGCTTCGCCAACAGAGATTGAATCTCGTTGGCCAGGGCTGTCACTGCTGCTGCCTCTGATAACAGAGTATGGTTCAAACCCATAAACGGAGGGTGGGGGTGTGCGAATTGCAACACAAGCCCCAATCTCAACGTTTTCTCTACCCATACCGACATGTGGCACTTCCGTAGCCACACATGGTAAAAATCACAAAGCGGTCTCGCGGCCAACTGGCGCTGACCTGCTATGAATTGTAGATAGGAGGCCCGGTCCCTCCCGCTGTGCATTGCAATTGCACCCATGGGGGAACCCCGACAGAAAGAGGCGGTTTGAAACCAGGGGAACCTCCAATGTCAACTCACTTATGCTTATAAAACCAGGGGGCGGATGACACGGTTCCCCCGCTGAGCTGTGTCCCATCTTAGTTATACACTGGGGATCACCTGCTCTGCGGCTGGACATATACAGTGTGGTCTTTACTATTCTGTATATATAAAGAACCATTCTCACACTACGACCCTGTAATGATATTACGATCATTCAAATTATGCATGCTTGACAAACCGCTGCCAATGTTAGAACCGGTGGTCTGGACGGGGGAAGCACAAGTGTAATACCCAGCCTGGCGAGGGCGGGGCTGGGGGAACTAGCCTACGTCGCTGTGACGTGGCCAGGGGTTCCCTCTCTGACAAGCGGAGACAGGGAAACCCGCTCTGTCATCATATGTAGCGGCAGGCTCATCAAGAGCACACGCTGTGTGGTAGTGGAGCCTTCCGAAAATACAACATTCTCAGACAGAAATGATGGCACCGGTCTAATCCCCGGGGGGAGCCGTGCACTTCATATTTCGCCTGAACCTACAGCACCCGGGTCTGTCGGTACCGTGGGCCACTTTTCCGTTTCATTATGCGCTTTGCCCGCCAGGGTGCCCCGGGCAGGGGTCGCAAAGCCACTGGTCGGGGGTCTCGCAGCAACCGCTGACGAGACAGTACTCTCTCCTCTGGCTGTGAGGCGGCATGGGGGACCTGGATATAGGCCGCTGACGCCTCCGCTGATAAACCAAAAAGTCCATCCTTGGACAGGGGGGCCATGAGGAGAGGGATTCTCCTCTTCTCCTCCAGGGGGGACTGCTCCAACCAAAGATGTCTGTGCATCAATGTTGAAAGCATCATCACTCTCCCTGAGGCTATAGCTTGCAGCTGTGTTAGGTGCAGTATAACCTCGGAACCCTGCACGAGGGTCTTGGCGTCGTCTGGGCCCAATACCCCACCGCCCGACACCATTTTGACAGAAAGGCAGCTAGCTGAGCAATGTTATTCGCTGCTGCCAGGTTCTGTACTGTGGTGGTATAGGCCTCGTCGGCCCACTCAGCCATCTGCCGGGCCGACTCGCCTCCCAGCGTCTGCTTCCGGTCGGGGTGCCACTCGACCATTTCTGGGCAAAGGACCAAGGCAAGCGGCTTGTCTAAGCACGGCACACCGGTCTTAAGCCCCCTGACCAGGCCGTCTACCTGTGTAAAAGGTAGATAAGCCTCAGTCAGGCCCTTAACACTAGACACCACCTGTCCTTCAGTGACATTTGACTCTGAGCTGAAACACGACAGACAACTGCGAGCAGTGGCTCAGTCCTGCTTCCTCCAGCTGCGCACCGTCGCAAAAATGAAAAACATTCGTCTCCCCCAGCGACCTTCAGAGGGTCATCCTCACTCTCATATTCTCAAGACTGGACTACTGCAACGCCCTCTACTCTGGTGTGGCAGACAAATACATAAACCGCCTCCAACTCGTCCAGAACGTAGCCGCCAGGCTCGTGATGGGCACCAAGATGAGGGACCACATCTCCCCAGTCCTTGTATCCCTACACTGGCTCCCGGTAAAACAACGAATACATTTCAAAATCCTCATGTTCACATACAAAGCCATAAACGGTCTCGCCCCAGCCTACATAAAATAACTCCTGGTCCAATCAACCAGCTCCAGATCCCTCCGATCAAACAAATCTGCCTAAAAATCCCCCACACAAGACTGGTGACAAGGGAAACAGGGCTTTCGCAGTCGCAGCACCGAACCTCTGGAACAAACTCCCACTCAACCTGAAATCTGCAAACACTCTACGGACCTTTAAGGCCATGCTCAAAACCTACCTTTTCGCCATAAACAATTCCATGAGCTAGTTTTTTGTATTGTTGTATGTGTGGTGTATTATGTCTGTCTGTTCTCCATCTGCTTGGTGGGACTGCATGTATTTTTTTCTGTTTTCGTATTGTTCCTGTCTTTTGTTTTTTTCTCTCTCCCGGGATGCGCCCCGGGCCGATGTAACTATTGGTTGAGGGGCGCAATATAAATAAATGTATCATATCATATCATAAGGGTTAATCGGGGGAAACCCCGGACACAGCAGACCCTGCCTGCTGCTCGGGTCCACCCCGAAGCATGGTCGCGAACACCATAATACTGGGGAAAACACGTAATAACATGGCTTGTTGTCTGCATTCCCCCACGTACAAATCCCACTGCACTGTGCTCATGCCGACTGGTTGCATGGGGCAATGGGCAACAGTGACAGTGTCAATGCCGCGTGTTGCCGTTAACGGCCCTACCGGAGCGCGGCTCGGTTCGGCTACCGCCCGCCGCGTGATGCCGCTCTCCAGCGATCTGAAGAAAAGTCAGCGTCGGGCACCCAGTGATATTCCATGGACGCGCTGGGGAAGTCCTAGAAAGGGCTTTGGTAGCACAATGTTCTTTATTTTCTCCTTTCTCTTTATAACGTTTGTAGCATCCACTGTTAGTCATATGCTAGGCTTACAGCGCAAACACACCAGGGGCGGGCAACCAGCGCTTCACTTTCGCTCCCATGTTAACACTTTGGATGCCGTCTCAAAACCTTGTTGCGTGCCACCACCCACTTCAATGATAGCGCTCTCATATTTGCGAACGCATAAACTACATCTTAAATTATGGCTATGTGTCTAATCTGGCCGTCGCTTATCAATGACTTGTTTGCAGTCAACATTGTCGAAACGGATTGTTTTTTAATGGGTTCATTTCCGTTTTATACCATTTTGAAAAACGCTCGTTTCTTGAAACTTCCAGAAGACTTCCAGAAGAACGCCCTTTACTGTAATACACAAAACACGTTGTAATTTTTCTGCCTATTTATGAATAGTTTTCAAATAAACGCTATATTATCAATAGTATATGTGTATTTATGCACGCTATAAAAGCGGGCTGAAAAATCGAATCTCTTATTTCCTGATCGCGCACACACACACACACACATACATTGATTGGGCCCACGTTGATATCTCTGTGCAAAAAGCTCTGATTATCCTAAGACTGGTAAAATAGATTCCTTACCTCAGATCAGATGTTCTCCAAAAAGATTATTCCAATTCCTGATCGCCATTCCAAATATCGATCCCGTTTATTGATCCAACGCTGGGTGGTCGAAACACCGATTCCACTCTGTTCTGATGGTCCAGAATGAATCCTATCGTCTCGGGTGACTTGTCTGAGAAGTAAAATGAGGAAGCAGGATTTTTTCCCCCCCCATACTTTTCATTCAGTCTAATCCAATGGGGTGCAGTACCACAGGGAGAGACGATAGGGGGCGGTATTTTCCCAATGGAGCTCAGAGAGAGAGTTCCAGTGGTACCGGGAGGCTAGATTGATGAAATATGAATGGAAATCGCTAATAAAAAAAAAAACTATTAAAAACTAGATTTCCCGTCCGTGGCACTCAACGGTCGGCATGAAATAACGAGAATTCTTGTCCGTGGCACTCAAAGTGTTAACGGACATAGCTGTGCCCACCGGCCGCAAGCGGGCGCGCGACTCGCGGGCTGGAAGCGATCGTTTTCGCTTTGGTTGGATTCAGACGCGGCGTGCGTCATGCGCATTTTCACAGAAATACACTCAATATCTGCATTATTACCACACATATAGATGTTGTTCAACCAGCTAATGTGTCTGTATCTTTCCCAATACAAATAAACCATATTACTATACTTTTTCAGGAGTACAGTCACACTGATCATCATTCTAAAATTCAGCTTGTGACTGCAACTTGTTCCTGTTTGCGGACGACTCAGCCCTGCTGGTCTCTGACAAGAACAAGTTACAGGTTGAAAAAGCCCTCAGCTCGGAACTAGGCAAAATCTGCATATGGCTCGCCGACAACAAACTATCATTACACATGGGCAAAACAGAGTCCATTCTCTTCAGTTCAAATAACAAACTCAGCAAGACCGACGGCTTCTCGGTTACAGTGGGTGACAATATTATCACAAGGAAAGATGAAATTACCTACCTGGGTTCCATCCTAGAGGCTAATCTTTCCTGTGACAAAATGGCATCCAATGTAATAAAAAAAGTCAACCAACGAACGCGATTCTTGTACCGGATCTCCTCTCTGATAAACAAGAATACCCTGAAGACTCTAGCAGGAGCACTCATTCAAGGGTACTACGACTATGCTTGCACCTCATGGTACCAAAGCACCTCAAAGGCACTAAAAAACAAATTACAAACATCTCAAAACAAGCTAGTCAGACTACTACTTGACCTGACTCCTAGAACCCACCTCACCCCTGCCCACTTTGACAACCTAGGATGGCTTAGAGTAGACGACAGAGTACAGCAACTTGCAATGGGCCTGGTCTACAAGATACACTACGCGACCAAGGTACCCATGTACATGTCAAAATACTTCCCAAAGGTCAGTGAATACCACGATCACAACACCAGAGGGAGCTCCACAAATCATGTAAAACCCAGATTCGGCTCAAACAAGGGACTAAACACGTTTCGCAATTATGCCACATCAATGTGGAACGCCCTGCCTAAAGCTGTAAAGGAATGTGAATCACTACCCACCTTCAAAAACACTCTCAAAAAACACCTACGTGAGACTGCAATTCGAAACTGGCCCCTACAAATGTCCTAACCTAGTTGTACAGTAAATGACCAAGTAAGGCTTTGTCAATATTCCAATGTACAGTGTAAAATGTGTGTGTGTGTCCCCTACCCAACCCCCCCCCCCCCACCTCCAATGTACAGCCCTCACCCAACCCACCCAACCCCACCCCACCAACCTCCTCCAATGTACAGTTTCTACGCCAAATGTATATACACTCCTTTTCTGGACACTTTTGTATCACAAACAGTACTGTATTTGCAAATCTGATATGTCATAAATGTATAGATGTAGCAGTACTGTCTATCTGTATGTCATGTATGTCATATATGTTATGATGAATTGAAAATGGGGGACCCTGATGTAAACAAGACGAAAGTCTTTCTCTGGTCTGCATCCCCTTAACAATTGTATGTATTGAGATGTACTGTACCCATTCTGCAATCTGTTAATAAACTTTTCAATCAATCAATCAATCAATTAATATCGCCTAATCTATGTTTTAAATTATGCTATGTGTCTAATCTGCCCATCGCTTATCAAAGAATCATTTTCCAGTCAACATAGCAAAGCAGATTGTGTTTTTATCGCTTCATTTCCTTTTTATAGCATTTTGAAAACCACTCGGTTTTGAAGAAAAAACACATTCCCTGATAATCGCCTTTTACTGGAATATTCCAGAACGTTATCATTTGTCGGTCTATTTATGAATCGTTTTCAAATAAACGCTAGATGGTCGATAGTATATGTGTGCGCACGCACGCTCGTGCCGTGCGCTGATAATCGCTGCTATTATTTCCTCATGGCTTTTACAGTGAAACAGCCATATCACATATAGTGGAAACGCTTATATCTCCATGAAAACGAGTCCGATTATCCTAACACTGATAACATAGATTCCTTACCTGACATCAGATGGTATCCAAATGGTATATTCCAATTCCTGATCACCATTCGAAAAAATCGATAAGTATATTGATCCAACGTGTGTACAGCACCCATGCTCGCCGCGGCTCAGAGGCTCCAGAATGAACTCTGGTAACTACGGCTGCATCAGTGGACTGGAAAATGTGGACTGGAATTTTTTTTTCCCCCATCCATTTTCATTGAGTCCATTCCAAAAGGGTGATTTACCATCTGGGAGACGATAGGGGGCGCTTTTTTCACATCTGATCGCCGGCGGCCCCTGGATCTCCAACGGTAGGCTCGCGTGATGCAATATGATTTCAGATCGCTAAAAAAATATTCCGAGAAAAGCCGTGACGTGGCTTTCAACGTCACAATCGTAAACCCAGAGATTAGCCGTGAGTGGCGCTCAAAGTGTTAAAGGCCAACTTGCAGGTTAAACCCTACTCTTCAGTTATGGGTAGTTTACATCATTGGTATCTAATTTCATTATTTATTTTTTCCATTTGACGCCGGAAATGCCACTCAGAAAGGGTTAAAAAGGTCCACGCACGAATAACATGCATGTAGCAAATCTAAAAGCTTATCAGACGCTAGCAGGGCCGTGACGTCACTCGAGGCAACTTATGCCTTATGCCCGTCTGGGTCATAGTACTACTGGCTATGGCTCTGGCTAACGTTACCATTAACGTTAGCATTATGGCTACTGTCGTGAACCATTTTAGATCGGGGTATGTAGAAGAGTTTGGGGAATGAGTAAAATGTGCAGGTACTCTTCTCAGACCTGTGGGGCAAAGCACTGCACACGCATCATGCCGGCTAGCAAGCTACACGTCGGGGCATGTTGATACGATAGCAGCCCCCTCGGATAGCACTCGGTGCATCAGTCACGAAAGGGGCTACCACGATAGCTATTAGCTAACGTTACAAGCTCAAACACCTTATTACTACTACTATTGTCGTGTCCATAAGTTCCCTGGCAGAATACTTGTGAGGACAAAGGTATACAAAGAGGAGAGAACCATTTTAAATCGGGCATTCATGCCGGCTAGCAAGCTACACGTTGCGGCATGTTGATACGATAGTAGCCCCCTTGGATAGCACTCGGTGCATCAGTCACGAAAGGGGCTACCATGATAGCTATTAGCTAACGTTAACGTTACAAGCTCAAACACCTTATAACTACTACTATTGTCGTGTCCATAAGTTCCCTGGTAGAATACTTGTGAGGACAAAGGTATACAAAGAGGAGAGAACCATTTTAAATCGGGTGATGTTAGGAGTTTCGAGAATGCTGGCTACCAAGCTAGCTAACTTAGCTACTAACGTTATAAACACAATATGTACAATGACACAATGATTTACATTATTACAAATATGGTAAACGTGGTTGTGGCTTTTACAAATAGTGGTTAGCTTTAGAGATGAATGGCTATGATCACGGAGCAATAGTGTTAGGTAAAACAGACTAGCTCCTCGGCTAGTAGTAACAAGAAGGCTCTCCGCTTCCTGCCGTCTGCCTGTGAGTCTCAGAGCCCCTGCTGCCCTGTACCCAGTGTGACATCATTAAGATGACACACGCACGTTATGAAAACATGGATTAAAATATGCATGTGCATGGAGGTTGTGGTTTGCTCGACAAAATGTTTGATAAAAACGCTAAAACTGGGTCAATTTCGATACTTTTCCCCCCCTCTTCATGAAAGTCACCGTTGCCCTAGTCACATTGTTTATTGAACAAAAATACAACCTGCAAGTTGGTCTTTAACGGAGCACCTGAATTGTGTTTCATTCAAGCATAAATTGAGGCATCTTTATGCGTGGATTGTGGATATGAATTACGAGGAATCTGAATCTGTGGATTGTTGAATTGTATCAGTCACTCACACGTTATAGTGATATTGTAACTGGGATTAAAATGTCTGAGGAGATGCGCAGTTTGACGGATTTAATGACTTCAGAACTTTAATGAGCCTTTGACGTTTTGATGAATGAATTTGAGAAAATGCATTTATCTGTTCAAGCACTGTTATCTGATGATGAACAAGAGGATGATGAACATGAGGTGTCACTGGTATAAACCAAAGGTTAATCAATTCAATGCATGTATGGATGATGTAATAGTGAAACTGTATAGCCTCCAAGCCTCTCTGACACTTTCGGGGGTCGCGCCTTGAAAACTTTGGGAACCATGCATTTATATAGTACATGATACCTAAGCGCATACAGTACAGATATCCTCATAAGTATCTATTAATTCGTATCAATTAGATACTCTTTGGGCTTGTTTTTATCTACTTATTCTGAAAGAGTTGAACTAATTATTTTCGCTAGCAAGATCTCATTCGATTATTCATTCCATTAAGCCTACTGCCAGCAGGCACATTTAAAGAAATATAATCTGATTGATTGGGGTAATGAGGGACTTAAAATGTGCCTATAGATATGCATTTAACTTGTCTGCGAGGCTATTGAGCCGTACTGCATTGTACCCATTCTGCAATCTGTTATAAAATGTTCAATCAATCAATCAATGCAGTTAGAAAATCTGGATTTTTGCTATCGACACCTGCTGTCTTTTCAGGTGAGGCGGCCGTGCGCAATTATCCTGAGTATCAAGTCTGATTCGAATTAACGAGAGTGAAACCGCCTTCGAGGAACAGGGAAAGCCTGGATTTATTCATAATTTATTCACTCCCAGACATACCCCACGCGAAGGTAAGGAAAAACTCACTAAAACCTAACAATAGGGAAAAATGCTCCACAGGCAGTGTGGAGGAGAGAAACCTTAGAAGGGCCATTCAAGGGGGGATCTCCCTTCTTAGATGTCGGTGATAGTAGTGTTGCAGACTAACAGTTGGTAAGCATGCACTCAAGTGTGTAGTGAAACACAGATGAGTGCATGCAATAGCAACTGAACATTTTGAAAGATTAAAGATAGAGCTGATAGCGATAGCAACTGAACATTTTGAAAGATTGAAGATAGAGCTGATAGCGAATCTATTTGAGGCACAGGGGCGGCGCAAAGAGGGTCGCGTCCTCCCCGTCTTAATCACGGGACATTAAACACTCCGGTCATTGCTCAGGGACAGCCGGAGACAGGGAGATAGGGGGCGGTGCAGAGAGGGTCGCGACCTCCCCGACATCATCGCGGGACGTCCAGCACTCCGGTCACCACTACGAGACTTCCGGAGACAGGAGGGCACGCAGAGAGGGTCGCATCCTTAGATTCATTTGCTTAGATTCAATTTGGTCAATGTTAGCATGGTGCTATTCACCATCAAAGATGGTAAATCTTCCACTTACTTGGGTATGCACTTTTAGGCAGAGCTTCTGAAAATATGGCTAGGGCTTAAGCGGTTAAAGGTAGAATCTGTATTGTCAACAAACAGTGACCTCTAGGCAAAAGAGCCCCGCTTGGTATTGCATTTTGTTGTGGGTTGGAGTTGAGCTGGGACAGGGGATGAGTTGCTGCAGTTAATTGCCACACCTCAGGCTCCACCCAGAGAGGTATGGAGAAGTTTCTCAATTAGTATAGGTTACAACATCTTCTATTTTTGGTATACTCATGACGTGCTATATCAGTCAACACGGTGCAATGTCGCAGCTCATAGGCCACACAGGCATTGTCGTCATTTTCTGGAAAAAGAAAAAAAATTAAGCTCCAGTTCCTTTTCATGGTGAGTCATCTAGAACATGGGCGTTGTTTGTATCGCTGTCCGTCTGTCAGCACAAAAGTAGAACAATCACAGCTCACGCTGCTATATGCACAATCACAGCTCACACTGCTACGTGCACAATCACAGCTCACACTGCTACGTGCACAATCACAGCTCACACTGCAACGTGCACAATCACAGCTCACACTGCTACGTGCACAATCACAGCTCACACTGCTACAGTACGTGCACAATCACAGCTCACACTGCTGCACAAGATAAATCACAATTATTTTGATTGATATTGAAATCACAATTACTCATTGATGTGAAAACATCACAGAGAACATCAGCAGGAGGGTTGGGTATTGTTGTATCATGTTAAAAAAAAGATGTTGGTGATATTGTGCAAAGATGAACTGTACCATGTACGAAACAATATAAAATGAATGAATGAATAACCAGTGGTAGCTGGTGAAAATTATTCTACTGTAGGTGGGGCAGTGCCATATTCAATCAGTTTCAGTAACTACAGAACAGTATATATTGAGGCTGAGACTCACTTTTTTTGCTGCCGGTAGAACATCACGTACGAATTGGAAGAGCAGTCGCGTGTCGCGCTAACCCTTCGAGAAGCTTTGTGGTCCGGGCTTGAACTTTCCATAAATCCATTTAGTTAGATCCAACACTCTGAATGTATCTTGTGATTATTATCAACAACTGTAATCATGTCTCTTCTTGAGTCCCTGCGTCCATCATTGTTGTCGTCATCAGTCCGCGCACCCCCTAACACACCAATGACTCTGCTTGGGGCGCTAAATAAATCGCCCTTTAGGCATCATAATTGAAGACGCTGATTGGCAAAATTTTGCTGCTAGGTGCATTTATGTTGCCCTGTGCATTTTTCAATTGGCTGCATTGCGCACTGACGCCCAGTCAGTGGGGCGATATTGCTAGCACCCCAGAAGTGAGAGGGGATGAACAGGACGCACAAACAATGATTTATATTTTATATATTAAACGTTATTGTGCATTTTAAAACACAAACACTTAAAATTAGTAATTATTTAAAAAAAAATTGCATGGGGGGGGGGGGGGGGGGGGGAAGACATGCAGAAAAGGTCTTCGGGTCCGGGATTGGAACCCGGGACGTCCACGTTGCACTGCAGCGCAGCTACGTGGTGCGCCACCCTGGCACCCCCACATTGCAGAATTCTCTTATGTTATTTATCTTTTATTGTTGCTTGTAATCCACTGACTAATGTTACTTACATTTCACACGGGGAGCGATTTCTCAAGACTGAATTGATCGATTGCTTATGCCTGGGGATATGATTAGAGGACGCCGCTCTGGGTTGTCATTATTAACTCATTCAACGCCATAGCCAGCGCCCATCTCTGCTCTCTAGTGCCAGCTTTCCATTGCCTATTTTCACGACATTTCACGATCTTTGCGGATCTATTGTATATTCCATATTATAGCTATGGAGAAAATAGTCTGGCTCATTTGACAGACAATATTTGTAGTCCAATATGTAAGAGTAAATTTGTTCATGTATACGTTTGCATGTTATCCCGTGGTGAATATTGTATAGTTTCAGAATTATCCGGGTTAATTCCTGGAAGCTGAGTTATGGAGCCATATGTGCATTTTGCGAAAGTCGTTTGCGTTGCTCGCCTGGACACGATACTATTTCCAAATCAAAAGGTATATAATAGGTATTATGTTTCATCATGAAGGCATCAAAGGGGGGGGGGGCAGGTGGAGCACACCAGGAGACACTGGATTCGCCTGTTCGAATCCAGCTCCCGGCGTTGCTATCAGCTTGGCTGGCCTCTCACACTGATACAATTGGCTGTATCAGGGGGTGGGAAAGCTGAAGGGTGGGTCCTGGGCGTTGTGGACAGCGACCCCTACAGTTCGGTCGGGGCGCCTGCTCAGCAAGGGTTGGAACTAAGGAGAGATAGTGTGGCCTCCCACACGCTACACTCTACCCGGTGAGAACCTGCGCGGCCAGGTTGGCCTGCCCCAGGCTGCACATGCGTCGGAGGAAAGCATGCGACAGTCTCCGGTCTCCCGGACCAACAGTAGGGGAAAGTACGCAACAACCAGGAAGGGTGGGATGGGAGAAAAATCGGGAAAAAAGGAAGGGAAGAAAGATAAAATAAAAAAAAAAAAAAAAAAAAAAAAGGGGGGGGGGGGGGGGGGTCGTTTTGTGACACTGATCGTCAGCAACGGCATACGTTTTGAATACTACATATGTTGATCGTTGCGATCGATGTGAAATCATTGTAGGATCAAAGTAGGATTGACGTCATATAGTCCATACCTTTGCTAGGAGGTATTCCAAAATGAATATTCCAATTGTCTGATCACGATTTCCAGTATTGATGTCTATCGGGTCCCTGACATGAAATGGGACAAAATATGCATCAAGTGTGCTGGACGTGTTCCAAGTTGCTCGAATGAAGTGTTTCACTTGCCCGGGTCCAAATTCTCGGCCCGGACCATTTAAAATGTAACACACAGTGTGAAATAAGGTTTCAAATGGTAGGCGATACTGCCACCTAGCAGGATTCGGCCGGCATTGCACTCTCGAGATCTCAGAATGAGTTCCAATGATAACACAGAGGTCCGTGAGAGTGTATAGTATATTAAAATCTAAAAACTTAATATTACGTGATTGCCACTCAACCGCTGGCGAGCAAACGCGTATTATTACGTGGTTGGTGCTGAATGAGTTAATACAGTTGATGAATAATCAGACCCATGGTCCTGTATTTATCTCTCCCCTTTTCCAGGTAAAGATGTAAAGTATATCGGTTTATAGTCCATCATCAATGTACATGTTTGTGTAATTTTACTGATAGACGCATACCGTAGATAAGGTAAGGTATTTACGATGTCAATGTTTTACTGGTTGCTGGTTTCTATGTTTACTATTAGCCATTTTCGATTCTATTTGCAATGCTATTGCACAGGTTTTGTATATCTGATTCATAATACAGTAATGAAAACTGATTGTATGCAGTGCTATATTGTGTTCTAACCTCATTTAAGTAAATCCTGTGAATCTGAATATAAGTCTTTGTGAAAGATCATTAATACAGTTGATGAAGATTGAAGAATCAGACCTGTGGTCCTGTATTTGTCTCTCCCATTTTCCAGGGGTACTACACTTGAGTGTCTCGCATAGCCAGACTTCTCTCCACGTCCACACTAGGTAGTGCTTGTGTAGCACAGGAAATATTATAACCCATATGTAACATTAATGATCAAAGTAACGTTATCAATGCTAGCAAAGGCCATCATTTCACAGCTACAAAATATTTCATGCAACACACTTTACCTTTCATCAAAATAGACATTCTTTGATAAAATGAAATTCTTTGCATATTAAATATAAAACAGCAATGTTACGCGCAATGTAACACAACCATGAAACTGATGTTGAATCCTCTTGTGAAAACAATGACCTGACTTCCATAGAAGCATATGTTTACTAAATGCAGGGCTCCAGAATGTGACCATTTAGTTGCATTTTGCGACAACATTTTATAACTAGCAGCGTTAGAACTTGCAAAGATGCCCCCTGTTTTTATTTATTTATTATCATATATTTTAAATCATTGTATATCATGTGAAACACCAGGAGGGAGCAAGATTTGCTTTGTGTGTGTGTCTGTGAGAGATAGTGAGAGATTAGAGTGGGGAGCAAGGGAACAATTCTGCACGGGATGGGAACAGTTCTGCACGGGATGTCATCTACCTGTGTCCAGTCCGTCAGTACTCTCGCTCTCTTAGCCCCTTGATGAAAATGAAACAAACTGTTGATTCATTTTATCAAAAGAAAAGATCATTCAGAGGACCCTCCTGTGCCACGACCATCAAAGAAACCTGACGAGGACAACTCAGACGAGGAATCACACGTGTGGCTGAGATATTCCAAAGAATGTACTGCTCTCGGTTTGGCCCAAAATTTGCGGGGGAAAACTATGTTGGCCGACTCAACTCAACCGCACACTTTAAACACGACACACAACGGCACAGCATAAACTATGCCGGGACAGAATCACTGATGGAACTGCAGCGCCTCTGCCAGCAACATTTCGAAGGCAGGACTCTAACAATCGGTCTGCAGAAGAGGCTGAAATGACAATACAAATTTGATACATTGCGAAGGAAGAGCTGCCATTCACTAAATTCAAGGGGGATACTGAATTGTTTGGGAAATAAAGGGTGTTCAAATGATTCCGACTTATAGCAATGACAGCATTCACTGAAAAAGAAGAGCAGTCAAAAGATAAATGATTCCACTTATCTGTCCTATGATTGATGATGATTGATATGATTGATGGCGACACTGGTGAATGTGAGATTGTCTACAGATGGATCATGCGTAGAGCAGAGGGAGGCCAGCATGCGGCCAGATTCTATGTCCAGCATGCGAATGCTCCAGGCATGTTAATTACAGTATCAGGGTATGGAACATACATTTTTATCAGAAAAAAGAGGCACATTTAGTATTTACAGTATTAATCCATACACCTTGCCACATTCTAAGATAAATATAAGCAATTCCACTGTAGAGTATACAATGGGTAGAATAGAATATAATTACAACTCAACCAGCTGGGAAATCATCTTTGGCCTTACCACAGGCACAATGGAAAAAGAAAAAAACTAGCAATAAATGCAAATAGTATAGAGGTTTTATCTTTAAGATACTCTTTATAATGTGTTACCCTCTTAAGCCCTAGCCATATTTTCAAAAAATTCCCCTAAAAATACACACCTAAGTAAATGGAAGATTGCTCCAGTTCTACAAGGTCCATTTACATGTTTTTGGTATCTAGGGACATCTATGGACCTCAGTGAATGTATTCCCAGTGTCAGAAATATTGTGTCTATTACTAGGCTTGCTTAAATTGTGATGAAACAAAGGAGAATATGAATTATGATTTCTCTTTGCATTTTTGACAATGAATAACACCATGCTAATAATGACCAGACATGAAAAGCTGCCACTGAGCTCATTCAGTACCTTCTTGGGATCACGTGTACAATAAATCTAAGGAAATTAATAAAGGGAAGATGATTAAACAGAACGTTTTGTAGATACAGTACTGAATTCTCCCATCCGGACCAATGCAATTTGAAATATTATTATAGAATAGCAGGCTTATAAATTACCTTATTATAGCCAATTCGCACATTTATGGATTGTGCCAAATCTTATCTTTCAAATGTCAGAGTTCAATTTGGATTTAGTATCACCAGGCGTGCATAAGGAACAGAGAATGAAATCTACTGTATGTACAGTAGGTTTTTTAATGTTGCAAGAGGTCCTCCATTTTAAAAATGATTTCAAATCGGATGGTTGCTAAATGCTCAAAATAGGGGAGACAAACTAACTGTGCTCCAATATATGCCAATAACGTTCAGTTTTGTGGTATATTATCCCGAGTAATAAGATAATTAAAGATAATTCATAAGCACGTAATTTGTTTGAAGAGAGCTAGAAGCCCTTGGGAAGTGTAGTTCTGGATGTCCTCTTCTCAAAATGACAATTTTGCAACATTAAAAAACCTACTGTACATACAGTAGATGTCATTATCTGTTCTTATGCACGCCTGGTGATACTAATTCTAAATTGAACATTTGAAAGATAAGATTTGGCACAATCCATAAATGTGTGAATTGGCTATTATAAGGTCATTTATAAGCCTGCTATTCTATTATTCTATAATAATATTTCAAATTGCATTGGCCCGGATTGGAGAAGTCAGTACTGCATCTACAAAACCTTCTGTTTAATCATCTTCCCTTTATTCATTTCCTTAGATTTGTTTGTACACGTGATCTCAAGAAGGTACTGAATGAGATCAGTGGCAGTTCTTCATGTCTGGTCATTTTTAGCATGGTGTTATTCACTGTCAAAGATGCAATGAAAAATCATAATTCATATTCTCCTTTGTTTCATCACAATTTAAGCAAGCCTAGTAATAGACACAATATTTGTGACACTTGGAGTACATTCACTGAGGTCCATAGATGTCCCTAGATACAAAGAACATGCTAATTGACCTTGTAGAAGTGGAGCAATATCCCATTTACTTAGGTATGCATTTTAGGCGGATTTTCAGAAAATAGGGCTCCGAGCTTAAGAGGTTAAAACAAATTATATTTTTTTTAATAAATTCTATATTTCAAAGGCAGTCAGTGCAAGTGAGCCAGAACCAGAGTAATGTGCTGCAGTTTCCTGCTCCAGTTAAAAGTCTAGCAGCTGCATTCTGAATCTGAACCATTTGCAATCGGGAGTGAAATGGATCAGACCCAAGTACAAGGAATTACCCTAATCCGGTAATAAAAAGCATAAATAACTATTCTGAGGTCCTTAGAAGATAAAGACGTGTTTAGCTTGGCTATGGTTCTAAGCTTATAAAGTCTTTCACAACACTATACTGACTTGTTTAATAAAATTCAAAGAAGTGCCCAGAACAGATTTGAACTGCACCATGCACATTTGTAGTTAAGGGACCAAGAGCATTACTTAGAGCTAGAGGGCCAACTATAATTAATTCATGTTTGATTTCATTTAGTTGAGGAAGTTCCTCGACATCCAGCACTCTATTATTATTATTATTATCTTATTCTTAGGCCTATTCTATTCTTAGGCTATTTGTTTTGTTATTCTTATTCATGACTCTTTGTTCAGTCTAAATGTTTACTGTGAGCGATCTGTAGTGTCAAATTTCCCTCGGGATGATTAAAGTATTTCTATTCTATTCTATTTAATGCCATCTAGGCAGTTAAAAAGGTTAAAAAGTGTTGTCGGGTGTAATTGAGTTAGGGTAATCAAGTGATTGTGTTAATGATTATAATTCTAAGCAGGCAGTTCATCGTCTGTAATAATGATAATATTCTGTAACTCATTAAATAGCCTTTCCGACCCTGTAATGTCTGCATGGAAAGGAGAGACCAAAGAGAGCTGTCGAGGATCAAAGTCCAGCTAGGAGCCAAGTCATCACGCTAGGCTGCTAGAGAAGCTCCACTACAGTTTCATTACACATTTGTGACTAGTTTATTCCAATTATTATGCAAATTATGAATAATCTGATAGTAACACAATCTACAATCTTCTCCTGCCCTCTGGGAATAGTGACCTTGGCTTGGACCATCATCATACCAGCGCTTGTATTCCTGTGCTTTATTGTTCTTATTTCTATTATTATTTTAACCTTAATTTGTCTTGAACACTTTAGTATTTAAATTATACATTATACAGTACATACCAATTATTTGCTTGTTCCATTATCCATCATTCTATCATCCAAGTACCACCCTATATCCCCGACACCCTGATGGAGCATCCCCTTTGAATTGGCCATCTGAATTGTCTCCCTTTTTTTCCCTTCCTATTGCTAGGTTACACAGAGTTGTTCCTTATCTTCATTGGGGAAAGTCTGGGGGTGTTGCAAAAACGTGGATTTTATGGTGGTTTTTATTGTGGATCTATTGTGATGTAACTTGTTGACCTGTGAAGCCCGTCGAGGCAACTTGTCCGGGGAGTGGGACACCACTAACTGGACACACACAGGGGCTGACAGACACATACATGATAATGAAAGCATGTGTGGGGCCACCACTAACTGGAGAAACACAGGGGCTATATACATGACGGTGAGAGCATGTCTGGGGGCACCATGTAACACTTTCCATCTGGCCCTCTCTGAGTCTTGCTGCCTTCAATTAACCCCTCAGACGAACCACACCTCACTGGAAAAACAATTATGGTCCACCAGTCGCGCAAGGAGTTCCCATGGCGCCATCTAGTGTTTTGTGGGCATTGTGTTCATTCACCAATAATCCCTTAATTGATTGATTGATTGAACATTTTATTAACACATTGCAGAATGGGTACAATACAGTACAGCTCAATACACACAATTGTTAACCAGAGAAAGACTCTCGTCTTGTTTACATCAGGCCGGGTCCCCCATTTTCAATTCATCATAACATAATGACATACATGACATACAGATAGACAGTACTGCTACATCTATACATTTATGACATACCAGATTTACAAATACAGTACTGTTTTTGATACAAGAAGAGTCTAAAAAAGAGTGTATATACATTTGACGAAGAAAAAATACATTGGAGGAGGTTGGTAGGTAGGAGGTTGGTAGGTGGGGTGGAGGGGGGGGGGGTTGGGCAGGTGAGGTGGGGCGGGGGGAAACTACATAGGAGGTGGTTGGGTGGGGGAGGGGGTTGGGTAGGCGGGGTGGGGCAGGGGATTGTGGTGTTAAACACATACCTCATCTTCAATTAGCAGGAGGCAGCAGCAGTTGGGACTTCCAAAATGTACTCAACCGTATAGACTACAGAAGAGTGACAAATATACTGAAAAAAAATATAAATGCAACAATTTAGTT
Source organism: Notolepis coatsorum (assembly GCF_963971535.1). Lineage (NCBI taxonomy): Eukaryota > Metazoa > Chordata > Actinopteri > Aulopiformes > Paralepididae > Notolepis > Notolepis coatsorum. The sequence goes on from NC_140166.1 coordinate 199,848,370, forward strand.
TTTGCTCCAATTTTTCACGAGTTGAAATCAAAGTTCTAAGACTTTTTCTATGTACACAAAAGGCCTATTTCTCTCAAATGTAGTTCACAAACGTGTTTAAATCTGTGTTAGTGAGCACTTACCGCAGCTTCTCCTTTGCCAAGATAATCCATCCACCTGACAGGTGTGGCATATCAAGATGCTGATTAAACAGCATGATTATTGCACAGGTGTGCCTTAGGCTGGTCACAATAAAAGGCCACTCTGACAAATGTGGAGTTTTATCTTGAAAAGAGACATTTATTTGGCACTGAACTATGGATTTCACAGATATGCAGGGGGGGTATTAATGTGGATATATTCAAACTACTTATATTGTTTATATATAATTATTATTTACTATTATTATTATATTTGTATGTAACAATGTAAAAATAAGTATCTATATTGATATAATATGGACTGCAGCTTTTAGAAAAGTTCATTGCTGCTGGCGCTGCTAGCTTTTACATTATATGTCTAACTGGTTTATCATGAATAACCTGGGCCCATCTAGGAGCACTGACATGAGACCAGCTTGAATGTCAAATTGTATTGGTAGATTATTATTTAAGTGGTCATTTGACCTGAACATTGACCCAACAATTGTAGTCCTTTTCTCAGAGGCTCAATGTATAATTTATTAGGGTATCATGACTGGCAAATTAACAGTTTCAATATATTTCTGTACTTTGCACATTGTGTTTTCAAACATCTATCTGTTCATAATTTAATAAAACATTTCTTAAATGTTTAAGAGAACTTGAATAAAGAATGAGTGTCAATTTAAATTGTTTAATGTAAAGTTTCTTAAAACTATATGTCTCAAGAGAGATGTGATGTGAGATTAATAGCTATTTATTGCACATATATACATTATATCAGACAGTGCATTCACACAGAACAAACAGGCGGGGGAGTAGAGAAAAAAGGGAGAACAAGTAGGTTTTCAAAAGTGATTTAAAAACCTGCAAGGTTTGGGCGGCCTGTATATTGAGGGGGAGGCTGTTCCACAGTCTAGGCGCTGCGGCGGAGAAGGCTCTGTCTCCCTAGTCTTGAGCCAGTTCTAGGCACCACCAGTAGTAGCTGGTCGGCATACTGTATCTGTTGGCATACTGTATCTGGATACCAGTCTCATGACTGTATGACTGATGGTGGTGCTAGAGGAAAGGTAAAGCGCTCACCAAAATCTTCCTCTAGGGGTCATGAATGTGCACAACAAATTAGAACATATTTGAACTAATGGTATTCAATAGTATCCAGCTGCAGACCTTCAGACCAGCACTTACAAGCCCCGCACATACAAGCACCGCACATAGCAACCCCTCGCTTCCATTGGCTGATTTTGGTGACGTGATTTTGGGTCACGTTGCACGTTGCACTGCGGGATTGATTGATTGATTGATTGATTGAAAACTTTATGGTGACGTGATTTTGGGTCACGTTGCACTGCGGGATTGATTGATTGATTGATTGAAAACTTTATTAACAGATTGCCGTATGATTTGGGTCACGTTGCACTGCGGGATTGATTGATTGATTGATTCATTGATTCATTGATTGATTGATTGATTGATTGAAAACTTTATTAACAGATTGATTGATTGATTGAAAACTTTATTAACAGATTGCCGAATGGGTACACGTGACCACAGGCCCTGATTGATTGATTGAAAACTTTATTAACAGATTGTAGAATGGGTACACGTGACCTGACCGATTGATTGATTGATTGATTGATTGATTGATTGATTGAAAACTTTATTAACAGATTGCAGAATGGGTACAGTGACCGATTGATTGATTGATTGATTGATTGATTGATTGATTGATTGATTGATTGATTGATTTATTGATTGATTGATTGAAAACTTTATTAACAGATTGCAGAATGCAGTACAGCTCAATACACACAATTGTTAAGGGGATGCAGACCATGCAGTACTGTTACATTTGTGACATACAGTAAATATATACAAGGGGGAGGGAACTGTACATTTATGATGAATTGAAAATGGGGGACCCTGATGTAAACAAGACGGAAGTCTTTCTCTGGTCTGCATCCCCTTAACAATTGTGTGTATTGAGCTGTACTGCAGATATATTTAAATTGCCTTACTTATTTACATAAGTATTATAGGCCTACAGCAGTATTGTACAGACAGTCTGTGTGAAGTCTGTGTGGTTATCCAGCTGCACAAAGGCAGAGCAAGAGGCTCTACAGAGGGTGGTGATGATAAAGCCATGATAAAGACCTTCAATCAGCTGAAGGGGAATCCCTCCAAGCTGCTGTCAGCGCTACACACCTTCGGCCGCTCTGGTATCAGCCATGCATCAAAACGTGCACACGCACTCAGGCGAGTCGCTAACCGTGCTGGGCCAAGTATAGCGGCTCAACCCACCTCTGTTGCCCGTCGTAAAATGAAGCTCGGGGGTCGACGACGGCTCGCTGCGGGGAGGCCGAAGAAAAGTGTGGTGAGCACAGACCATCGCTATAGTTTCCCAACAGGAGTAAAGTCTGGAACGCACCACAGCCTGTCACAAGCAGTAGAGATGTGTCGTAGCAATCCGAAGTGACATTGACCACCAATATAGCATGTACATAAAGACCCAGTGCCTCATCCGTAGCTAATATTGCACTACCACAGGACCTAGCATGTCCTACCATGCTCTGTAAATAACTTATGTACATATACCGATATGCCCTACTCTGTTTACTTGTTTTATTGCACAATGTCGTTCTATTGGATTCTATTATATGTTATTACTATTGTATTATGCACATCTTTGCGGGCACGACCACCCGCATTTCATTTTTTTTTTTTTTTTTTATATTTTTTGCACAAATCTCTCCAATATTCAAAACGTTAGGTTATGACTATAACCAAGTTCTGTTAGTTAGGGCGATGCTTGGCTTCGCCTTCTGCACTATCTCGCGTACGTGCACGCGTACTGAATAAACCACAAATGTACCTCTAATACCAGTATTAGTCTGACCACACCCCTCATCAGCTTACCTTCATAAGCAGGTGTGTGGTCACCTGCTCTCCTCCTTCCCAAGCTTTCACCACAAGGTGAGGTCAAGGGCTGCAGCGGCCGTCCGAAGCCAAGCATCGCCCTAACTAACAGAACTTGGTTATAGTCATAACCTAACGTTCTGTATCGTTAGGGCTCAGCTTGGCTTCGCCTTCTGCACAAGGGAGGCCAAGCGGAGCCACTTGGCTGACAAATACACCCCGCTGACAGCCCCCCAAAACCATCAGAACAGGGAGGGCCGAGCCCCCCCGACCCCCCCTAATGGAGGGTAGCCCCCCTATTAGGGACGTCACGGGAGGGCGACGGACCCGACCGTGCGAAGAGGCACTCAAGCAACTCAACGCACAGGGTGAGCAGACCGTGGCTTGACCCACGACTACACACACGCACAACCCGCATGCCACCCGGGAACGAACGGAGGAACAACCTCGTTACTGCCCCCAGAATCACGGGGTCAAGGGCAAACCCAACCCCGTGGCAAGGCCGTAGCAGCGGAGCACGAAGGAAGACCCAGACCCACCAAAAGGACTGGACTCCCTGGAATGGGGGCCCGGAGAAGTCCATGATGCCAGCATCAAGACCCCACCAGGTGGGCACGTAGTGCCCCGCCCCCCACATCGCCAGCGTATTCGGACAAAGGCCCCTCAGTTACTGCACCTGGTATTCCCAGGCGGAACCAACCAGGCCAGTAAGCCGAGCGGGCCCCGTCCCCCCAATAGTACACCGCCTGGCACACTGACCCTGCAGAATAGGCAGTCAGCATGGCCGTAAGCACACAAAAAAGGTTAACCAACGGAAGCAGGCAGCGCACCGGGGAAAAACCAGGCAACAGGCTGTTAACCCTAGCCTGGAGACTGCGGACGAGACAGGCGCCAGAGGGGACAGCTGAACACAGCCGCCCCGGCGGAAGGAGCGTAAGCTGGCGGTGTTGCATGACCAAGCCTCCATTTAACAACCCCCACCCAGAGGGGTCGAGGCAGAGAAGGCTGACACGATTGGCAGACGTCATGAACGTGCAGGGGCACCCTCAACCGGTGAACCCGGGAGTTGACACTGCTCCAACACACCAGGGAATCAACCACCTCGGTGTTACCCAATGCGGTGGTTGTTCCTATAACCCCTCAAGAAAAAACTCCAAAACACACCTGCGGGTATACACCGGCTATACCGCAGTACAAGTGTTTCAGTTTCCAAAAAGGGTTAACCCAGGCCTACGGGTCGCAAACATCACTTCGGACCGGGCCTGGCGGTACGGGAAGCACAGGGTCACCAAAGGAGGTCAAAAAAAAACCACCCCCACAGGCCCCTCTTCGCCATGCGTGAGAGAGGAGCGAAAAACAATGGAGAACCAGCCCCTAAGCACACCGTACCTGGTATTCCCCGGCGGTCTCCCAACCAAGTACTAACCAGGACCAACCTGTGTAGCGGCCGAGATCCGACGAGATCGAGCGCGTACAGAATGGCATGGCTGTAAGCCATGACGACAGTGCTGAGTAAAAACATACCCAACCAGGGTCTCCATAGCGCTTAACCCTGTGACACCCAGACCGACCTGGCATTTTTCCCCCTGAAAAAAGCCCAAGTCCCTCAGGGTACCAGAACAGCAGATCTGCATCCCCGGCGGACAACGGGTTCAACTGATCTGGACCAGCGTGACCAGAACCAGTCCCGTGCCCTAACCACGCCGACATGCCCCAGGAGAAGGGCAGATATGCGTGTTGATCTTAACATGAAAAGAAGGCGCCACCCAGACGTCGGGACGAACCGCGCCTGGTGGCCCACCCCAAGGGCGTGAGACCCCACTACATATGTTCAGATCCATCCCGTCATCATCCCCCAGACATGAACGAGGATCCGTCGACAACCCACCCAGGTCATGGGATGTGGTCGCCGGAAGAGGAAAAACCCCCATCTCAGTTGCTTTATAAAAACGCTGTTTCAACCACAAGCAACTAAGGCGTGCCAGTCAATCGCCTGTTTACAGCGAGCTAGCACTATACGTGCGTCGGGACACACCCCCATCAATGAACAGGCTATTTAGACCTGCCATTGAATCCCCAAGGCGCCCAGGGGAACGACAAGAGGGGTGTGACACTCCCTAACTCCAACACTTCTGGAATAGAAAGAAGGAAGCATCAACAGTATGTATCCCAGTCTACACAGCCGGGGTAAAAAATGTTCACATTTTTACATCCCACCACCCTCCCATAGGAAAGAGACGGGGATCCCCAGAGAGACTTCCCACGCGAGCTGTACAGATTGAAAAGAATATATTGCACCTTGAGCCATGTAAAAAACTGGTTTTAGGGCCTCCGGGGAAGAGGCACCGAACCCATACACACTCAATAAACGAATTGAATCGAATATACATACAATAGAAAAGGACCCTTCTAGAGGGTCCACTCACTTTGACAATCTGAGGAGGAAGGCTCTGTACTCTGATGGAGGCTTCCTCACATGGATCACATGGAAGAAGGAGTCCGAACTCACAGAAGGCCTGAGTAGGCGCTTGGTGAGGAGGAGCCCTGACCACCCCCCCTGAAAACAGATCCATCACATGGACCTGAACAGCACACGGAAGTCCTACCAACAGAGACGCGCACGGTGACGTACTCTATGGCGGGGGAATTCCTGCGGTGCACACGCCCAATATACCAGGCCGTGGGACCAGGAACTCCCCCCCCCCCCCCCCCCCCCCCCCCCCCGTAACGTGCCGAACCGCCACGTGACGGGAACCTTGAAGGACAGGGGGTGTACCCCTGACCGACAGAACAATGGGGAGAGGAAAGGTTACCAGTTCACCCCTTTACGACCCCACACCCATGATACGACGTAACGACAAAAAGAGAATATGACACAGTCATAGTCAGCTCTATGAAGCGTTTCACAGCTCCACACAGCGCACGAGCTAACCTGCTATCTGATTTTTACTAAGGAAAAACACAGAATAGAGAGGGCTCTAAGAACCCCGGTCCAACATACACATGTGCTTCTGTGGCCAGTACAACCCAGTTGTAGGTCACATGACACACACAACCCATCATCATCACAATGAGAGAATACATCACTCTTGATTAGTATCGACCACAGGCCTTGCTAAGCACACATGACCGCAACCAAACCAATTTCCCTTTAGGAAATAAGTTTCTCCAGCAGATTTAGCACAACCTCAGCAATCAAGCTGAGAGTTACATCGTATCCCTACCACACAAAAGACACAATTAATGCACAACATGTCTGATAGGAGGTGATAAAGTCCCCAGGGAACCGGGGGGGGAAAAACACAATCCTCCTATTTCACCCTCAATACGGCCAGTTAAAACAGGAAAACCTGTTAATGTGTGAACTCACTGTCCATTGTCATTACAGTCTGAGAAAGAACATTCTTTTACTCACTCGTCACCAAGCATAGCTTCATAGGTTAGTTGCCTTAGTAGTGAGTACACGGTACACATAAACACCATGATGTTTCTCACACAACAACCAGATCAATACATCACGACCTGCACGGAGAAGCTACTGCCAGTGACAAAAACAGCTCACACACAACCCGCAACGTATCTCAAATGCATTGCAACAACACACGTTTTGGGAAAAAACACCGTCATTCACAATACATTTAGCAAGGTAAAACCAGAAGACGTGTTATGAGGGTCTGGCCAACCCCGTACCTGCCCAGAACGCAGATCAGCGAAGTGCAGTCACAAGCGTCCCGTGTTGTTCGATCCGGGCAGCGTCGCCGCTCCACCAGTCGCTACAGTCCTCTTTGTTGACGCAATCCCTGTCTAGGCTCGGGCAGGGTTGACGAACATCCCCTGTCAAGGATGACGTCGTGGTCAAGAGTGTAAAACATGTTAAAAATCAAAGCACGTTCAACAGAATAGCATCAAGCTAACGGCTGCTCCAGCCGTTCGGGTGCTATCGCTTCCGCTCGCGAGACGCCGATCTACGACGCACGCGATCAGGAGCGAGCTCCCGGCGGCGCGCGAGAAGCCAAGCTACCCTCGCGCCAGGCCACCGACCGGCTAACCGTAAGCTATGAACATGTAAACAATGACATAACACTCACCCAGACAGGCCGCCGTTCTGAACCCTCCTCACTTTTTAAGAGAAAAGATAAAACAAGACGTCAACACCGCTTCACAACGGTGACAATAACACGTCCGGCGGAATCAGCACAGTACCAACTGGCCTGTATAGCTGACTTTGAACATGAATCTGCCGCTATCGCACATTACATGCACATATCCCCTCGTGAAGGAATACTCTCATTTGGATATGAAAGATGGGGTCTTAACACGGTGACAGAGAGAATCCACTCGTCCAGAACACACAGGGATCACCAGTGTCAATGGTCGCGGCCCACTAGTTAAAACTATAATGGTCGCCAGACCAAGGCCTTCTGTCGCCTAGACGGCTAAACAAAGGACCCTAGCCTGGGGCCGGTTTCCATAAACTTTGTCTAGTAGCCCCCATAGCACTAACAGACAAGTGGAGCCCGCCAGCAAACACTACTCACCCAACCTGGAACGCACCGCTCCTCACAACAGCGGCATGTCCGACAGTTCAGCTGTGGCCTGACAGGTTTCACCCCAACAAACACAGCAAGGAACTGCAGTTGAGAAGCATGCAGCGGCGTGCTCCCAATACGAAAACCGGTGGAGGGTTTGTAGAATGATCATCATCTTCTAGACACTCCAGTACGAAGACAATATCGCCGTATTTTCTCGAAAATAGTGAGAGAGAAAATAAAGATATGATGTCAACGTATCCTTGTTTCCCAAGCTGTTCCTAATCCAATTTCTTCCATCATGGTGTCAAGTGTGGGGATCTACCGAGGCACCTCTTCCTTGTGGTGAAAGCGAGAAGGAGGAGAGCAGGTGACCACACACCTGCTTATGAAGGTAAGCTGATGAGGGGTGTGGTCAGACTAATACTGGTATTAGAGGTACATTTGTGGTTTATTCAGTACGCGTGCACGTACGCGAGATAGTGCAGAAGGCGAAGCCAAGCTGAGCCCTAACGATACAGAACATCTCTTTCCACATCACCATATGCAACTTCCAAGATTTGCCTTTTTCTTTTTTGTAAGAACATACAAAACATGTAAAGGACTCATACAAATACATTAACAACTGACATGGAAAATAAAAAAGACTTACGAAAAAAAGAAAAATACTATACTATACATTGTGCGTATACATCCCTGATATATATACTTTGCATGTAGACCGATCTACCTGCGAGCAGGTATGTGCTGCATCCTCTATCGGGATGCCACCCTTCTCCATATTGCATGTGAGAGAAAGCGTCCCAGACACATGTAGGTGTGCATGATAGCATGCATGCATGTGTGTCTCCAACATATGTATGTGGGTACGTGTATCACGTAAGCATGTGTACATGCCTCACATGTGTGTGTGTGTGCATCTTCCAGGTATGCGACTGTACTCCTATCTCTTGTGTGTGTCTCGTATCCATGTGTGCCTCCGCCCCCTATGTGAGTGTATATCTCAGGTGTGCATATATATGTGCGTCTCAGCTACGTATGTGTGTGTCTCCTATGTACATGTATATCCCCCATATGTGTCAGTGAGAGCCTATACCTCAACTATGTGTATATGTAGGTGTGTGTATGCCTATTTCCTATAAGTGAGTATGTGCATGTATGTGTGCCCCTGACATGTATAACTTAGCCTTGTGCATATGAGTGTGTGTAAACCTATTATGTACACATACGAATATGTGTATCCTAGATACTTGTATGCGGCTAAACATGCGCATATGAGAGTGTGATAGAGACAGTGACCATTCCATAAATATACCATCCGGACATAAAATCCATGTACATACATATATAACACATTATAAAGTACAAGTACCATCAGATCAGATCCCCTTTTTCATATTCATCCTTGATATCATTGTAACCCCACCTTAATCATTTGTCCCCAGACCGTTCAGTCAGGTGTAGAAAACTGTCCCATAAACGTGTATGCAAATAAACAACTTGTGACAAATAAAACTCTTGACTTGACCACCAGCCTCTCTATCTAAATGTTATATTGTTAACTGTCTAGTTAGGCATTAACTGTGTTAATCTAAATGTTATATTGTTAACTGTCTAGTTAAGGTATTAACTGGGTTAATTAATCTAAATGTTATATTGTTAACTGTCTAGTTAAGGCATTAACTGGGTTAAGTGGGGAGTGCGTCATGGTACAGTTTCAGTAAGTGGGGAGTGTAAACAAGTTGAACGCGTCACGTGAAATAACGTTACGTGAATAAACATATAACGTTACAATGTACAGTTTCTGACAGCTGGCTGTGTTGTGAAATGTGCATAACGTTATGAATAAACCGCGAAGTCACGCGAAATAACGTTATAAACGCGAATCTGGTAGTATATTTATTTGTATCTTCTTGAGATGATAACATTACATCCGCATTTTACCGCATGGCGAGCTAAACCAATCAGAGAGGGGCTTCGCTCAACCAATCAAAGAGGGGGCTGCAGAAATGGAGCCCAACCAATCAGAGAGGCGTCTGCAGAACCTCAACCATTGGGTGGGACCCAAATTACGTCACCAAAATCAGCCAATGGAAGCGAGGGGTTGCTATGTGCGGTGCTTGTATGTGCGGGGCTTGTAAGCGCTGGTCTGAAGGTCTGCAGCTGGAAGCATCTCATGGTATTACAGATACACAAATTCGAAAATGTTAGTTTGGCCTGATGGTGGCACTAGAGGAAAGGTCATGATGGTGGCACTAAGGAAAGGTCATGATGGTGGCACTAGAGGAAAGGTCATGATGGTGGCACTAGAGGCAAGGTCATGGGGTCACCAAAATCAATAGGGTTCATCCTCTAGGGGTCATAAATGTGTCCCGCAGACTTGAAAGGATTCATGCGAAAAGTCTGGGTAAATCCATAATATGCTCCGTGAAATCGGGGATAACATATTAAGGTTAAACAGGACTTTGAAGAAGTCTTTATTCATTGCACACATTGACAATGTTGTCATGCAGTGACACACACATGCGATGGGCGGCACACACAGATACACACACGTGCAATTTTTTCTCGCAGATGAAATGTTGCTCTCTGCGTTTGAGCCATCCCGTCGTCCTTCCCCCCAAAGGCAGCCGGCGCCCGGGGACCAATCCAAGTGCTCCTGTCCGTCTTCGTCAGGGATGCGACAGCGTTAGCAATCTGTTCTGCAACACATCTGTTCTGTTTTTCCATTGGGTTTATCTTATCGGGAGGGGAAACCCTTGCAAGCATGGGGAGAACATGCAAACTCCACCCAGGAGATACCCCACCTGGGTAACTGGCAACGCGGCAACCGGGTCCCCAAGCGGGAATCGAACCCTGGACCTTATAGCTGTGAGGCGACAGTGTTAACCACTACACCACCGTGCCGCCTCTGTTATATAACATATATTTAATATAATAACATATATATAACAATTATATATATATTAAGGCTGTCAATCGATTAAAATATTTAATCTGATTAATCGCAAATTAAACCGCATATTTTGTATCTGTTCTAATGGATCTTTTTCAAGTTTTAATACTCTTATCAACATGAGAGTCAACAAATGCTTGCTTTATGCAGCCATTTAACACAAAAGGATGACCCTCATGCATTGCAAATTTGCATCAAATTCAAAACAGAGTGATGCACAAAATAACTTAAAAGAAAATAATAATTTAAAACAATGAATAAAGTGTGCATGAAATAATAGGGGAAAGAAAACGTTAGGAACTTGTTACATTCACCCACACAAGGGCTGAGGACCCACACAAGGGCTGAGGACTCACACTGCCCGCAGGAAGATCAATTGAGAACAGCTTCTCATTAAATGATGACCTGGCAAAAGGCCCCAGCTGAAGTAAAAACAAAACAAAAGCAAAAAACTAATAAAGAGTATATGCATATATCTGTATCTAATCACATGTGGAATGTGTTCAAGCCATGCACCACAGATACATGTGATACATGTGCTACATCAATGATGAGGTATAAAATAAGGAAGTACAAAAAGGTCTTCAGTGACTTGATGCGTGTTGACGCTCACTCCTTTACTCCTTCACCTTCGAGCAGAGATGGATCTGTATCTCCTCCACATTCTCCTCATTTTCTGTGGACTTACTGGTATGTTATATTAACCTTTAATAAGTGTTTACAGGATTGTTGTTATTGTTGTTGTTGCTGCTGTTGTTTATGGTGATGATGATGAGCCCTATATTATCATAATGACAACAATGGAATTGTCATAAGCCTATTTGTAATGAAATCACATAATGCCATGAATGATACAATTCTGCTACAGTACTATTGTAACTCATTCAATCAACCCAGTTATGTCACATAAAAGCTTCACATATCTATGAAGTATAAAGTATTAAGCACAATTTCAGACTATACCTACAGTCTAACACAACATCAAATTGAAAGTGCATTCCTTTGTGATATTTTGGTGCATTGTAAGTTAACTTGTGATTAGGGGTGTGGGGAGATTATTTGTATATGTATCTGTTCAACCAACAAAATTATCTGTATCTATTTGGATTCTGAATGGTTTGGTTTATACCATTTTCTTTCGTCTTTTTGTTGTTAAAAAAAAGAATACATTTTTTTCCTTTGCAACAATTATTGTACAATACAAAATAGGTAACAGATGTATTCAAATTAACAAATTAACATTAGATTAAAGGAAGTCACATTAAATCCGTAACATTTATTTTCTAACTTAATATTCTTTGGAAATGCAATTGTTGTGCTTTCAAAGCATCAAATTAATTTAATATTGACATATAATTAATTATGAATACATATTTATACCTCCTCATACTGTAATTGTCATCTGCACTCTGCTCGCTCTGTCTCTTTAGTCTTATTTGTAACTAAACTAAGTTTTATGAACTGTCTGAAGTCCCCCCTCCCCCCAAACTGGTAGACATTGAACAAACAGAAACATAAAAAAATATGTATAACAATAATACTATACATAATTTGTTTAGCCTTTTTTTTTTTTATTATTCTTTCATATACTTCTGTACACATCCTGTAGATGATTACAAGCCAAATAACCACTATTAGTGCTACTGTATATAGCACCCTTTTTGTTAAGAGTGTAGAACAGCAGGCCTTTGCACACATACACCCCACCTTCCCTCCTTTTACGCAGCCTGTGTAGGCTGCCCATAAAACAATAACGTTTAATCTAATCTATTATTTGTGTGATGTTTCGAAAACAAAAACTAAATTTGAGCAAAAGAAGCATGATACTTATGAGTGTCGGAAACTCTAAAATATAACGAATTATTCATACATAAGAATGATAAATGGCCTAAATATGAAAATTGTGGGCTATTTTCCATACATGAGGAAGAACAAGCAGACACCACCCTAGTTCCAATCACGTAGTTTTCTGTGTCTGATATTTAAACTGACATGACCATGATCATGTCCACCTTCAAAAGATACTCATAGTCATAGTAATTATTTTCTTGATTTGGAGTAGTGGAAATATTTTTATTCTAGACAACACAAGCATTGCGATGCATGTTTTTATTCAGTATCTCTGTTACCAGTTACTGCATTTGTAACTCATAACTCATAACAGCTTTTGAAAAGATAAATGATATCTATAAATCATATTCCTGGAATTGGCTTAAGTAAAGGCTTCTCTTAGTGTAGTAACAGAGATGAGAGGGGTGTCTCGGGTTGATTGTGAAATAGGTCTCCAAAGGAGCACATGCAATAAATATAATTAATTTCACATGCATAACTCATGATGACGATTTAAGACAAGCTTTCTCTAGGCTATGTTTTCTTTATCTCATTTGATGCATGACTTTAAAATATGATTACTAATATTTCCATGGTTCCAAACTAAGAGACAGTACAGGTCCTTGGTACAAGGTAGTTTTGACAGCATGTCTGACAGGTCATTTTTGATGGCGAACAGATGATGCGCCTAGACGGAGAGCGTTGTGTCAATGGAGCTCATAACATAACTTTCCCCCCCAAATAATTTCTGTGTAATACAAATATTTGCATCCATCTAATTTTCTGTGCTTTCCCAAACAGTTATTGAGAGTAAATTAGTCTGAATATGGCGACCAGTGATGTCATCAGGGACATTTAATCTGTGTGCTGTGTTAATTACAGCTCAATGAAATGATAAGGTATAGCAGTCCCTATAAGACAAGGTATTGCTATTTATCTACCTCATTGCAAGATGCTGTAATTAACACGACACATGGATTCAATGTCCCTGGTGGTCATATTCAAGCAAATTTACCCTTAATAACTGTCAAACTCAATAAATGTGTGCAAAACTGTTTGGAGTTTTTGGATATGTGTGAGAATATTGTTCAAAATAAATCAGCATTGTTTTTGGTGAAGTGCCCCTTTAACAAACATTATAGCAAAGTGACTTCTCATTCTTGTTGTGTTTGCAGGAAGTCACAGTGTGACCACAGTGAGTAAGGTGTCAGTGAAGGCAGGAGCTGGCTCCCTCATAATCCCATGTCTCTATGATCAGAAGTACAGAGACCATGAGAAATACTGGTGTAAAGGATGTTCTTGGAAAAAATGTTCTATTATCAATGTGAAGTGGTTTATGTTCTATCATCAAAGCGATGACAAGGACCAAAGCATCTTCACTTTGGCCTTTAATAATCTGATGGTTGACGACGAGTGTTACTGGTGCGCTGTAAAGACCGGTGCCATGTCAGATATTGGAGAAGAATTTCAGCTGTCTGTCACCACAGGTAAGACCATTTTACTGCGTCAGAGCATTTTCATACAAAATATTTCTTTGAGAATGTGAAGATAATTTGGTAGTGGATGTCCTAGGGATTGCTACCATAAAGACCGGAATTTTATATTAAAAATGCATGTTTCCATATATTTGATCAATAAGATCCCTCTAACCCTTACAAAAATGTATCATGGTATTTCCATAATTCTTTGGTCCCATACCATCATGGTAGTGAATAGTGACCAAAGAATTATGACATGTACCATTGTCATGGTTTAAATTGGATTACACCAAGACCTTACCATGGTATTATGTACAAAAGTGCATGGCTGTGTCATGGGAGCTTCTTCACACAATGGCCAGTAAAACTGAAAATGCCATCAAACAACCATATTATTTTTTTTGTATATATATATATATATAAGGGAATGAAATATGATCAAAACAGTGCATTGTCATTTTCATATACTGTACATATTAGATATTATATTATGTTGTTGATATTGTCGTTGTTCTTCGTTTTACCTGCTTAGACATAGTTACCAATACAAAAGGGTGATGCCATTACCCATTGTGTCTTATACTCTGTATTCTAAAGCATTTTCTGATGTTTCTGTTCATTTGTTTACCTATTTACTAATCTACATTAATTTCCCTCTAAGGTGATCCCTTGCTCTATGTGGACCAACAGGAGATAGTGGGGTTGGTAGGAGGGAGTGTCACTATCCATTGTCACTATAAGATCTTAGGATCAAGGAATTGGTGCAGACTGGGGGGTAGTTGTGTAGCGAGCTCTGGATCTATGGCAGGAGCAGTAGTGTCTATCAGTGATGATGAAACCTCAGATGTTTTCACGGTGACTGTCAGTGCACTGGAGTTGGTGCACGCCGGGTGGTACTGGTGTGCTAAAGGAGACGTACAGATGCCAGTTCATATCACTGTTCTTGAAACAACCACAACCACCGCTGCGGCTACAACTACAATGAGCACCACCCTAATGAAGAGTAAGAATCACACCATTTATACTGTCTAGTATAACAGTTACTAAATTGTTAAAGGTGGGTGGTGTAATACCACAGTGTGTGCAATGTAGAACTTGCATCTATTTCCCACATTACATTGTGTACAAATGTACAAATGTGGGGTTCCTCAAGGCTGACTGTAAGAGCCTTGATTGCTTCAATAATAATGTGTTGCAATCAGTCATGCAAATGTAAACAAATAGTGTTGCAATTTGTTCCATTGGATCATCATCTGCATGTAATTCTCACTTTACATTTAGCTGTGAATTGTCATTTTCATATACTGTACATATTAGGAGACATACAGATGCCAGTTCATGTCACTGTTCTTGAAAAAACCACAACCACCACTGCGACTACAACTACAATGAGCACCACCCCAATGAGCACCACCCCAATGAGCACCACCCCAATGACGAGTAAGAATACAAAAAAAATTTGATCAACTTTTTTCTCCCATTTTCTATTTTTCTCCCATCCCAATTTCGTATCGTCCAATTCTACCCTCCCCTGTCTCGAACGCTGTTAGGCCATGCCTCCCACAAGCCGGCTGCAATGTGGACCAAGCCTTACATCACGTGTCCCCTCCGGTACTCGAGGAAGCAGCCGTCGCATCTTTTCACCTGCACAGCGCGATCTCTCAGCGGCGGGGGTCTGCGTGGGAGGGACACGCCGCCCCTGTCGCTTCCTGATCCTGCTGCGCAGGCGCACCAACCGACCTGTAGGAGTCACTGTCCACAATGTCCGATCCCCACCCATCAGCTTTCCCACCCCTAACACTGCCAATTGTGTTATGAACGACCAGCCAAGCTGATAGCAATGCGGAGAGCTGGGCTCGAACCCAGCGTCTCCTGCATTGGTGGCGAGCGCCTTGACCACTACACCACCTAGCCGCCCCAGAATCAAACCATTTTATACTGTCAAGTATAACAGTTACTAAATTGTTAAAGGTAAACAAATAGTGTTGCAATTTGTTCCATTGTGATTTTTTAAGTTTTGTGTGACTTTTTATAATCAAGAGCATTTTCCTTCTTACTTTAGTATTGAATCACATCACAGTCTAATTTAATAATGAATGTTTTCTATACAGTGGAGACACCTGCATTCACTTCTGGACAGCCCGAAGTCAACTTCACTGAGGGGTTAGTCCACTCTACTCTGAGGTACATGTTTCCACTCTTAATTAATACATACACACACACACAGCAGTTCATTTGACTTCATGTCGCGATTAACATTATACTCTGAAGGTCTGATAACAGATGCATGACTACTTGGTTGGCCCATCAGAGGAGTGATGATTGTTTGGTTGTAAATGCTATTTTTATTCAAAAACAAACAAAAACGGTTCATGTTGCACACTAATACACATCACTCAAAATTAAACATAAAGAGTGCTTGTTTGAGTTGGACAGGAAGTGTGGTTTTAAAAGTGCGCAATCTCTCTTTTGTGAGAAAAGGGAAGTGTCTCTTTTCGTCTCTCCTCTACAACCTTGAATTGTTGTCTAATTTTTTTAATTGCTAATTTAGTAAATGACTAAAACAAAGTAATTTCTCAACAGGTGGGCCTCCTATTTGGTGAAAAGCTGTACTGCTCTGCTGTTCTTCGTATGCACCGTCATCGCTGTGCTGATACACAAATGATAACAAGCACTGAAGTGATTTATTGGGAACTTATATCTGCAAGGATTTATCATTTAATCACAAATGCCATCAGCTTTTGTTCATGCTTCTGCTTACATTTCTTACAATAACAAAAGTAACAAACATAGTGGACAGACACAACATACAAAGTGAGAAATTAGGGGTTAAAGGCCAAGTTGAAGAGGTGGGTTTTGAGGAGTTTTTTGAATGAGTCCAGAGTTGGGGCGTTGTGGAGTTCTGCGAGGAGGGAGTTCCAGAGGGTGGGAGCTGCCACACTGAAAGCTCTGTCCCAGAAGGTCTGCATTGTGGTGACGGGCATAAGCTGCTATTGCAACGCGAATGTTATTATATCCATTTGTTCAATTGCATTGAACCAAGGGGAATGAATGAAGAGAACATGTTGACCTGTTTCCTATAATAAGTGACTTTTACCATCATTATTATGATTACATTATTATTATTATCATTGTTTTTACGAATGAGGAAATGTTTTCCTCCTGTTTTTCCTTCTGTTTTTGCTGCTCTTATCTTAAGATAATTTTGGTTTGCAAACATTGCAATGGGCTCATTTATTTAGCCCTATTAGCTATGGTGAAGATGGTTTATTTTGTTTCTGGTAATTTTTTAATTGACTTCACATTATAATGTCCTTCCTATAGGTCAAAGTTGACCAGCAATCCCAGGCATACCTGTATTGATGTCACTTCCTGCCCACCTTGTATATAGCCACCATCTTTTCAAACTAATATTGCTAGCCATTAACACTGAAGAAGGAACACCTGTTCCGAAACATGTCTGTTGTATTCGGCTGCGATTAAAAATTGTCGAAACCTGAGAGTGCTGGTCCGGCTTCCTGCTTTTTTCTAATAGTAGAAGATATAAATACAGGCAATACAATTGTGGTATAGTAAGAAAGTAAAGAATAGGCAGTGTAAACAATATGATTGTTATATTAAATATAATTTAATTGAATATAAGCATATGGACAAGTAGGCAGTGTAATCAAATGTGCAGTTATATTATACATTACAAGTTTCAAGTTTCTTTAAGTTTCAAGTTTCTTTAATAGTTGTCATACAGAAGTACAGAATACTTTCATACAAAATGCTTCTTACTGTTACGCTCCAGAGACTGTGCTAGACAAGATAGTATCAAATAACATAGTATAGCATGTAATTTAGAAGAAGAAAATGAGGTCACAGTGTTCGGTATAGACATATGTACAATGTTCTGAGTTACCATATAATATACAATACTATGCAGTGTACTAATGTACAGTACTATATAGTGCAAAGCAGAAATGGGATATAAAATAAATATGGTCAATAACACTCAGAATGTGAATATATACTATGAGTAAGTAGGAGTATACACAGGTGCAGTATACATATACCCTAACTGGCGTGATATAATGTCTGATGATTGACACACTAAGCTGGCAATGGGAGGGTCTCCCTCACATACAGAGTAGTACTGAATGGGTTTGTCAGACAGCCTGTTGTCTTGGAAGGGTAGAGCAGACAGAGACCTCATGTGTGTCTCATCCACACCAAGGGGGGGGGGTGTCACGGATCCACTAGAAGCCTCAAGGATCCTTATTTGAGTCATATGCAAGTCCAATGCCTTGAACCCCCACATGGTTTATTATTGTGTCATTCCATCATGGGCCTTTGGTGCAACCATCCTCTCATACATTGCAAGGTTGTGCCTGGGGTGCAGCAGCTTTCGCTCGGCATTTACAGGGGTCAGTACAACAAAAGTGTACTCACCCAATGTGATCTCATCAACAGCCCAATTGTTTTACCTGGCAACAGCTTGGGGCAATTGATAAATGAGACATTTAGAGTTTATTTAGTAATGTGAATAGCGTGTGTCGCCATAGGCCATTAGGCCACCCTCATGGCTGAGCCTCGCTCACCAGCATGCCTCTCGTTTCCAGTAACCAGCTTGGGTTACTCAGTTGCGTTTTGAGAAATCACAACATGTTTAGAACTGTGGACTACCAAACGTAAACGCTAGTGTTTTCTATTGGAAACAACTTGTGTTGCTAAAGGCGCATCAATCTCAATGAAAACCACAAACTGCATGAAAGCACTTGTGACTCACACACATCCTCAAAAGGCCACAAGAGACAACATAAAATGTATGTGTACAAGCCATATGTCCTTCATTCATTGGGGGGATATATCTATTACCAAATATAGCATGCCGTGGACATAATGTGCTCATATGTATGATATATTTTCCATTCAAGAAAAGTAAAAAAAAATCAAGTTTTGCTTTCAATTATGGTTCTTAGAATCAGAATCAGTAAAGATAACTTTACAAAAGTTATGTGTGTTAGTTCCTTGTAATAATCAAGGTATTTCAAAATCACTCCTGACATTTTTATGAAATACAGACCACATCTGACATCTTTTCACTCTCCGGAGGGCCTTATGGGAAGCCCTGGCGTAGACGAATACCACTCCTACCAAAGAGCTTTAAGGCCATCTGGTGGTCAGACTATGAACATGCAAAAACTGTGTTTATTGGATTTCCTCGAGATGCCAAATGCAGCAGTCTCTTTGATCTGCTCTCCGACACTGAAGAGAGAGAGACGAGAGAGAGAGTTAAAGAGAATTTGAGAGGGGGCAGACATCTAGACACACAGAGTGAGAGAGAGAAAGAGTCAATGATAGAGGGGGCATAGATCTAGAGACAAAATACAAAGAGAGAGGGGAAGAGAGAGAGAGGCAGGGTCTGGAAAAGTTTTACCAAAACTGCTTGGCAGTCATTCGAGTTGCCAAATAATCATGAAATGGCATCTATGTCAAACATCAATCTCCTTTAGTAAATGTGCAGAGATTAACTCATTGACCGCCGGGAATTAGTCTGGCCCCGTTCTAGCACTGCCACGCTTTAAAATATAGGAGTGCGTCATCTTGTTTGTAGCAGTGGCGGCCGGTGTGAACTACATTTGGGTGGTGGGGGGGGGGGGGGGGGGGGGGGGGTGAAGGGGGGGAGGGGGCAAGCGGACAGCTGACCAAGTGGACAGCTGACTCGACATAACGTTACCAACGTTAAGTCGAGTTCATTCATACTACACTAGTACATGTATGATCAATTCAATAATGAACACATATGTATATCTTGTCATTTTAAACAAGTTACCATTCATTCATTCATCCATTATGCGTCACCCGCTGCGAAATTAACAACAACAACACGCTGTGTTGAGAGAGCAAGAGAGAGAGAGCGAGAGAGAGAGAGAGAGAGCGAGAGAGAGAGAGCGAGAGAGAGAGAGAGAGAGAGAGAGAGAGAGAGAGAGCGAGTGAGAGAGAGAGCGAGAGAGAGAGAGAGAGACCGCATTAACTCACTGTTTAGTTGAAACGTGGTCCAGGAGGCTTGATAAAGTATATGTCCACTGTCCCACAGTCCCAGACTGTTGATGTATATCCACTGTCCAGACTGCATCCAGCTATAGCCAAATAGCTTCTTGTTAGCACAACACAACAGTACTGTGATGAGCTGTGTCTTACTGTCTTTGCCCATTTCCACGTCGAACAGCCTGCAAACTACCTGGCGTTCTATCGCCCTGCTCTAAGACAAACTCTAACCTTAACCAACTTTGAAAGAGTGCCTAAGCTTAACCGTCGAAATAACTTGCCGTCACGCTCTAAGACAAACTCTAACCTTAACCAACTTCGAAGAGTGGCTAAGCTTAACCAGTGTAGAAACCTGGCGTCGGCCAATCAGAGAGCGTCTCAGAGAAATGCGGCTACGGTAAGTATAGAGGCTGCTTGCTTAGATGATATAGACCGCTTGAAAACGCGCCCGCTTCCATCATAATACATCATATTTCAACGCACAGCGCGTTACGCACTGATTGGCTACGACGGATACAGCGATGAAACCAGTGCACGCCCACTGTAAGCGCTATTGCGTCTAGCCCGAGAGAAATGCGGCTACGGAAAGTATAGACGCGGTATTATTCTCTATCAGACAGTCACTTCCTGTTAATGAAAACAATTATTTATATTTGATATATTAACGTTATATTGTGCATTGGAAACACAAACATACTTAAAATGAGTAAATATTATTCATTTTAAACATGTTTATTATATTTTTGGGCTCTATATATATTTTCTTCTTCTTCTTTTAACCAGGGAGGGGCGACGCTCTAGCGCCCACTATCGGCCGGCCGCCACTGGTTTGTAGAGCTATAACTATATTCTATATTATAGCTATGGATAATACTATGGCCCATTTTACATCACCTATCTATCGTTCAATATGTGAAAAAGAATAAATTTTTCCATCCATACGTTCCCGTGTTATACCGTGGTGAATATAAGTATCGTTATAGCGTGGTCTGGGGTAATTCCCGAAAAGGCTGAGTAATAGGCTTATACGTCAATTCTACTATAAACATTGCAGTTTCTTCCCTGTACACGCTATTATTCCTAAATCAAATCTATATCATAGGTATTATGTTCCATCATGAATGCATGAAAGGGGGGGGGGTCGTTTCTGATTATTTCATTGGCAGTAACGGCATTCGTATTGAACAGAACATTTACAACAAGCGGTGCAAGGGGAAGGCTAAGAGAATTATTAAGGACTCGAGCCACCCGAACAACTGCCTCTTTGAACTGCTGCGGTCAGGCAAGCGATACCGGGAGTCTTAAGGCGAGCACAGAAAGACTCAGAAGAAGCTTCTATCCCCAGGCCATCAGGCTGCTAAACGAACAATAATCACTATGCAACAACCATCAAATGCACACAGCACACACACCCACACGCACACACTCACTCAAACAAACAACACACTGCAGCACCCACTCTCCACACTTTAGATCACACAAACACACTTACACTTTATATTTATTGATAAAGGATTTGCACTACAACTCGTACACCTACTGTGAATTGTACCTAAATTGCACCTTGTCCATTTCTCCATTTCTGCCTTGCACTATATAGTATTGTATATTAGTACACTGCACAGTATTGTATATTGTATATTGTATGGTAACTACGTCTATTCTGCATCGAACATTGTACATATGTCTAAACTGAACACTGTGACCTCATTTTTTTACTTCTAATTTTACTATGTTATTTTATTTCATACTTATCTTGTCTTGCACAGTCTCTGGAGCGCAACAGTAAGAAGCATTTTGTATAAAAGTATTCTGTACTTCTGTATGACAACTATTAAAGAAACTTGAACTTGAGAAACTTGAACTTGAACACCAAAAACGCTTATCAGCCCGATTGGTATAAAAGCATTGCAGGATCAAGCTAACATTTACGTCAGATAGTCCTTACCTGTGATCGGGAGTATTCCAAAAATAATATTCCAATTGTTTGATCGCCATCTGGTACATCCGATGTCCATTTGGTCCACGGCATAACCCACCACAACATATGGATCGGGGATATTTGACACGCTTCAATGGAACCGGGAGAACCTCTCTATTCGCCCGACAAGGAAAAGTGCGACCGGAGACATTTGGCCATTACACAGGCCAAGATACAAGGTTTCAAAGGGTGCTCGATACCGCCGTCTAGCTGGATGCGGCCGGTATTGCACTTTTCCGATCTCAGACTCATTCCCTATGGTAACACCGAGCCAGGTCCCCGGATGAATAATGAATACAAATATAGAAAAAAAGGAAAAACTATCATATCACATCCACAGACATACACCCCCATTTTATATTTGATTATTCAAATCTCTACTGAACTGTGTGTGTGTGTGTGCATGCGTGCGTGTGTGTGTGTGTGCGCACACACGCTGTCCTGCTGGAACACGCTGGAGAAATGCCACAGAGCAGCCCCACAGAATAGACCCGTTCCAACACACATCAACACATCACCCTGATAGACAGTGAGGCTGAGCTGAGTCCTCAAGCAGAGAGAGAGAGAGAGAGAGAGAGAGAGAGAGAGAGAGAGAGAGAGAGAGAGAGAGAGAGAGAGAGAGAGAGAAGAGAGAGAGAGAGAGAGAGAGAGAGAGAGAGAGAGCCAACGACTGCAACAGAGGCTGCTGGAGATAGCCCCACTCCAGGCTGGGGCTGAGTCACATACTTGGGGGCCCGGAGCTTGTGGCCCAGGCAGGCGGTAACAGGCCATGCTGTACTGCAGCGGCCCCGCCGGGGGGGGGTTGGTGGGGGAAGCCGTACAAGCCGTCTATTTAATTATCTCTCATGTCCCACCAGCTCCACACTGACAATGTCATTACCTGTGGAATCGAAAAACTGCAGCTCTTTGCCAAAAAAATAACCACATTCGTAATCGAAAGAGCTTTTGGAAGTGGTGCCACTGGGGAGGGGGGTTCTGGAAGCCCCTGAGATTTGTTTGGTGAGGGCCATCTGACAGGTGTTTATAATAGCGCCATTAATTTCTCTTTGCCCGTGGGGGGGGGGGGGGGGGGGGGGGAGGTTAGCGCATAACCATCTGCAACAGCCTGACAGCTACACGTATGGCTGCCAGTCAGAGCCCATGCGGGATGACAAGGCGTATCTCCTCATCTCAGACTCCAGAGGTCCACAGGCTGAATTCGTCAAATGTCAAATTTGTCAAAAACAAACTTTCAAATCCCTTGTTGTGAGCCAAAGAGAAGGCAGTCCAGAAAGTGTCTGGAATTGTGAGCGTGTGACGCGCCATGCCCACGGGGTCAGCTAAGGTGACGGAACATCGGCCCGTTTTAGTCCAGAGCGGCGTGCAGCTCTACAGCGGCTATACAGACTAGAAAACACAACACTGGGGAAAGTACTAAAGTTTGTAATTGGCCAGATGGTAAAAGGACATGTAGGAAACAATAGAGAGGATGAAGTGTCGAGAGAGAGAGAGAGAGAGAGAGAGAGAGAGAGAGAGAGAGAGAGAGAGAGAGAGAGAGAGAGAGAGAGAGAGAGAGAGAGAGAGAGTGCCGCCGTGTGCAGCCACAGTGAGCGAACCATATGTCGCTTGCATTCCAACAACAAATAGTCTCTTTTACCACCTCATTGGCTTTTATTAAGCCTGTTGGGCTGCATAGGTAAGCAGAGAGAAAATGGGATCCAAGTGAAGCCATTTAAATGAAAATGAGATGGTCAAAGTCATCTCATGTCGAGACTTTCAGCGGCAGAGGAATGTCAATTCAGCCGCTGTGTAGCCATTGCAGGTCCATGATGCATAACAATTAATCTCCCAAGAAGGAGAAACACATCCCGGGCGATGAACGTGGGGAACGCCGAAAAGGAGATGAAAAAACAAGGTACTTTATAGGAGTAAGAGATCTATTCTTTTCAGCTACTATGTTTTCATAGCTATTGTTTTGGAACTTGCACCTCCGCTACCATGTCGAGGGGGGTGGTACAGTGGCCCCTGCGCTGACCGATGCACTGCACAGCGAAGCACAACGCCTCCCAAGAACACAACAGAAACCCCTATGCAGCACTTTGGTGGGAACAGCCCAAGCTGAGAGACGGCTGCCGATTTTACGCTCATAACCACTGTTGAAATATTATCTCAGAGGAGAGGCGTCCCTGCATCTCGGAACGCGGAGCACAGAGAGCTCTGAGAAATGTGCCAGGCCAAGGGGCAGGTTGGAGGCTATACATTTGCTACCAATTTAGGTCCATCATCTTAGATTTCAGCCTCCTGACCCTGCCAATCGAAAATATGTAATCAATACTACATAGCTTACAGGAAGCTGTTCAACATTCTCCCAAAACCTGCAAGGAGGGGAGAAAGGGGGTTCTCCTCTCCTGTTCTTTGAAATGCTAACGGGTTTCTGGTCAAAAACCTTTTTCCAGTGGTCTGTGGTTATTACTGTTAATACCTGTTATTACTGTTATTGTTGTTGTTGTTTATTGTTACTGTTACTGGTATTACTATACTGTCTGTAACTAGTTCCAGGGTTCCCGTTGAAAATTGGGGCTTGTGCTTACAAAACGTGAGGTTTTGAGGGATTGCTGGGCCAAATGGGTGGCTCTTGCCACGGAATTAGCACTTGCCACGGAATTAGCACAGGGTCACATTGGCTCAGCAGCTGCTAATGTTAACCCGTGTTGGACCGGGACTTTGGTAGAGGTGGTAATGCTGGTGAAGACTTGGGGGAGGAAAATGGGGGAGTCAGGAACCAGGAGGTCTCCTAGAGGTTGGATCCTACCAATCTACTGTAAGATTTTTCAATCACTTAACTATTTTTTTTAGCTTTCCTATAGTGAGCGAAGACAGATACCCATAGCAGACATATCACAATATTTCAGATATGGATCCCAAAATTTTTTAATAGAAATAGTAATCATGGTTAAAGGCACCATCAACAGTATTATGGCTTCTAGTGCTGTCAGGCGATACATTTTTTTTATCTAATTAATTACAGGATTTGTAATTAATTAATCAAATTAATTGCATAACCATTTTAGGCCTGATAATATATATTCTATAATCATATTTCAAATTGCATGTGTCCGGATGGCAGAATTCAGTACTGTATCTACAAAACCTTCTGTTTAATCATCTTCCATTTATTCATTTGCTTAGATTTTTCAGGTCTGGTACATTTTAGCATGGTGTTATTCACAGTCAAAGATAAAAAAAATAATGTAATTGATATTCTCATTTGGTTCATTACAATTTACTCAAGCCTAGTAACAGACACAGTATTTCTGACACTGGGAATACATTCCCTGAGATCCATAGTAGAATCAGATACCAAGAACATGCAAATAGCCATATTAAAATAAAGTCTGTAAATGTGTATTCTACGTTCATATGAAATGAATGAGATAAAAAACTATTTGAATAGAAATTATTATTATAATTTTTTTTATAAATTTTTAGTAAATCTTCATAACGCAATAATTTGCTGTGTAATTAATTAATCTAATTAACGCAATAAACTGACAGCCCTCATGGCAGTCCACTTCAATGACCGTAAACTCCTCCAAACATGATTTCCAAAGGGAATTTGTTGTTGTTGTTCTTAGCTCTATTCTATTTAAATCTTTCAAAAATGTACCCCAGTTGCTATTGTATGTACATATTTGTGTTTTATTACACATATATACATACCAACTATTTTGCCTGTTTTATTCTCCACCCATCGATCATCCATAGCAACACTACTATCACCGACATCCAAGAAGGGGGATCCCTGTTACGATTAGAACGTTTAGATGGCATGGTGGTGTGTAGAACCCAATTGCAGCATAGACACGGGGAGAGGATAGACAGGAGGCGGAATGCGTTGGTTGCTCTTTCACAATAACGTGCACTTTATTGTGACACACGGAGCATAATACGAAACGAAACACTTTGAAATTGGGAAAAGAAAAGAGAGACGTAGTCTCAAAAACGCGATAAGCACAACACTACAGAGTACTCATGACAGTGAAACAGGAAACAGAAGTAATGACCCAACAAGGAATGCTGGGCAGAAAAGACTTAAATACACAGACTAATTAGAGACATGAGGGTGATTGGAAAATTAGACACAGCTGGGTGGAACAACTAAACAGAAAACATAACAGGGTTAATATACTGAAACATGACAAGACCAAACAGCACATAGATACAGACACAAGAGAGACTAAACTAGATTAGACAATGGGGCACAGCACAGACAACAGATGAACAAACAACAGATTGGTGATGACAGACAGGAAATTAATAAATACAAGACAACAAAGATGTACGCACAGAACTAGGCCACCTGGTGGTTGAAAGACATAGTTCAGGAGTGGGAATTGTCCATGGACAGATGGGAGTTGTGAAGCA
Organism: Notolepis coatsorum; assembly: GCF_963971535.1. Classification (NCBI taxonomy): domain Eukaryota; kingdom Metazoa; phylum Chordata; class Actinopteri; order Aulopiformes; family Paralepididae; genus Notolepis; species Notolepis coatsorum. The sequence continues at coordinate 199,874,616 of NC_140166.1, forward strand.
GGACCGGGGGAACGTTACAGATCCCCCCTTGAACGGCCCTTCTAAGGTTTCTCTCCTCCACATTGCCTGTGGTGCTTTTTTCCTATTGCTAGGTTTTTAGTGAGTTTTTCCTAACCTTCACTGGGGTATGTCTGGGAGTGTTGCATTTATTTATTTTGGATTGCATGGTGGGTTTTTTGTTCTTTATTTATTGTGGTGTTTCTTCTTGACTTGTTTAAAGGTTTAAAGAAGACTTGTCCGTCCCATGGGGATATTAACTTGTGATTGCGGGCTTTACAAATACATTTGATTTGATTTTGATTTGATCAATAAAGGAATATATTATCTTATCTTCCATCCTTCTTTAGTAATCCAAAATGAGTTCAGTGTTTGCAGTTGTGATCTTCTCACAACAACAAATGGCCATGGGAAAATGTCAGCATAGAACTCAATCTCCTAGAAAGGTAATTCCTACTCAGATGTACATTTACACATTTTACACATACGCCTTAAAATGGCTGGCAAATTATTTGTATCTTATTTCAGACACTAACCCACACCATACACATGCTTTGGTTTACCCAGTAGGTTAAATCAGCTCCAACTGTGCAGTGGGGAAGTTACATTTGTGTCCTGCCCCTTTCATGGAAATAAAAATCACATTGCATGTTATTAATGTCAGTAGCAAACAGTAGCAAAATGCTACAAAAAAAATGCTACAAAATGCAAACAAAATTATCTAACTTGGCTGGGCATTACATCATTTTAATGTCAGTAGCAAACAGTAGCAAAATGCTACAAAAAATGCTACAAAATGCAAAAAAAAATTGTGATGAACAGATAATTTTATTGTTTGAGTACAGTACATACAGTAAGTGAAGTCACACCTTTTTTTGTAATCTTTGGAAGTAAAGTATAAATCTACTTCCTGAAAGTAATCTGTCAGACATCCAATGGGAGATGGGGGGTATGGTGCATGCTCAGATTGCTCTGGTGGAGTGTTCGTGGACAGAATTTATGGAAATGCGGCCAACTGTGCATGTGTCATACTCCCACTCTAAGCATACTCAATGAAACCCAGAAGACATGCCAGTGGGGATTTATGTTTGGTAATCATTATTATTGTAAACAACGATGTGTGTACTAGGGATTTGCATGATTAGTACACATTTAAATGTGTCACCACTCAAATGTGTATTTGTGTATAAAATACTACTTTTGGATGCATAGCTGGTGGCTCGCAGCTGGCTCTCTCATTCACTGTCACAACCTAGTCACAACTCACGGCACACACCTCTCCATTAGCTAGTTTTGTTGTTAGTAGGGCTGGGCGATATGGCCTAAAAATAAAATCTCAGATTTGTTCACACCACATCCGATTTACGATTTTAATCGATTTTTCTCTCTTAAAAACTAGAAACGCCAAGGAAATCATTCAAGATGAATTTCCCAATTTGGATTGAAGTGCAAACCTAACTTTCACCAATCTTCACTTAAAACAAATTATAATAATATATATATAAAAGATTACTCTTGATCAAACAAAGATGAATGCCCCTATTGGGATTAATAAAGTGCAAATCTAACTTTCTCCAGGATGGCTTTTTCCTCATCCTCCTCTCAGCCACCACCTCAGCTCACCACCCACTACGGAGCTAGCCTTCTTCACCAGCTTGTTCAGCTTGCTGGAGTCCCTCGAGCTGACTCCCCCCAGCACAACACAGCAAAAAAGAGGACGCTGGCTACAACCGACTGGTAGAAAGATAGCAGCAGTCGGTTGCACACGTCGAACGACCTGAGTCTCCTCAGGAAAAACAGCCTGTTTTGTCCCTTCCTGCTGTAGAGGGCTTCAGTGTTGTCGGACCAGTCCAGTTTTTGGTTCAGGTGAACTCCAAGGAACTTGGAGGACTCCACCATCTCTACCTCCTCCCCTCCGAGGATTATGGGAGAAGGGGGACCCTTCCTGCCTCTCTGGTAGTCCACCACCAGCTCCTTTGTCTTGCGGACGCTGAGTTTAATTTTTTTATTTAGCCTTTATTTAACCAGGTTTGTCCCAATTGAGATCCAGGATCTCTTTTACAAGGGAGACCTGGCCAAGAATAGCAGCAACACAAAGTTTCAACATACACCCATAGACATTACAGATAAAAGTAACTGTAATGAGGTTACTGTCGGACCACCCTACAAAGCTCTCCACCAGAGCCCTGTACTCAGCCTCATCATCATCCACGATGTAGCTGATGATGTGCTAACTGCTACTACTCCTCAACATATGAGAAGCACTGTTGGAAATACTTGGAGTCTGCTGTTTAACTTACATGGCATGATTCAGGTACACTGTCAAGCATCAGTCCAATAGCAAGTATCTATGATCCATCAAACTAGCTTACGACAACGAACTACAGAGGCAAGGCCTGTGTTAAATACTCCTGCCTGTAGCTCACTCTGCACTAAAGCTGAGCTGACTACACTGTGACCTAGCTGAGTAAAGTAAGTTAGTACCCAATCCATTGTATATTTTTGGTAATTGTTTGTTCTCTCTGAATCAATCAGCTCAGTTCACCCCATAGGAATTGACTTGAGCAGCCTGTGCTAATTAGTCCAATCAGTCACAGGCAAGGCCTGTGTTAAATACTCCTGCCTGTAGCTCACTCTGCACTAAAGCTGAGCTGACTACACTGTGACCTAGCTGAGTAAAGTAAGTTAGTACCCAATCCATTGTATATTTTTGGTAATTGTTTGTTCTCTCTGAATCAATCAGCTCAGTTCACCCCATAGGGATTGATTTGAGCAGCCTGTGCTAATTAGTCCAATCAGTCAGAGGCAAGGCCTGTGTTAAATACTCCTGCCTGTAGCTCACTCTGCACTAAAGCTGAGCTGACTACACTGTGACCTAGCTGAGTAAAGTAAGTTAGTACCCAATCCATTGTATATTTTTGGTAATTGTTTGTTCTCTCTGAATCAATCAGCTCAGTTCACCCCATAGGGATTGACTTGAGCAGCCTGTGCTAATTAGTCCAATCAGTCAGAGACCAGCCCCCTACAGGTGTGGGACAATATTCATTAGGGATTTAAGTGTAGTTTATCCAAGCGCCAGCAGAGCGCAGGTGACCGACTAAGACAGACAAAGACTTCGAGTTTTCCTGCTGGAGTTCTCCAAGGAGGCAACCGAGTGCATTCGAGTATCTACTGCCTCTTACTTGCCCTCCTCCAGCAGGCCACCCTTTTGTATCTGCATTTTCTGGTCTTGCCTTGTTAGCTTGTCAACTAGCTCAACCTACTGGTTTTAGCTCTTTAGCTAAACCTTTAATTGGCTTCATACACATAGCCTTTAGCAGTTGATCCATAGTACTTCTTACTTTTATTTTTTCCTGGTCTACCTGGTGTAAGCATGGCTCTGTGTTCTGTCTGTCCCTCTCTCCTAGAAAGGTTAACTCGGTTAGAGAGTCATGTCCTTGAACTTGAGTCAGGAAAACAGTCAGCTTTAGACGTCTCGGACACTATAGGCTTTTCTAAGGAGCCTCTAGCGAGGTCTTCTTGTCTGGAGAGTCCCAGACATAGTGCTCAGGACATGGTCTTTGCGCCCAATACGGAACGGCAGTGTAACCGCTCGGTCTCGGCCTCAACAGCACCTGCTCTGCAACATGATCTTACACATGTTGCGGGTTCCGGTCCCAGCACGCAGCGGCCTCCACTGAAACCCTGTCTTCCTGTCCTTGTGATTGGCGACTCCATCACCCGGCATATTAAGCTAGGCAAGCCAGCCGAGATCAAATGTTTTGGGGGAGCCAGAGCTACCGACATTGAAGGGAAAAGTTAATCCACATCTCACACCCACTGAAGATAAATTTGACCATATTGTTATACACGTCGGAAATAATGACTGTAGGATGAAAGTCTCTGAGGTCACAAAGATCAACATAGTTAGGCTTTCTGACCTCGCCAGAAAGATGAGTCGGCATCGAGTAATCTTCTCTGGCCCCCTGCCTGTAAACCGGCATGATGATGAGTTCATGAGTAGGACAGCTTCTCTACACCGATGGCTGGAAAAATACTGTAAAGAACAGGGCTTAGGGTTTGTGGATAACTGGTCCTCTTTCTGGGGGCGCCCTGGCTTGCTGAGAAAGGACGGCGTGCATCCTAACATGCAAGGCGCCTCTCTCTTATCTAGCAACATAGACAAGATTATAGCTTCGGGCTGACAGCCACCCCACAAGCATGCCAGGGTGCAGGCTCATGCTAAACCGATGGAGCCTGCCAATTCCTATACCTTTCCTAAGCATGCTGGGTCCCTCCTCCACCAGGCTCCCCACTCCTCTCTTTCTATCTCTACCCTTGAACCGGTATATCCAATCAAAACTAGAATATCTCGTTACGCTCCGCTCTACCCAGCTCGTCCTTGTGCGATAAACCATGCCAACTTAATTGCGATTAAACCTACCTGCATGGCTGAAAATCGCGCTGTTAAGTATACAGAGTGCGTGAAGGTTGGCCTTATCAACATCCGCTCTCTGCCAACCAAAGCTCTTTTGGTAAATGAACTGATAACAGACCATAGTCTCGACCTATTGGGCCTCACTGAGACATGGCTTAAACCTAATGACTTTCTGCCTTTAAACGAGGCTTCACCCCCTAATTTTAGTAGCTCCCATATCGCACACACCTCCAAGAAAGGAGGCGGAGTTGCTCTAATTTACGACTCTAAGCACAACTTTACATCCGACGCAAACTGTAAGTTTTCCTCGTTTGAGGTGCTCCTGTTGCGTCCCTCTCCACCCAACAGAAAGTGTGGCGGTCTAACTCCTACCTCCACTGCATCCTTTGTAATGGCTGTCCTTTACCGCCCCCCAGGCCCTTACACCCTCTTCCTAGATGAGTTTTCAACTTTCATCTCTGAGCTTGTTACGCGCTCAGATAACATTTTAATTGTTGGTGATTTTAACATCCATTCCAACAAAACTCTAGATCCCCTAAATAAGGCTTTTACCGACATCATTGACTCTGTCGGTCTCATTCAAATCGTTGACCAACCCACTCACAGTGGTGGGAACACCCTTGACCTAGTCCTAGCCCGCGGTCTCACTGTGTCAAATTTGACCGTTTCCCCCTATGTTCCTGCTCTCTCAGACCACTACCTCATCAAATTTCAAATTGATCTGACTGTTTCTCGCCCAGACAGTGTAGAATCCTACATGAGCCGTCGTATTAACGCCTCAACTGTCCCAACTCTAGTTAACTGCCTACCAGACACCCTCTCTCCCTTCCTCTCTTACTCTGGCCCCCTTGATCTCTTTACAGACAAACTTAACGCCGCCCTTCGTAGCACGCTCGACATTGTCGCTCCCCTTAAGCCTAAAATTAAACGTGCTCCGCAAAAACAAACTCCCTGGTTTACGGAGGAAACGCGCTCCTTTAAAAAGGCTTGTCGCAAACTTGAACATAAATGGCGTTCGACCAAACTCGAAGTATTCCGCCTTGCCTGGAATGATAGTCTACGTAACTACAAAAAGGCACTCTCACTTGCCAAAACCTCATATTTTTCCAGGCTCATTAATGAAAACAAAAACAACTCAAAGTTTCTGTTTGACACAGTTGCAAAACTTACTCAGAAACAACCAAGTGCCCTAAACCATGCGTTCTTGGCTAACGAATTCATGAAAGAAAGAAAATTGACCTCATTAGAGATGAAATTGTTGCTTTACTCAACAATCAGAGTCCCTCCCAACCTCTGATGGGCCTTCCCCCTGACTTTGATTCCAGCCATACGCTATGCTGCCTTGAAAACGTCTCACTTAGTGCCCTCTCTAAATTGGTTGGCGCGGCTAAACCCTCAACCTGTCTGTTTGACCCTCTTCCAGCAACTCTCATCAAAAAACTCTTCCCAACTCTAGGCCCTGCCCTACTCAATATCTTCAACACCTCCTTGTCTACTGGCGTGGTGCCCCTGGCCTTTAAATCAGCCGTCATTAAACCACTACTTAAAAAACCGAACCTCGACCCTCTAATCTTGAAAAATTACAGACCCATCTCCAATCTTCCGTTCCTATCCAAAGTGTTAGAACGGATCGTCGCAACGCAACTTACTGACCATTTATCAAACAATAATCTTAATGAATCTTTTCAATCTGGCTTTAGAGCCTTACACTCCACCTAAACGGCGGTTACCAAAGTCACAAATGACTTACTGCTCTCTCTTGACTCAAACCTCACTTCTGTGCTCTTATTGCTTGATCTCAGTGCAGCCGTTGACACTATCGATCACTCGATTCTTCTAGGTCGGCTTGAGAATCATGTTGGCATTCGGGGTCTCGCACTAGCTTGGTTTAAATCCTATTTAACTGATAGAACACACTGCGTGGTCTATAATGATTTAACATCTGAGACCCTCCCAGTGCAATGTGGTGTCCCACAAGGCTCTGTCCTGGGCCCTTTGCTATTTTCGATTTACATGCTACCCCTCGGCAATATCATACGCAAATTTGGCATAAACTTTCATTTTACGCTGATGACACCCAATTATATATACCTATTAAGCCAAATGATTCCTCCCAACTACAAAACCTTGAGGCCTGCTTGCTTGCCATCATAAAGTGGATGTCCCAAACGTTCTACTCCTTAATGCAGATAAAACTGAGATGTTAATTGTTGGCCCCCCAAACCACAGAGGCCTGTTCCAGGACATCTCCCTCAACTTTGATACTTGTCATGTATCCCAGAGCTCCACCATAAAAAACCTCTGAGTCATTTTTGATTCCTCCCTCTCATTTAATGCACATATAAAAAATGTCACCAAAATTGCATTCTTCCATCTTCGGAATATCGCCAAAAATTCGCCCCATTTTAACTCTGGCTGATGCTGAAACCCTGATTCATGCTTTTGTCTCATCACGTTTGGACTACTGTAATGCACTTTTTTCAGGCCTACCTAATTCAAGCATAAAAAATCTTCAACTCGTGCAAAATGCGGCTGCACGGATACTAACTAGAACTAGAAAATTGTATCACATCACACCAGTTTTGTCCACCCTACACTGGCTTCCTATTCAAGCCCGATCTGACTTTAAAGTGCTACTCCTCACCTACATTTTTTTAAATGGGCTTGCACCGCTCTATCTATCCGATCTCATCTCCCGATACTCGCCTGCTTGTGCTCTGCGCTCACAAAATGCGGGGCTTCTATCGATTCCCAGGGTTAAAAAGAAATCCGCCGGCCACAGAGCCTTTGTCTACCGCGCTACCTACCTGTGGAACAAATTACCTGCCGTCATCATGGGTGCCTGCTCTGTCGAAGCTTTTAAATCCCTGCTTAAGACCCATCTTTTCTCTCTCTCCTTCAACCTACCCTGATCTCACCTGGTCGGGGACTGACCTTTAGATTAATCTGTCTAGTTTAGTTAGGATGTCTATTTTCCCCCATGTCTGCTTTTTTGCAGCACCACAAACATGGGAACTCTCTAACTCCTCCCCCCCCCTCCCCCCCCCCCCCCTCCCTCCCCCATCTCTCTGAGTGCCTGTCTCCTAGTGCTGACTAAGGTGATGGATGCCTCGGGGTCTTGGCCAAGATTGCAGTGACTGCTCTACATGCACCACCGAGGCCATGGATCAGCTACTTACCGTCGTCTGTCCGTGGTCTTGTCAACTGGTCAGTCGACGCGGTTTCATTGCATCGCAGTTTTTCCTTACCTTCACGTGGGGTATGTCTGGGAGTGCTTGCATTCTTTCATTTATTTGCATTTATTTAAAATTTGTTGGACCTTATGGTGTTCTTGTTTTGTTCTTGACTTATTGTTATGTCTCTTCTTGACTTGTTTAAAGAAGACGTGTACGGCCCATGGGGAAATTAACGTGTGTTGTCGGGCCTGCACTGAACTGGATAGCCTAATAGAAACGGCACCTGATGACGCTAGCTCTCCGAACATTTTATTTATTTATTTAATTTTAAATGTGAGATTACTTTTCATCTATGCTTATATTGTGATTTCGTTAGTTTGCATAAGGCCAAAGGTCTGGGAGTGTTGCATTTATTTATTTTGGATTGCATGGTGGGTTTTTTGTTCTTTATTTATTGTGGTGTTTCTTCTTGACTTGTTTAAAGGTTTAAAGAAGACTTGTCCGTCCCATGGGGATATTAACTTGTGATTGCGGGCTTTACAAATACATTTGATTTGATTTTGATTTGATCAATAAAGGAATATATTATCTTATCTTCCATCCTTCTTTAGTAATCCAAAATGAGTTCAGTGTTTGCAGTTGTGATCTTCTCACAACAACAAATGGCCATGGGAAAATGTCAGCATAGAACTCAATCTCCTAGAAAGGTAATTCCTACTCAGATGTACATTTTTGAATGGTCATTTTACACATACGCCTTAAAATGGCTGGCAAATTATTTGTATCTTATTTCAGACACTAACCCACACCATACACATGCTTTGGTTTACCCAGTAGGTTAAATCAGCTCCAACTGTGCAGTGGGGAAGTTACATTTGTGTCCTGCCCCTTTCATGGAAATAAAAATCACATTGCATGTTATTAATGTCAGTAGCAAACAGTAGCAAAATGCTACAAAAAAAATGCTACAAAATGCAAACAAAATTATCTAACTTGGCTGGGCATTACATCATTTTAATGTCAGTAGCAAACAGTAGCAAAATGCTACAAAAAATGCTACAAAATGCAAAAAAAATTTGTGATGAACAGATAATTTTATTGTTTGAGTACAGTACATACAGTAAGTGAAGTCACACCTTTTTTTGTAATCTTTGGAAGTAAAGTATAAATCTACTTCCTGAAAGTAATCTGTCAGACATCCAATGGGAGATGGGGGGTATGGTGCATGCTCAGATTGCTCTGGTGGAGTGTTCGTGGACAGAATTTATGGAAATGCGGCCAACTGTGCATGTGTCATACTCCCACTCTAAGCATACTCAATGAAACCCAGAAGACATGCCAGTGGGGATTTATGTTTGGTAATCATTATTATTGTAAACAACGATGTGTGTACTAGGGATTTGCATGATTAGTACACATTTAAATGTGTCACCACTCAAATGTGTATTTGTGTATAAAATACTACTTTTGGATGCATAGCTGGTGGCTCGCAGCTGGCTCTCTCATTCACTGTCACAACCTAGTCACAACTCACGGCACACACCTCTCCATTAGCTAGTTTTGTTGTTAGTAGGGCTGGGCGATATGGCCTAAAAATAAAATCTCAGATTTGTTCACACCACATCCGATTTACGATTTTAATCGATTTTTCTCTCTTAAAAACTAGAAACGCCAAGGAAATCATTCAAGATGAATTTCCCAATTTGGATTGAAGTGCAAACCTAACTTTCACCAATCTTCACTTAAAACAAATTATAATAATATATATATAAAAGGTTACTCTTGATCAAACAAAGATGAATGCCCCTATTGGGATTAATAAAGTGCAAATCTAACTTTCTCCAGGATGGCTTTTTCCTCATCCTCCTCTCAGCCACCACCTCAGCTCACCACCCACTACGGAGCTAGCCTTCTTCACCAGCTTGTTCAGCTTGCTGGAGTCCCTCGAGCTGACTCCCCCCAGCACAACACAGCAAAAAAGAGGACGCTGGCTACAACCGACTGGTAGAAAGATAGCAGCAGTCGGTTGCACACGTCGAACGACCTGAGTCTCCTCAGGAAGAACAGCCTGTTTTGTCCCTTCCTGCTGTAGAGGGCTTCAGTGTTGTCGGACCAGTCCAGTTTTTGGTTCAGGTGAACTCCAAGGAACTTGGAGGACTCCACCATCTCTACCTCCTCCCCTCCGAGGATTATGGGAGAAGGGGGACCCTTCCTGCCTCTCTGGTAGTCCACCACCAGCTCCTTTGTCTTGCGGACGCTGAGTTTAATTTTTTTATTTAGCCTTTATTTAACCAGGTTTGTCCCAATTGAGATCCAGGATCTCTTTTACAAGGGAGACCTGGCCAAGAATAGCAGCAACACAAAGTTTCAACATACACCCATAGACATTACAGATAAAAGTAACTGTAATGAGGTTACTGTCGGACCACCCTACAAAGCTCTCCACCAGAGCCCTGTACTCAGCCTCATCATCATCCACGATGTAGCTGATGATGTGCTAACTGCTACTACTCCTCAACATATGAGAAGCACTGTTGGAAATACTTGGAGTCTGCTGTTTAACTTACATGGCATGATTCAGGTACACTGTCAAGCATCAGTCCAATAGCAAGTATCTATGATCCATCAAACTAGCTTACGACAACGAACTACAGAGGCAAGGCCTGTGTTAAATACTCCTGCCTGTAGCTCACTCTGCACTAAAGCTGAGCTGACTACACTGTGACCTAGCTGAGTAAAGTAAGTTAGTACCCAATCCATTGTATATTTTTGGTAATTGTTTGTTCTCTCTGAATCAATCAGCTCAGTTCACCCCATAAGAATTGACTTGAGCAGCCTGTGCTAATTAGTCCAATCAGTCACAGGCAAGGCCTGTGTTAAATACTCCTGCCTGTAGCTCACTCTGCACTAAAGCTGAGCTGACTACACTGTGACCTAGCTGAGTAAAGTAAGTTAGTACCCAATCCATTGTATATTTTTGGTAATTGTTTGTTCTCTCTGAATCAATCAGCTCAGTTCACCCCATAGGGATTGATTTGAGCAGCCTGTGCTAATTAGTCCAATCAGTCAGAGGCAAGGCCTGTGTTAAATACTCCTGCCTGTAGCTCACTCTGCACTAAAGCTGAGCTGACTACACTGTGACCTAGCTGAGTAAAGTAAGTTAGTACCCAATCCATTGTATATTTTTGGTAATTGTTTGTTCTCTCTGAATCAATCAGCTCAGTTCACCCCATAGGGATTGACTTGAGCAGCCTGTGCTAATTAGTCCAATCAGTCAGAGACCAGCCCCCTACAGGTGTGGGACAATATTCATTAGGGATTTAAGTGTAGTTTATCCAAGCGCCAGCAGAGCGCAGGTGACCGACTAAGACAGACAAAGACTTCGAGTTTTCCTGCTGGAGTTCTCCAAGGAGGCAACCGAGTGCATTCGAGTATCTACTGCCTCTTACTTGCCCTCCTCCAGCAGGCCACCCTTTTGTATCTGCATTTTCTGGTCTTGCCTTGTTAGCTTGTCAACTAGCTCAACCTACTGGTTTTAGCTCTTTAGCTAAACCTTTAATTGGCTTCATACACATAGCCTTTAGCAGTTGATCCATAGTACTTCTTACTTTTATTTTTTCCTGGTCTACCTGGTGTAAGCATGGCTCTGTGTTCTGTCTGTCCCTCTCTCCTAGAAAGGTTAACTCGGTTAGAGAGTCATGTCCTTGAACTTGAGTCAGGAAAACAGTCAGCTTTAGACGTCTCGGACGCTATAGGCTTTTCTAAGGAGCCTCTAGCGAGGTCTTCTTGTCTGGAGAGTCCCAGACATAGTGCTCAGGACATGGTCTTTGCGCCCAATACGGAACGGCAGTGTAACCGCTCGGTCTCGGCCTCAACAGCACCTGCTCTGCAACATGATCTTACACATGTTGCGGGTTCCGGTCCCAGCACGCAGCGGCCTCCACTGAAACCCTGTCTTCCTGTCCTTGTGATTGGCGACTCCATCACCCGGCATATTAAGCTAGGCAAGCCAGCCGAGATCAAATGTTTTGGGGGAGCCAGAGCTACCGACATTGAAGGGAAAAGTTAATCCACATCTCACACCCACTGAAGATAAATTTGACCATATTGTTATACACGTCGGAAATAATGACTGTAGGATGAAAGTCTCTGAGGTCACAAAGATCAACATAGTTAGGCTTTCTGACCTCGCCAGAAAGATGAGTCGGCATCGAGTAATCTTCTCTGGCCCCCTGCCTGTAAACCGGCATGATGATGAGTTCATGAGTAGGACAGCTTCTCTACACCGATGGCTGGAAAAATACTGTAAAGAACAGGGCTTAGGGTTCGTGGATAACTGGTCCTCTTTCTGGGGGCGCCCTGGCTTGCTGAGAAAGGACGGCGTGCATCCTAACATGCAAGGCGCCTCTCTCTTATCTAGCAACATAGACAAGATTATAGCTTCGGGCTGACAGCCACCCCACAAGCATGCCAGGGTGCAGGCTCATGCTAAACCGATGGAGCCTGCCAATTCCTATACCTTTCCTAAGCATGCTGGGTCCCTCCTCCACCAGGCTCCCCACTCCTCTCTTTCTATCTTTACCCTTGAACCGGTATATCCAATCAAAACTAGAATATCTCGTTACGCTCCGCTCTACCCAGCTCGTCCTTGTGCGATAAACCATGCCAACTTAATTGCGATTAAACCTACCTGCATGGCTGAAAATCGCGCTGTTAAGTATACAGAGTGCGTGAAGGTTGGCCTTATCAACATCCGCTCTCTGCCAACCAAAGCTCTTTTGGTAAATGAACTGATAACAGACCATAGTCTCGACCTATTGGGCCTCACTGAGACATGGCTTAAACCTAATGACTTTCTGCCTTTAAACGAGGCTTCACCCCCTAATTTTAGTAGCTCCCATATCGCACACACCTCCAAGAAAGGAGGCGGAGTTGCTCTAATTTACGACTCTAAGCACAACTTTACATCCGACGCAAACTGTAAGTTTTCCTCGTTTGAGGTGCTCCTGTTGCGTCCCTCTCCACCCAACAGAAAGTGTGGCGGTCTAACTCCTACCTCCACTGCATCCTTTGTAATGGCTGTCCTTTACCGCCCCCCAGGCCCTTACACCCTCTTCCTAGATGAGTTTTCAACTTTCATCTCTGAGCTTGTTACGCGCTCAGATAACATTTTAATTGTTGGTGATTTTAACATCCATTCCAACAAAACTCTAGATCCCCTAAATAAGGCTTTTACCGACATCATTGACTCTGTCGGTCTCATTCAAATCGTTGACCAACCCACTCACAGTGGTGGGAACACCCTTGACCTAGTCCTAGCCCGCGGTCTCACTGTGTCAAATTTGACCGTTTCCCCCTATGTTCCTGCTCTCTCAGACCACTACCTCATCAAATTTCAAATTGATCTGACTGTTTCTCGCCCAGACAGTGTAGAATCCTACATGAGCCGTCGTATTAACGCCTCAACTGTCCCAACTCTAGTTAACTGCCTACCAGACACCCTCTCTCCCTTCCTCTCTTACTCTGGCCCCCTTGATCTCTTTACAGACAAACTTAACGCCGCCCTTCGTAGCACGCTCGACATTGTCGCTCCCCTTAAGCCTAAAATTAAACGTGCTCCGCAAAAACAAACTCCCTGGTTTACGGAGGAAACGCGCTCCTTTAAAAAGGCTTGTCGCAAACTTGAACATAAATGGCGTTCGACCAAACTCGAAGTATTCCGCCTTGCCTGGAATGATAGTCTACGTAACTACAAAAAGGCACTCTCACTTGCCAAAACCTCATATTTTTCCAGGCTCATTAATGAAAACAAAAACAACTCAAAGTTTCTGTTTGACACAGTTGCAAAACTTACTCAGAAACAACCAAGTGCCCTAAACCATGCGTTCTTGGCTAACGAATTCATGAAAGAAAGAAAATTGACCTCATTAGAGATGAAATTGTTGCTTTACTCAACAATCAGAGTCCCTCCCAACCTCTGATGGGCCTTCCCCCTGACTTTGATTCCAGCCATACGCTATGCTGCCTTGAAAACGTCTCACTTAGTGCCCTCTCTAAATTGGTTGGCGCGGCTAAACCCTCAACCTGTCTGTTTGACCCTCTTCCAGCAACTCTCATCAAAAAACTCTTCCCAACTCTAGGCCCTGCCCTACTCAATATCTTCAACACCTCCTTGTCTACTGGCGTGGTGCCCCTGGCCTTTAAATCAGCCGTCATTAAACCACTACTTAAAAAACCGAACCTCGACCCTCTAATCTTGAAAAATTACAGACCCATCTCCAATCTTCCGTTCCTATCCAAAGTGTTAGAACGGATCGTCGCAACGCAACTTACTGACCATTTATCAAACAATAATCTTAATGAATCTTTTCAATCTGGCTTTAGAGCCTTACACTCCACCTAAACGGCGGTTACCAAAGTCACAAATGACTTACTGCTCTCTCTTGACTCAAACCTCACTTCTGTGCTCTTATTGCTTGATCTCAGTGCAGCCGTTGACACTATCGATCACTCGATTCTTCTAGGTCGGCTTGACAATCATGTTGGCATTCGGGGTCTCGCACTAGCTTGGTTTAAATCCTATTTAACTGATAGAACACACTGCGTGGTCTATAATGATTTAACATCTGAGACCCTCCCAGTGCAATGTGGTGTCCCACAAGGCTCTGTCCTGGGCCCTTTGCTATTTTCGATTTACATGCTACCCCTCGGCAATATCATACGCAAATTTGGCATAAACTTTCATTTTACGCTGATGACACCCAATTATATATACCTATTAAGCCAAATGATTCCTCCCAACTACAAAACCTTGAGGCCTGCTTGCTTGCCATCATAAAGTGGATGTCCCAAACGTTCTACTCCTTAATGCAGATAAAACTGAGATGTTAATTGTTGGCCCCCCAAACCACAGAGGCCTGTTCCAGGACATCTCCCTCAACTTTGATACTTGTCATGTATCCCAGAGCTCCACCATAAAAAACCTCTGAGTCATTTTTGATTCCTCCCTCTCATTTAATGCACATATAAAAAATGTCACCAAAATTGCATTCTTCCATCTTCGGAATATCGCAAAAAATTCGCCCCATTTTAACTCTGGCTGATGCTGAAACCCTGATTCATGCTTTTGTCTCATCACGTTTGGACTACTGTAATGCACTTTTTTCAGGCCTACCTAATTCAAGCATAAAAAATCTTCAACTCGTGCAAAATGCGGCTGCACGGATACTAACTAGAACTAGAAAATTGTATCACATCACACCAGTTTTGTCCACCCTACACTGGCTTCCTATTCAAGCCCGATCTGACTTTAAAGTGCTACTCCTCACCTAAAATTTTTTAAATGGGCTTGCACCGCTCTATCTATCCGATCTCATCTCCCGATACTCGCCTGCTTGTGCTCTGCGCTCACAAAATGCGGGGCTTCTATCGATTCCCAGGGTTAAAAAGAAATCCGCCGGCCACAGAGCCTTTGTCTACCGCGCTACCTACCTGTGGAACAAATTACCTGCCGTCATCATGGGTGCCTGCTCTGTCGAAGCTTTTAAATCCCTGCTTAAGACCCATCTTTTCTCTCTCTCCTTCAACCTACCCTGATCTCACCTGGTCGGGGACTGACCTTTAGATTAATCTGTCTAGTTTAGTTAGGATGTCTATTTTCCCCCATGTCTGCTTTTTTGCAGCACCACAAACATGGGAACTCTCTAACTCCTCCCCCCCCCTCCCTCCCCCCCTCCCTCCCCCCCCCCCCCCCTCCCTCCCCCATCTCTCTGAGTGCCTGTCTCCTAGTGCTGACTAAGGTGATGGATGCCTCGGGGTCTTGGCCAAGATTGCAGTGACTGCGCTACATGCACCACGAGGCCATGGATCAGCTACTTACCGTCGTCTGTCCGTGGTCTTGTCAACTGGTCCGTCGACGCGGTTTCATTGCTGGGTTAAGTACTTCTATTCTATTCACATAATATGCTTACTTCATATATCTACTCTATTCACATATATGCTTACCACTTGTATCTATTGCTATGTCCGCCCACTACATTCACGCGAGCTGTCTAACGCCTGTCCCGTCTCCCTGTCTCCCTGTGAGTTGCTGTCCTGGAGTGCTGACCGGAGTGTCGGACGTCCCGTGATGAAGGCCGGAAGGATGCGACCCTCTCTGCGTGCCCTCCTGTCTCCGGCGGTCTCGTAGTGGTGACCGGAGTGCTGGATGTCCCGCGATGATGTCGGGGAGGTTGCGACCCTCTCTGCGCCGCCCCCTATCTCCCTGTCTCCGGCTGTCTCGGAGCAATGACCGGAGTGTTGAATGTCCCGTGATTAAGACGGGGAGGACGCGACCCTCTTTGCGCCGCCCCTGTGCCTCAAATAGATTCGCTATCAGCTCTATCTTTAATCTTTCAAAATGTTCAGATGCTATCGCTATCAGCTCTATCTTTAATCTTTCAAAATGTTCAGTTGCTATCGCATGCACTCATCTGTGTTTCACTCCACACTTGAGTGCATGCTTACCAACTGTTAGTCTGCAACACTACCGACATCTAAGAAGGGAGATCCCCCTTGAATGGCCCTTCTAAGGTTTCTCTCCTCCACACTGCCTGTGGAGCATTTTTCCCTATTGTTAGGTTTTAGTGAGTTTTTCCTTACCTTCACGTGGGGTATGTCTGGGAGTGCTTGCATTCTTTCATTTATTTGCATTTATTTAAAATTTGTTGGACCTTATGGTGTTCTTGTTTTGTTCTTGACTTATTGTTATGTCTCTTCTTGACTTGTTTAAAGAAGACGTGTACGGCCCATGGGGACATTAACGTGTGTTGTCGGGCCTGCACTGAACTGGATAGCCTAATAGAAACGGCACCTGATGACGCTAGCTCTCCGAACATTTTATTTATTTATTTAATTTTAAATGTGAGATTACTTTTCATCTATGCTTATATTGTGATTTCGTTAGTTTGCATAAGGCCAAATACAGATGGTTCCTTTAACTCATTGGTGGCCAATAACGAGTAAACTCGTTTTTGCCTGCCAATGCTTGAGCGCCAATAACGAGTAAACAATTTGGGCTTATTGCAATTATTATATAGCCTTGTATCTCGCGATCTATGGAAAAAGACTGAATTATTTTGGAAAGGTGCAATGTTTAGCGTGTAGTGTGTAACAAACTACAGTGTGTAGAAATGAACTAATTAGTCAGTAATGGACTATGAACAATGCCTGTCAAATGAGCCATACTATTGTCTCTAGCTATAATACAGAACACACGATGGGTCCGCAAACATTGCTAAAATCGTCAATAACGCTGGCGCAATTGAGTAAGGATGGGGAAATAGCGTGACGCTCAATGTGTTAAGGTAAATGACACATTATATTTCAAGATCCTTCTCATGAGAAGATGAGTGATGCATGAGTGTTCATTTTAGAGGTCAGAGATCATTATTTGTCTTATTTTATGTTTCATTCCTTAAAACCATGCAAGAAGAGGATTTCAAAGCTGTACAGAGACCAGTCCTGCTGTGGTCTGTTTAGTGACAGAGACCAGTCCTGCTGTGGTCTGTTTAGTGACAGAGACCAGTCCTGCTGTGGTCTGTTTAGTGACAGAGACCAGACAAGGCTAAGACAACGTGCCCCTTGAGATGACCTGACCCAACATGTTCTTGTGATTATACAGTTATACAGTATTGTGACGAGCCTAGTGGTGTTCAGGCTCGACATGGACCAAAACAAACATTTCAATGTCCACACAAGCGCAATTTCAATAAATAAAAGATATTTATTGATGAACAGAACCAATCCGATGGGCAATAGAGTAGTCGAATAACTAGGTTCGAGCCACCCGAACAACTGCCTCTTTGAACTGCTGCGGTCAGGCAAGCGATACCGGAGTCTTAGGGCGAGCACAGAAAGACTCAGAAGAAGCTTCTATCCCCAGGCCATCAGGCTGCTAAACGAACAATAAACACTATGCAACAACCATCAAATGCACACAGCACACACACCCACACGCACACACTCACTTAAACCACACAAACACACTTTATACTTATTGATAAAGGATTTGCACTACAACTCGTACACCCACTGTAAATTGTACCTAAATTGCACCTCATCCCATTTCTGCCTTGCACTATATAGTATTGTATTAGTACACTGCACAGTATTGTATATTATATGGTAACTCAGTTACGTCTATTCTGCATCGAACATTGTACATATGTCTATACTGAACACTGTGACCTCATTTTTTTTTTTACTTCTAATTTACATGCTATACTATGTTATTTTATTTCATACTTATCTTGTCTTGCACAGTCTCTGGAGCGTAACAGTAAGAAGCATTTTGTATAAAAGTATTCTGTACTTCTGTATGACAACTATTAAAGAAACTTGAAACTTGAAACTAACAGTCCAGGGTCAAAACACGTTCCAGGCTCTCGTACAAAAAGGGAATGTTCAATACTCCGGGTTTGTCATCCGGTCCAGGATCAGTTTCACAAGGGGGTGTATCAGCCAGTCCAGGGTTCAGTAACACGAACACCTTCTCGCTTTCACCTCTCCTTCCAACGACCTCTCACCTCACAAACTCCGTATAACACTCTCTCTCCACGATCTCTGCTTGTTCCTCACCTCCACTCCCCTCTTCTCTGTCTCTCCTAGGGTTTTATGCTATGTGTGTCTTGTGTGTGTGTGTATGTGTGTGTGTGTGTGTGTGTGGGATGTGGGTGATCACGTGTTGCACAGGTGTATTCCATCAGTCCTAATCAACTCCTCAATTATCTCTCCTCTGCCCGTGGCAGTAGTATCTCCCTTCCTCCACATAGCCATGTGACGGGGGATGGTATCTGCCACAATATATATATATATAGCATTATAGATAGATAGATAGATAGATAGATAGATAGATAGATAGATAGATAGATAGATAGATAGATAGATAGATAGATAGATAGATAGATAGATAGATAGATAGATAGATAGATAGATAGATAGATAGATAGATAGATAGATAGATAGATAGATAGATATTTTTATTGATAAGCATTTCTGCATGACAATGAACTAAAGAATGGGTAAAGGGGATTGGGATGTGGAGACCAGTGAGCTTTATTTGCATTTGCAACACAATTATAAAATAGATGGATTTTCAAGTGCCAGGCAGGACCATTGCTCAACGAGATGGATAAACAACTTGTCCACCAGATTGTCTTCATTGGGATGCCGGCAAGAGTAAATAAATGCTTTATTTATTTTAACAAATAAAGTTATTATTATTATTTATTCTTGCCACAAAAATAAATGTATGTGTTTTTTTTCTTTAACCACGTAGTCCTGCCTGTGCCAACCTTTCTAGGAACATCTCAAACGCAATAAATAGGAGTCCTGGTGGTAGAATAGATAGTTGAATTGTCTCTAAATGCAGTCAGTTACCTTCACTGTCTGATACTAAGCCAATGGGAAAACCGGCTCATAAGCTTTGTGGCAGATATCTATACGAAATGCTGAATTACATGGGGCACATTTCATAGACACAACGTTAGTATGAAATGTATGTGCTGTATGTTGTATTTGATAGGAAGGTGACCAACTAAACCGGAAGATGCATGGCTCAGTGTGAAATCTCTTATCGATGAATAAAACAGAGTTGCTGTATTGGAAATGGAAATGGACTTGCAGATCCCTTGAGCGTGAGCCGTTCAATCGCATCCACATTTGTGAGGGACCGTTGCATTTCTCAATATGCAGAGTATAATTGAATCCTTGCACTGAAGAACCATAATAGGTCAGTTGACATTTTCGGGACAGCCCATGTATTTGCAGTTTTAAAATCAATCCAAATCACTTGGGAGTGTGAATGTGATATATCACCAGAACGTTCTGCCTTTAACTATAAATGAACACAACACTCTAACTTATCATATTTAGATAATAGAGTTTGAACAAAGTTTGCTCCTTTGAAAACGTCAAACGGACTAATTACGGTTCTGTGTCTGAGGTACTCAATTGGTCGGGTGGCTCCCGGCTGTTCACAATATATGTGTGAATGAATGAATGAAAACTTTATTTAACAGATTGCAGAATGGGTACAATACAGTACGGCTCAATACATACAATTGTTAAGGGGATGCAGACCTGAGAAAGACGTTTGTCTTGTTTCCATCAGGGTCCCCCATTTTCAATTCATATAGACATTTATGACATACACAACATACATGACATTTATGGCATAGGGACATATAGGTATTTAGTACTGATACATTTGTGACATAAGCGGTATTCAAATATACAGTACTGTTACCCCTAGATCCTGACAGAGTATATACATATAATGGGGAGGGGACTGTACATTAGGAGGGGGTGGGTGGGTGGGAGGGAAATATACATACGGCGGGGAGGGAATATATACATGCGGTGGGGAGGAGACTGTCTATTAGGAGGTGGTGGGGGTTTTGGGCATTTACGGTGGCCAGTTTCGAATTGCAGCCTCCCGTAGGTGCTCTTTAAGAGCGGTTTTGAATGTGGGCAGGGATTCACATTCCTTTACCGCTTTGGGTAGGGCGTTCCACATTGTTGTGGCATAATTGCGAAACGTGTTTAGTCCCTTGTTTGAGCCGAATCTGGGTTTAACATTTGTTTAGCTTCCTCTGGTGTAGTGGTTGTGGTATTCACTGACCTTTGGGAAGTATTTTGACATGTACATGGGCACCCCGGTCGTATAGTGTATCTTGTAGACCAGGCCCATTGCAAGTTGCTGTACTCTGTCGTCTACTCTAAGCCATCCTAGGTTGGCAAAGTGGGCAGGGGTGAGGTGGGTTCTGGGGTTCAGGTCAAGTAGTAGTCTGACCAGTTTGTTTTGTGATGTTTGTAATTTTGTTTTAAGCGCCTTTGAGGTGCTGTAACAACGTACAGACGAAAACACACACACACACACACACACACACACACACACACGCACGCACGCACACACACACACACACACACACACACACACACACACACACACACACACACGTCCCTCAGTGGTCCAGAAGAGGGCAGGAGTGGCCCTGCTTGAAGACCTTCCAGCGAGCGGTGGAGACACAGAGACAGTCTCTCAGCGCTCCTCTTCCTCTCTTTCTCTTTGTATGACGGTAGATGTTTACACATCCCCGACATCAGACACATGTGGTTTTTTGATGGGAGGCCCCCCCCAAAAGAACCCTGAAGGATATGGTGTCATCTCTGTGTCGGGCAACATGTGCTCAGTCGCGCTCAGTGTTCTTTCCACTCCACGTTTATATGGAGCTTTATTCTGTGGGGGGTTGCCCTTGCAGTCCCATTTGTTTGAAAAGGACATCAAACGGAGACAGCGGGGCACATTGCTCTGACATAATCGAGAGGTTTATTCTACATTGTCTCATTTCTTATAGGTCCCACTCTTTTTTTTCTCTCTTTTTTTAAGTGACAATTGCGACAGATGACGGAGAAAGAAGAGATCGGGTTCAGAACATTACGGTTTACAACAGATGTCAACCGAAGGAAAACATCTTAGGTACTCAGGATCTTCATCGGCCTTCGTCCTACTGAACTACTACAATGTTCTTAAAGGGTACGTTCAGAATTCTGGAGCCCTATAGGCCTGTTTCCTACTGACCAATGCTGTTTATCAGTAGAGTCCTGTGAAACTCTCACCACCCTCCATGCTGTTCTTCATACTAGATACCAGCAGCTCCAGCTAGTTTAGCCTCTAAACGAAAGCCAAGTCAATGGGGCCAAACTCCAGTGTGTACTATCCATAAAAAGAAACACAAAATACTTCACAGGGCACCCAAAGGAGTGGCTATCTTGCCAGGAGCTGTGGGTATATAGTGTAGAACAGACTGGACTGTGCTGAGAGATAACCCAACATCAGGAAATAGTCCAAAATTCTGAACTTACCTTTTAATTAATACAGATGTTTTAACTGGAAGTGAGGAAGTGTCTTGTCATTGTCCAACCTCAGTCTCCATCAATGAACCTGTCTGTCCTGTAGTGCTTCATTGCAAAAAGAGGTGTGTTGAAATTGAAATCCCCCCCCTGAGGGGGGGGGGGGGATTTCTCTTGTCAACACTTTCTTAGTCATCTGTCGCAAATTGTCACTTTTATAAAAAGAGTGGGACCTATAAGAAATGAGACAATGTAGAATAAACCTTATTTGGGACCAATCCAAGTGCTCCCGTCCATCTCTTTCTGGAGCACGGGGGGGAGAACATGCAAACTCCACACAGAAAGGCCCGGGAGATACCCCCACCTGGGTACCTGGCAACCTGGTCCCCAGGCGGGAATCGAACCCAGGACCTTCTTATATTGCTCTGTATGTGAATGGGCCAAGTTCTCACTATCCTCTATTTCCGGGCGACAGTGGGCTAAGGAGGTAGAGTGCTCGTCGTCTGGTAATCAGAAGGTTCCCGGTTTGATTCCGGCTCCTCCCGGCGGCGTGTCGAAGTGTCCCTGAGCAAGACACTTATAACCCCTAACTGCTCCCGATGAGCAGGTTGGCACCTTGCATGGTTGCCTCTGCCGCCGGTGAGTGAATGGGTGAATGAATGGGTGAATGTGAGGCACATACGATGTAAAGCGCTTTGGATAAAAGCTGCTATATAAATGCGGTTCATTTATTATAGGGAGACGGACAGGTAAAATGCACAGTGGGATATCTTCTAATCCTTCCTCTCATTGTCAGAGGGTCTTAGAGCGACCTCCGGTGGTGTTAGATGTTAAGACCCAGCATTGGCCATCTGACCCCGCAGGTGTCTATTGAAACACTAACATCAGTTTTCCACTGTTATGGGCGAAGGTGGTGTGTTCTCTATTAACGTCATGTAATAGGAGGAGGTGTGTGTGTGTGTGTGTGGGGGGGGGCATGACACTGAAAGGGCAATGTGGTGAAAGAGTTACATAGACATAGCCATTATGTATGGGAAGGTGCACACACACAAATGAACACGCACACACACACACACACACACACACACACACTTGCACCGAGACACATCCAGCACAACATATTCAGTCACGACCAGCCCACTTCCATCTCTCTCTCTCTCTCTCTCTCTCTCTCTCTCTCTCTCTCTCTCTCTCTCTCTCTCTCTCTCTCTCTCTCTCTCTCTATCTCTCTCTCTCTATCTCTCTCTCTCTCTCTCTCTCTCTCTATCTCTCACATACACACATATTAAATGCGCATAGCAATATTCGTAAATGGAAAAGGGTATGAAGCCAACCATTCATTTCCAGGTAGAGGCCCTGGGATATCTGCACCTAGTGAAGCAGACTTTTATTGTCAATCTTTTTCTGCTCTACCATGACCCTACCAAATTGTTTCTTTTTAAATTGCAGTATCTGGCCCATAAACTGTCTACAATTCCCAAGGCAAAACGAACAGACGTCTGTAATTGTCTACGTGGTAGGGTGTGTTTCTGTGTGTGTGTGTGTGTGTGTGTGTGTGTGTGTGTGTGTGTGTGTGTGTGTGTAGGTGTGTGGGTGTGTGTGTGTGTCTGTGTGTGTGTGTGTGTGTGTGTGAGAGAGAGAGGAGAGAGAGAGAGAGAGAGAGGGATGGGAAAAAAGTGAGATCCAGCGTGTGTGTGTGTGTGTGTGTGCTGACACTCTTCTAAGGATCCATTAACGCCGGCCTGTGACAAGCTTTACATTATGCCAAGGCAGTTAAAAGTCTTTGGCTAATAATGATGTCTTCTTTGAATTTCTTAGCAATTACACAAAGACCAATTGTCTGGCTGGTTTATCTTCTTTCGCCGGGGTTTTTTCCCTTCATCGTCAGTGTCTTTGGGAAATGTAATTTTCAAGGGAAGCGCACGACAGGAATGATTATTTCCCCTGTATATGGCCCCCCCCCCCCCATCCCCTACCCCCTACCGTTAACCCACAATGTTACACACAATAGAACGAATTGAGTGAAATCCAAGTGCAAATTCATTTATTTGTCTCATTACAGAGGCAGAGCGCTCACAGCCGTGCCCGTCGTGCCCGTCGTGCCTTTTCATAATCCTCATGTGTGGTTGGACTAATTGCCAGAGAACGCTCTCATCAGACGTGTTTTTTCGGGGGTCAGTCTGAGTGTAACGTTACTGTCATTTTTCATTCACAACATCAAACGGCCAGGTCGTAAAGATCGGCAAGGAACACATCGCTGCAGAGGCGGGGGGTAACCCTAGATGTTTTCACAGTAGGTCCCTCTAGAGTTTGGGTTAACTCTGCCAACAACGCATGGGAAAAGGTTCAGTTCAGAGAGAGAGACAGAGAGAGAGAGAGAGAGAGAGAGAGAGAGAGAGAGAGAGAGAGAGAGAGAGAGGAGAGAGAGAGAGAGAGAGAGAGAGAGAGAGAGAGAGAGAGAGAGAGAGATTGACCTGGAGTGTTGTGAGCTAACATTTCAGATAATTTTTTTTTCCATTTTTAATAATATGGAAACAATTAGGGCAATATAGGTAAATATACTGTAGGATAAATCTATAGGCCCTACATGATACTATAAATATACCATGGATTGTACTGTATGAGGTAATAGCATGCATTACATCTTACAATTATGACAAGAGGCTATTTTACAACATGCACGCCTCCAGTGACCGGACAGATCTAGTCTTTTATTTATTCAGGCACAGCAATGAGAAGGATCCTGAAGGACACAGACGATACCAGCTATCTCTCCTAAACTAAAGTTGTTGTTGGTGCACCAGTTGATATTTTCACGGTGGTCAATACAAGACAAGTATTATGTAAAATGTTCCTTAGTTTTGTCTCACCTTGTTGTCTTATTGTCATGATTTTATATGCTGTGTGATTCTATATGCCTTTTTTTTGCTTAAAGGAACACACCAACATTTTGGGAAATTAGCTTACCGTCTTCTCCAGAGAGAGACAAGATGATAGATACCAGTTTCCTCTCTGTGCGTTCAATAGAAAGCTATCTGGCTGCATGTTAGCCTAGCTTAGCACAATGAATGGAAGCGGACAGTGCCGGTTAGCCTAGGCATTGTCCAACTAACACCTCTCCCGAAGGCTAACCGGCACTGTCCACTTCCATTCAACGTCCAGCCAGATAGCTTTCTACTGAACGCACAGAGAGGAAACTGGTATCTATCTTCTTGTCTCTCTCTGGAGAAGACGGTAAGCTAATTTCCCCAAACTGGTATCTATCTTCTCGTCTCTGTCTGGAGACGACGATGAGCTAATTTCCCAAAAGTTTGGCGTGTGTTTCTTTAACTCTCTATGTACACTTGACGTGACTGTAAATGAGGGAAACCTCAGTTGCCTTTCGAGTTTAAATAAAGGTTTGAAATGAAAGGAAAAACATGACCCTATACTATTTAGCTGACATTGTTTGCCTCTATGGGGGAGAAGCTAAGGGTGTTTAGAAATGCTTAAGAGTCTGTTTAAGTTATTCTCACTACACAAAAAGAAGCTTTCATAGTCAAATAAAAATGTTAAGGCTATGGAAATCTGCCTTTGGTTATCGTCCAAGAAACCCCGCCTGACGGTAGATTGTTAACAAAGGTGATGTCCCAGTTACGGCTTCATACAGAATATTCCATGTCAGGTTCACGTAAATTACAACTGCATTCATATTCCCAATTAGTTAATGAGAAAAGCAATGCTGTAAAACAACAATATGTCATGTGACATATCCACTTCTATGCTAATCTTAATAATAGCCCAGAGTCCCAGTTTCTTCTCTACTGCAGCCTGGGAAACACATATAATAAACAATACGCTGTTTAACATGCATGTGTCTGCGCTCATCTCCACTGAAAACGAGCACTTTCCCTTGATAATAAAGGCATGGGTGTTCAAATGGACTCCTGCCACTTGCACTTCAGGCCAGTAAATCAGGCCTTCAAAACAGAGAACTATCCAAGAACTATCAAAAAACACACCTACCGTAGGGTAGGATATCCTGATATCCTGATAGCCTGGATATCTACTGTTTCTATCGGCATTGGTCGCGTACCTATGAAAATGAGTGTGTAAAGTTTATATAGAAAGGACAGCCAGAGGCGCTCAGATAAACAATCTGACCTTTCAGTTTAAGATCTGGCCTGACATTTCACGACATGGTGGCTCTCTAACCGCGTGACATATGCCGTAATATTGGATCACTGGACGCTACACAGTTCTCCCCAGTGTGCTCTGTCAAATGTAGAGTCCGTATCAGAGTAGAATGTAAATTATAAGAAAAGAAAAAGGTGACACTAGATTAAGAATCATCCTTGATGATTTGATAGCATAATAGATGGTGTTCTCCTTTCAAATCCGATGTTCAGCATCCAAGTTTGAAAGGAGAGCTGCATGTACAGTATTTGTAATAAAACTGAAAATACTCGGGCGCAAGTATCTTGTGTTTTATTATAAATAGACGGTGCGTCCTTTCAAACTTGGGAGCTGAGAATAGTTTAAATTCTGCACCAATCTGTACATATTGGCTAGCGCTTTGTACATGAATCAGCAAGATGCGTGGTATCTGACGCACGTTTGCAGCTGTGGAAGAAATTAACATCTTATCTAGCAGGATGTGCTATTTTTTTATGAGTGTTTCACCATAGCTATTGTAAAAAAAATTATTATCTGCCTAATAATTTTAGAAAATGCAAAACGGGACCTTTTGACTTCAAAGAAGAATTGAGTGTCAGAGCGGCAAAGGTTAGATCAGTCGTGTAAGAATCGGTCTGTTCTCTTTTTCGTTTTGGTCAACTGTAAACTATCTTGTGAGCAGTGTATACTGTAGAAGTGCCGCTGTATAAAAATGCCTAAATTAACTAAATATCTCCGTACGTAGTAGGCCTACTGGTATAGGTTACAGAATCAAAACCTTAAGAGTCTTTCTCCTGTATTACTAGAGATAGGCTACTTGCAAATACTAAGTAGGCAGACTAGTACCATATTTATTATAACAAGTAAAAATATCCACTTCTAACTGCCAAGTATATCTCTCTTTTTTTCTCTCTCTCTCTCTCGCTCTCTCTCTCTCTCTCTCTCTCTCTCTCTCTCTCTCTCTCTCTCTCTCTCTCTCTCTCTCTCTCGCTCTCTCTCTCTCTCTCGCCGGGTGATTAGAAGAAAATTGCTGCAAATTGAACGTGGCCCAAGAACCCTTCACATGATTTAGCTTCTGACTTTCCTTTCCACTTCAGATGCTATCTGTCAAGGAAATTAAAAGAGAAGAATTACATAAAGTATCATTTTATCATGTAAACTGTGGAGGAGACGAGGAGAAAAAATTATCTCTTTACCCGCCGTCACTCTCTGCTGTCTCTTTGTTTGAGGTAATTGGTATAAAGCGATCACACAAGTGTCGAACATGTTACTACGCGAACTGGAGATTAGATGTCCGTGAGCTGCCAATTATTCAGTATGAATTTGGATTAGTGCAAACAGCTCGCTGCGAGAGTGTGCTCCCAGGGCCCATTTGATAAACTAGACCCGACGTGGTCGGGAAACACAGTTGCGCCGCTTGCCAGATTAATATCATCATGCTAAATGTATTAAACATTAAGATTCAACTTTGAAGAAGTATTTATTCATCATTGCACACATTGCAATGTAATCACATTGCAAAACAGTCAGAAGAAGTGCAAATCTCATTTCTTTCAATTCGTTTTATTTTCATAATTTCTAAAAGGCTTATTTCAATATATTATTTCAGTATTACTTTGACATTGCTTGATGCAGTTAAACAGCTTCAGTAAACAAGCTCTTGGTACCTCTTTCTCACAGCAATTTACCCCTCCCCCTCCCCTGATCGTTAAACTCTCACTCCCCTTATTTCTCTCTCTCTCTCTCTCTGTGCGTGTGCAGACCAATAACAATGTTCCTCTGCATCTTATGCCAATTACAGTTACACACATGAACAAGGAATTTTGTGATTTGTATTCATGTTGAACAATAACACTAATTATTGTCGGATCAATTGACAACATGCCATTAGTATTATATTTATATTACTCACTCACTCAAAGGGTCAGTCTTCACCTAGCTTAAACTCTCTATCTTTCTCCCTATCTTTCCCCCTCACTCTCTCTCTCCCCCCTCTCCTGCTCTCTTTCTCTCCCTCTGGGTGGGTTCTCTCTCTCTCTCTCTCTCTCTCTCTCTCTCTCTCTCTCTCTCTCTCTCTCTCTCTCTCTCTCTCTCTCTCTCTCTCTCTCTCTCTCTCTACCTCTGATTACCATGGAGTGTATTGAATGAGTTCAGTTTATTGTATTACAATTGATATGAAGACACAGGACGAAATACGTGTAGTGTGTTTACAAGAGCATTTACAACACTGAACGCTTCTGTTTACATTATTGACAAGCGATTAGCATGTCAGACAAGGCATTTCCTCAATTCCATATTCCCTGCATCATTCATTGAACCGAAGTTAACTTACCCTGCATTCATCATAAAGTAACGTTAGTGCTAGTTGCAAAGATGACTCGTAAGAGTTGAAGTCTTTGACTGATATCTCTTTTTCAAGAGTGACCTGTGTACACGGTAGGGGGCGACAGTGGCTCAGGAGGTAGAGTGGTTGTCTGGTAAACAGAAGGTTCCCGGTTATATTCCCGCTCCTCCCGGGCAGTGTGTCGAAGTGTCCCTGAGCAAGACACTTAACCCCTAACTGATACCAAGTATCCTGCGTGTTCTGCAGGGTGGTCATCTGCCATTAACTTCCTCTCAGCACTTTTATAAACACGATAAGTTCCTCGAGGGCTGAGGAATCTGCTGTGCTGTCACTGCAAACTGTCAAACACACGTTGCCATCTAACTTCAGTTGAAGACTGGTGCTCGAAACATTCAAACATGTTTACGTAGTGGGAGTGGTTAGTATTAGGGTTAGGGTTAGGGTTAGGGATAGGCTTATAAACAACTTTCAAGGTTAAAATTATGACGACTAGCGGCTTTGCGGCTTGGCCCAAAACCGAGGACCCCCAATAGAAAGGCAGATGACCCCATCTGATCTAGAACCGGCTGTATGTCTTCAACTAAACGGCGGGGTGCAATACAATATTGTTAAATCCAGTGAGGATACATTTTTACCACCTTGCTCAGCTACACATCTAGAACCTGTATTGAGGAGATGCTCATAATGCTGATGGTGTTGGTGGTGGTGGTGGGGGGTTAAGGTATTTTCCACTGCTGGCCTGTACCGCACCAGAAGAGCCACATGTTTGCATCAGGTGCGGAAGGGGTTCTGTAGCGGGGCCCGAGCCATTCATCAGGCCAGGGTGGACGTGGGTTTGAAAGGACCTGTGTTGTGCTGCTTTGATTGATCTATGGAGGAGATTGGTCATGGCCTGGGCCAGCGGCTTGCTGCTCCCTGCTCCGTCTAAGGCCAATTATATCAGTGGGGGGTTTTAAGTGTTGCAAGAGTCCACAATACAGCCTGCTCTCTCTCTCTCTCTCTCCCTGGGAAAGAGAGGGATCTGCGAAGGCAGTTGGGACATTTGACTCCGTTCAGTAGTTTTGTCGATTTTGTGATTTAGATCATCGCCTCTGGAATACTGCCTGGTCCCTACAGTATAGGATCCAATCCCTTCCTCCTATCCTCTATGTAGCCCTATCGTCATTATCAGTGGAAAAACACAACCGAGAAGCACATATTATGCTTACTCTCCTTTTTTTTTTTTACAAACCCCAATGGTGTCGTTGCTCGTGAAGCGTAGAGTGACACAGCGGCCCGGCTCTGCAGTCAGGACACACTCTCTCACAAGATCCCATCGGTCAACAACGGGAACTGTACGAATTTGGTGATTTATATTCATGTTGAACAATAATTGATTGATTGATTGAAAACTTTATTTACAGATTGCAGAATGGGTACAATACAGTATGGCTCAATACAAAACAACTGCTAAGAGGATGCAGACCAGAAAAAGACTTTCGTCTTGTTTAAATCGGGGTCCCCATTTTCAATTCATCAGGACATTTATGACATACAAGACGTACAGATATACAGAACTGTGTAGTAAAAAGAGATCATAAAAAATATATACATTTGAAGGGGAAGAAACTGTACATTGGTGGGGGGGGGATTTGGAAATTTACAGGGGCCAGTTTCTAATTGCAGCCACCCGTAGGTGCTCTTTGAGAGCGGTTTTGAAGGAGGGTAGGGATTCACATTCCTTCACGGTTGTGGCTAGGGCGTTCCACATTATTGTGGCATAATTGCGAAACGTGTTTAGTATTTCGACATGTACATGGGTATCCCAGTGGTTTAGTGTATCTTGTAGACCAGGCCCATGCAAGTTGCACATGTACTCTGTCGTCTACTCTAAGCCATCCTAGGTTGTCAAAATGTGCAGGGGTAAGGTGCACTGTAAGAAAAAAAGCTGCAAGAAAACAGTACATGTCTGGCATCAATGGTTGACAAATACTTACTGTCAAATTACAGTAAAATCAAATACATTTACAGATTACAACCTTTATATAATGGTTAATATTTTGATAAAAGGTAATTTACTGTATTTGTATGGCATTTACACTTAAAGTGTTAAAGAGGTTTGCGTGTCCTTAGGATCCTGAGAGCTATGTTGTCTGGAGCCTAGTGCTCCTGGTAGGGTCACCCATGGCAAACTGGTCTCAGGTGAGGGAACAGATGAAGAATGGTTCAACCACTGCCCGGTGGGCCTGAGAGGGCAAAGGGCTAAGGGGGCACTACCCTGACAAAAAAGCACCTCTGGGTAGGCCAATCCCCCGCTCAGATGTTAACGTTTGATTACGAAAACACTGACAGATAACTTGAGCGCAAGGTCTCTGGGTGGTGGATCTAGTCAAAGCCTCTGGGAAGCTAGGAGATCGAATGTCCTCCCAACCAGGAAACCTACAAAGATTGGAACATGGAACGTGCGCACCATGTACGAAGCAGGGAAAGCTGCCAACATCGCAAAGGAGATGCAAAGCTATGGCTTACACATCCTAGGTTTAAATGAAACAAGATGGATAGGTTCAGGAGAGAGCAGATTATCATCCGGAAAACAGATACTGTACTCCAGACATGAAGAAGAAGGCGCCCCACACACACAGGGGGTAAGCATCCTGCTCTCAACACAGGCGGAGAAGGCTCTCATTGGATGGGAACCAGTCTCCTCTAGACTCATCACAGCAAAGTTCAGAACGTCTCATCCAAGAATCACACTCAGGATCATTGTGGCATACGCACCAACCAACGATGCCACAGAAGAGTCAAAGGAGGAGTTCTATGGAAAACTACAGAACACACTACTCAAAGCAACGGAAAGGGAGGTGGTTATACTGATGGGCAACATGAACGCCAAAGTGGGAAAAGAAAACAACGGATACGTACCTGTCATGGGACAGCAAGGAGTGGGCTGCAGAAACGAAAATGGGCAGATGTTTTTGGACTTCTGTGCAGACAACAGCCTGGTAATTGACGGAACCTTTTTCCCACATAAAGAAACCCACAAGACCACATGGGTGTCCCCTGATCAGAAAACATGCAACCAAATCGATCACATATGCATCAGGAAGCAGTTCAGACGATCTCTGCTTGATGTCCGAACAAAGAGAGGTGCAGATGTGGGATCAGACCACCACTTAGTCATAGCAAAGGTACAACTGAAGCTGAAAAGGGGGACCCCAGGAAACAGAATAACAAAGTATGACACCAAGAAACTGGAAGAAAAACTACAGCAGAAGCACTTACAGATCACACAGAGGAACAAGTTCCAGGCCCTGGCTGAAATGGGCAGTGGGGAAGAAGAAATCGACGAAAGCTCGGAGAAGATCAAAACCGTGTGGCAAACAACCTGCGAGGAAAGTCTGGGAAGAAGAAAGAAAGAAAACAAAATGTGGATCACCCAAAGAACATTGGACAGCATGGAAGAGAGGAAAAAGGCAAAGGACCACCTCAACAATGCCAGGACGAGAGCAGCCAAGGAGAAGCACACAAAGGAATACAACAGGCTCCATAAAGAAATAAAGAAAAAGGTCAGGGCGGACAAGAGATGCTACTATGAAGAGCTTGCTACACAAGCAGAAGAAGCAGCGGGACAGAGAAATATGAGAGAGGTATACAACATCACCAGGAAGCTCTCGGGGAGAAGGATGAGATCAGAGAAGCCCATAAAAGACAAGGCAGGAAACACACTATCCACAAAGGAAGAACAAACAAGGAGATGGGTAGAACATTTCACAGAGCTGCTCAACAGAGCACCAGCGAGCATCCCAGCAGATATACAAGCAGCAACAGACACACTCCCACTGAAAATGACCCCCCCAACAAAAGAAGAAACTAGGAAAGCTATATCACAATTGAGAGATGGGAAAGCAGCAGGACCAGACACCATTCCGAGTGAAGCATTCAAGTCCGACATCACTACAAGCATCAAAGCACTCCATCCCCTCACGAGGAAAATTTGGCAAGAAGAATGGATACCCAAAGATTGGAAAGAAGGCTACATAGTGAAAATACCAAAGAAAAGGGACCTTGCACTATGCAAGAACTACCGGGGGATCACGCTATTTTTGACCGCCAGCAAAGTCTTCAACCGGATAATTCTAGATAGGATGAAGACTGCCGTTGACATGCTCCTCAGAGACCATCAAGCAGGATTCCGGAAAGAAAGGTCATGCATAGACCAGATCGCCACTGGAGGATGATCATCGAACAGTCCCTGGAATGAAACAAACTAAAGTAAACAGCCTCAACTCTAGGAATGAAGATCAATAGGGTAAAAACCAAGATTATGAAGATCAACAGAAAGTACCAGCAAAACATTGAACTAGAGGGAGAGGCCATCGAAGAAACACACTCCTTCACCTACCTTGGAAGCATAGTAGATACAGCGGGTGGCACAGAAGAAGACATCAGAGTGCGAATCGGAAAAGCAAGAACGGCATACAACCTACTTGGTCGAGTATGGAGGTCTCGCGAAATAAAGACAAACACAAAGCTGAGGATCTTTAACTCTAATGTTAAATCAGTCCTCCTGTATGGCTCGGAGACCTGGAAGACAACTGTAGGGCTGAAGCAAAAAGTACAGTCCTTCATAAATTCTTGCCTCCGCCGCATTCTAAGAGTGAGATGGCCAAATGTCATTACAAATCTGGACCTGTGGGAGCGCACAAAACAACTACCCCCGCCAAAAGAAATAAAGAAGAGAAAGTGGATGTGGATAGGCCATACCCTGAGAAAGGAAGACACAAACATCACCCGGCAAGCCGTACGATGGAACCCACCTGGAAAGAGGAAACGCGGCAGGCCTCGAAACACCTGGCGCCGTTCTTGGATAGGGGAAATGAAAGAGGCTGGACTGGGATGGCACAACATCGTTCGGGAGGCCAAAAACCGTACAACATGGAAAGAAATCGTCCGTGGCCTATGCTCCGCAGGGAGTGCAAAGGCTTAAGTCAAGTAAGTCAAAGACACTTTTTTTTTTATCAACTTTTTTCTCCCATTTTCTATTTTTCTCCCATCCCAATTTCGTATCGTCCAATTCTACCCTCCCCTGTCTCGAACGCTGTTAGGCCATGCCTCCCACAAGCCGGCTGCAATGTGGACGAAGCCTTACATCACGTGTCCCCTCCGGTACTCGAGGAAGCAGCCGTCGCATCTTTTCACCTGCACAGCGCAATCTCTCAGCGGCGGGGGTCTGCGTGGGAGGGACACGCCGCCCCCGTCGCTTCCTGATTTTGCTGCGCAGGCGCACCAACCGACCTGTAGGAGTCGCTGTCCACAACGTCCGATCCCCACCCATCAGCTTTCCCACCCCTTACACTGCCAATTGTGTTAGTATGAACGACCAGCCAAGCTGATAGCAATGCGGAGAGCTGGGCTCGAACCCAGCGTCTCCTGCATTTGTGGCGAGCGCCTTGCCCACTACACCACCTAGCCGCCCCCAG
>NC_140166.1:200600556-200610727 GCF_963971535.1 Notolepis coatsorum
GGTCACAGTGTTCGGTATAGACATATGTACAATGTTCTGAGTTACCATATAATATACAATACTATGCAGTGTACTAATGTACAGTACTATCTAGTGCAAAGCAGAAATGGGATGAGGTACAATTTTAGGTACAATTTACAGTAAGGTGTACGAGTTGTAGTGCAATCCTTCATCAATAAATATAAAGTGTGGGGAGTGGGTGCTACAGTGTGTTTGTTTAAAGTGGGTGTGTGCTATAAAGTGTGTGGAGTGGGTGCTACAGTGTGTTTGTTTAAAGTGAGTGTGTGCGTGTGGATGTGTGTGCTATGTGCGTTTGGTGGTTGTTGTTGTGTAGTGTTCATTCATTGTTCGTTTAGCAGCCTGATGGCCTGGGGATAGAAGCTTCTTCTGAGTCTTTCTGTGCTCGCCTTGAGACTCCGGTATCGCTTGCCTGACCGCAGCAGTTCAAAGAGGCAGTTGTTCGGGTGACTGGAGTCTTTAATGATTCTCTTAGCCTTGCCCTTGCAACGCTTGTTGTAAATGTTCTGGAGGGTGGGGAGCCCCCCTCCAATTGTGCGTTCGGCTGAACGTGTCACTCTTTGTAGTCTGCTTCGGTCTTGTGCAGTGCTATTCCCAAACCAGGAGGTGATGTTGCCGGTCAAGATGCTCTCTATTGTACATGAGTAGAAGTTCTTAAGGATCTTCTGACTGACTTGGAACTTCCTTAGGCGCCTGAGGAAGTAGAGGCGTTGTCGTGCCTTCTTCACAACACTGTCAATGTGTGTGGTCCATGTCAAGTCCTCGGATATGTAGGCTCCGAGGTACTTAAAGCTGTTGACTCTCTCAACCGGTGCCCCGTCGATGCTGAGGGGGCTGTAGTCCTTGACCCCCGACCTCCTGAAGTCCACAATCATCTCCTTTGTTTTGCTGACGTTCAGGGAGAGGCTGTTTTCCTGGCACCATCCCGCCAGGACCTTGACCTCTTCCAGGTAGGCCCTCTCGTCGTTGGCAGAGATCAGGCCCACCACCACTGTGTCGTCAGCAAATTTGATGATTGTATTGCTACTCCGCTGAGCCACACAGTCGTGTGTGTACAGGGAGTAGAGGAGGGGACTCAGAACACAGCCCTGGGGGGCCCCTATGTTGAGGGTGATGGATGAGGAGGTGCAGTTGCCTGCTCTCACCACCTGGGGTCTGCCAGTCAGGAAGTCCAAGACCCACTGGCAGAGGTCATAGCCCAAGCCCAGGTCCCTGAGCTTGGCTATGAGTATGGAGGGGACTATGGTATTGAATGCCGAGCTGTAGTCGATGAATAGCATTCTCACATAGTTCCCCTGCCTATATACACATATATATACACACACAGACACATAGACAGTATATACACACATACATACTCCTACTCACACTCAGGCCTAAAGCACATACAGATACAAAACAGAAGCACACCACACTCACTCAACCATGTACACAAACACACACTCCCATGCACACACTGGCGTGCACAGATATATAAATAATCTAACTGCACACACACACACACACACACTCACACACAAACACTTACACAAACATTGCCCGAATGCATCCGCCTGCCACAAGGCTAATCCAGTTAGCATTTCCACGTATACGCGCACGCACGCACGCACGCACGCACGCACGCACGCACGCACGCACACACACACACACACACACACACACACACACACACACACACACACACACACACACACACACACACACACACACACACACACACACACACACACACACACACACACACACACACACACACACACACACACACACACAAAGTATTGTATGAATGTGTTATGCACACACACCTGAGCATACACACAGCAGGCACGCCACATGTCTGGTGCAATATCAAGCCTGTGATATCTGCCTGCAGGTCGTCCACCTCATAGTCCGTTAGTGCTCTTGGATGTACACACACACACACACACACACACACACACACACACACACACACACACACACACACACACACACACACACACACACACACACACACACACACACACACACACACACACACACACACACACACACACACACACACACACACACACACACACACACACACACACACACACACACACACACACACACACACACACACACACACAGAGAAGACTACACTGAAAAGATCTCCTATCTCATTTTGCATAATTTTCATTTACTGTATACACACAAGATCCCATATCTCACATTTTGCGTTATATTCATTTACTGGATGTGCACACACACACACACACACACACACATACACACACATACACACTACAACACACATACGCTTCCCGCCCACCCCCCCTGTGACATGGGTGCGTATTGTCTTACACGCGGTGTGATATTAT
Organism: Notolepis coatsorum; assembly: GCF_963971535.1. Taxonomy (NCBI): domain Eukaryota; kingdom Metazoa; phylum Chordata; class Actinopteri; order Aulopiformes; family Paralepididae; genus Notolepis; species Notolepis coatsorum. Next base: position 200,602,917 of record NC_140166.1, read on the forward strand.
GATGGAGTGACTCATGCCATGGAGACGGATGAGGGGTCCCACAGAGAGTGACTTCCAGACAGACACCAGGGTATAGAGCTGCCCGCGGTCACAGCATTATTACCTTGTGGGCTAAAGACAAGGATCTATTGTCTGGCTGCGTGAGGGATGGTGTTAAAAAGAACAATAAAAAACTCACCCACAGGAAAGAATGTATTTTTTTTTTATTATTTTTCTTTTGCTTGTTGGTTGGAGTTAGAAAAATAATGCTCTTCAAAACCTGGTCAAAATCGGGCTAATATTAAATAAATAAATAAATATCTGCCAATGGTGATACTTTTTTCCTGAAAGAACCTCAGGTGGGTTCTCCCCCCGCTGGCAGATTTGTTTACACTTTGTTCTCTGAAAGCAGGATCTTAAGGTTCACCGTAAGCTAAAAGAATATGTGTTTCAGATGGGGGGGGGGGGGGGGGGGGGTATTTCTTGCAGCGTGGTGTTTGCTACTGTTGAGTCCTGAGAGAGAGAGAGAGCCGTATTGATGTCTAACATGTGAACCCTGGTGTGTCCTCCACAGAGTCAGCTCTACATGCACCTGACCAACTACTCTGTCAACAAGCACAACGAGAACTTTGAGCGAGACGAGACGGCGGACAAGGGCAGCAAGCGCTCCATCGGCTGGTTCACCGAGTTCCTCCGCATCCACCACCATGACGTGGCCAAGTTCTGGGGAGACATCTCGGTGAGTGGGACAGAATGTAGTGGGACAGAATGTAGCGGGACAGAATGGAGCGGGACAGAATGTAGTGGGACAGAATGTAGCGGGACAGAATGGAGCGGGACAGAATGTAGTGGGACAGAATGTAGTGGGACAGAACGTAGTGGGACAGAATGTAGTGGGACAGAATGGAGCGGGACAGAATGTAGTGGGACAGAATGGAGTGGAACAGAATGGAGCAGGACAGAATGGAGCAGGACAGAATGGAGCAGGACAGAATGGAGCAGGACAGAATGTAGCGGGACAGAATGTAGTGGGACAGAATGGAGCAGGACAGAATGTAGCGGAACAGAATGTAGCGGGACAGAATGGAGCAGGACAGAATGTACGGGACAGAATGGAGCAGGACAGAATGTAGCGGGACAGAATGTAGTGGGACAGAATGGAGCAGGACAGAATGGAGCAGAACAGAATGTAGCGGGACAGAATGTAGTGGGACAGAATGGAGCAGGACAGAATGTAGTGGGACAGAATGTAGCAGGACAGAATGTAGCAGGACAGAATGGAGCGGGACAGAATGGAGCAGGACAGAATGTAGCGGGACAGAATGTAGTGGGACAGAATGGAGCAGGACAGAATGGAGCAGGACAGAATGTAGCGGGACAGAATGTAGTGGGACAGAATGGAGCAGGACAGAATGTAGTGGGACAGAATGGAGCAGGACAGAATGGAGCGGGACAGAATGTAGTGGGACAGAATGGAGCAGGACAGAATGTAGTGGGACAGAATGGAGCAGGACAGAATGGAGCAGGACAGAATGGAGCGGGACAGAATGGAGCAGGACAGAATGTAGTGGGACAGAATGTAGCGGGACAGAATGTAGTGGGACAGAATGGAGCAGGACAGAATGGAGCAGGACAGAATGTAGTGGGACAGAATGGAGCAGGACAGAATGGAGCAGGACAGAATGTAGTGGGACAGAATGTAGTGGGACAGAATGGAGCAGGACAGAATGTAGCGGGACAGAATGTAGTGAGACAGAATGTAGTGGGACAGAATGTAGTGGGACAGAATGTAGTGGGACAGAATGTAGCGGGACAGAATGTAGCGGGACAGAATGTAGTGGGACAGAATGTAGTGGGACAGAATGTAGTGGGACAGAATGGAGCAGGACAGAATGGAGCAGGACAGAATGTAGTGAGACAGAATGTAGTGAGACAGAATGTAGTGGGACAGAATGTAGCGGGACAGAATGTAGCGGGACAGAATGTAGTGGGACAGAGTGTAGCCGGACAGAATTTAGCGGGACGGCGCGGGGAGACGGTTTGGTTTTCAGATTCAGTATCAGTATTATGACAAAATGCACAATCAATCAATCAATCAATCAAATTTATTTATATAGCACGTTTAAACATGACGCTTGTCAACCAAAGTGCTTCACATAGCTAAGCTAAGTACAAAGAAAAGTATAAAATAAACTGAAAGAATTCAATAAAATCAACGGATAGACAAAGGAAAAACAGAGGGGGAGGTATAGGGGGTGAGGAGGTCTGCTAGGTAAGCAGGGGCCTTACCATTTAGGGCTTTATAAACCAATAAAAGGACCTTGAAGTCTATTCTAAAGCGCACCGGGAGCCAGTGGAGGGAGGCAAGTACAGGGGTGATGTGGGCTCTCTTCCGGGTACCTGTGAGCAGTCTAGCGGCAGCGTTTTGGGGGAGTTGTAGACGGGCTATGGTGGATTTATTTAGCCCCAGGTACAGGGAGTTACAGTAGTCTTAAGCGTGAGGATATGAAGGCGTGAATTACTCTTTCCATGTCTGAGGGGGAGAGAATGGCCTTGATCTTGGCTATGGACCAGAGCTGGAAAAAGCACCCCTTCACCACCGAGTTTACCTGCCTATTGAAGGAAAACTCAGGGTCAAAGAGCACACCCAGGTTTTTTTTACAAAGGGCTTGACTAGGGGAGACAGATTACCCAGGCTGCTGGCAATGACACTGGTTTGGTTCGGAGGGCCAAAAAGGAGGATTTCACACTTTGACTGATTGCGCTGTAGAAAATTGTGTGCCATCCAGCATTTGATGTCGTCTAGGCAGGAACGAAGACTGTCAAGATTGTTTGTATTGTTGGGTTTCATGGGGAGATAGACCTGAGTGTCGTCAGCATAAAAATGGAAAGAGATGTTGTGTTTTTTAATGATCAGACCAAGTGGCAGCATGTATAGGGAGAATAGGATAGGGCCAAGGACGGAGCCTTGTGGAACCCCGCAAGAGAGAGAGGCAGAGGGGGAGGAGCCGTTTCCGATATTAACGGAGAAACTTCTATCACTGAGGTAGGAGGTGAACCATGATAGGGCTGTGCCACTGACACCAACTGCCTGGTGGAGACGGTCGATGAGGATAACATGGTCTATTGTATCGAAAGCTGCACTGAGGTCTAAGAGTATAAGGACAGCACAGTCCCGGTTGTCGGTAGTGAGGAGCAGGTCATTGGTGACCTTAAGCAGGGCAGATTCTGTGCTGTGGTTGGCTCTGAAACCTGACTGAAATGTGTCCAGGATGTTATTCAAGTGCAGGTAGGGAGACAGCTAAGAGAGAATAGCCTTTTCAAGGACCTTTGATAGGAATGGGAGCTTGGAGATTGGCCTGTAGTTATTGAGCTGGGTGGAGTCTAGGTTGGGTTTTTTCAGAAGGGGCTGGACCACTGCATGTTTGAAGCAGGTTGGAACGGTACCAGTGGCTAGGGAGGTGTTTATGATAGAGAGGATGCTGGGGCCAGTTGTGGGAAATACTTCTTTGAGAAGAACAGAGGGAACTATGTCAAGGGGGAGGTGGTTGGTTCATGGCTGAGACAATATCTGTGAGAGTAGAGAGGGTGATGGGTTGAAAACAGGCCAGGGTGGATGAACAGGGCGGCGAGACATCTAAACTACGTGTAGGTGGTGTGATGTTGTTTCTGATTAACTCAACTTTGTTTATGAAGAATTTTAAGAATTCCTCACATTTGGTTGGAGACACATCCAGACTAGTTCTAGGGGGAGGGGGGCTGATGAAAGAGTAAATGGTGGCAAAGAGGGTCCTGGGGTTTTGAGAGTTACGGATGAGGTCTGAGAAGTATGCGGCTCTCGCTGCTTTAACTGCTAACTGATATCTGATACGAGTGTCTCTAAGCATCTCGAGAGAGACATGGAGTCTATCATTTTTCCACTTACGCTCTGCTCTCCTGTACTCTCTCCTCTGGGCTCTGGTGGCGTCATTTAGCCATGGCTGGCCTTTAGACTTGTTTTTTTAGTCTAAGGGGGCTACTGAGTCCAGAATGGAGAGGCAGGTGGAATTAAACAGGGATGTGAGTTCATCTATGTTAAGGTGGTTGTAGGGAGAGGCTTCAATAGTACAGATGTTAGGGGCAGCTAGGAAGGCGGAGGAAAACGTACTGGTTGTCAAGGGGTTAATGCTGCGGGAGGGACACCCAGGGGAGGGGGGATTTGGCTGGGGGGAGAGAGAGGAGGTGAACATTACAGCATAGTGATCAGAGGAGCATGCATTTCATCAATATTCATATTTGACACTGAGAAATCATGGGTTAAAAGTAAACTAAGTCAAGCATATGGCCTAGCTTGTGGGTGGCGGTGGTAGTAAGCAATGGTTGCTCTCACTCGCTGGGGCCTAGATGCGTCTATACTTCCCACAAGCAAGTTGTCCTTCCGCGTTGCTCTGATTGGCCACTGACGTTTTGGTCATGTGACATGTGCGCCAATCGTGGGACGGCATGTTCTGCCCCTATTTCCGGGTCTAACAGCCTGCAAACTGACTAACGCCTATTTTATCACTGGTTAAGCTTAGGCGACTCTTTCGAAGTTGGTTAAGGTTAGAGTTTGGAATCAGGGCTGGTGTTCTATATCGGCCTGCTCTAAGACAAACTCTACCCTTAACCAACTTCGAAAGAGCGCCTGAGCTTAACCGGTGGCAGAACTTGCCGTCCACGATTGGCGCACATGTCACATGACCAGAAACGTCAGTGGCCAATCAGATCGCGCAAAAGGACAACTTGCTTGCGGGAAGTATAGACACGGCCTAGATGCACGCACGCGCGCGCACACACACACACACACACACACACACACACACACACACACACACACACACACACACACACACACACACACACACACACACACACACACACACACACACACACACACACACACACACGCACGCACGCACGCACGCACGCACGCACACACACACACACGTACGTGTAGACACGCATAGACACACATAGACACACACACGGCACACATGTGAACTAGGGATGGGCATACATTTTTATCGTTATATTACCCGTATTTCTTTTCAAATGCCAACCCTCATCCAAACAGTTTCAAAGGACGACTTTCCAGATGGTTCTGTGTATCGGAGCAGCTGGCGGGTCAGGTTAGTGGATAACGGGATATCAATAACGCATTTTGCATTCGTACCTAAATTAAGGAGACGACTGGGGATTAACTGGAGGTTGGCAGGGTGCTCTGTGAACTCCCATCCGAGGATTGCTATCGTTCGTCTACCGGTACCTGCTACATGAAAGACAAATGTCAGCCGTCAGTATGTTGTCGTACCAGAGTGTGAAACAATATATTGCTAACACTAGCTGTGTCTGGGGGCGGGAGAAAGCGGGAGTGATGAAGCAATCGTTTCCTCATATCAGAGGCGCTTCCTCGCTTTGCACGGAATGCTCTTTGCTGCAGGTGTTGCGTTTTGCTGTGTTATATATTTTCTTTGTGTGCTGAGCAACGGGGCCTCGCAACTCCAGTGCAACTTTTAGAGACTTGGTTCCATTTTTTTTAAAAGCCCAATGCAGTTCACTTGTATCGGGAGCGTGACAGAAATACACCATAATTAGGATTCAATAAGCGGATTCAAAACTCACGTTTCTTAATGAAATCCACATTTCTTGGAAATTCTAATATAGAAACCAGGGAATGGATGTTTCACACATCTGCTGGTGCCTGGATGCGCACATGCACACGCGCACACACACACACACACACACACATGCACACACACACATACAACCCACAGAAAACCACCTACTCGGTACAATCTACATGTTTAAGCCCAGGCCAAGGTTTTGATGTCTTGTTGTTATGACAGGAATCAAACCAACTCCAGAGCCCTTTGTGTTTGGCTCCAGGAAGAAGCCCCAGCCAAACGCCAGGAAACATTCCTGGAAGAGCCTCTTCCACATCCTTCTCTCTCTCTCTCTCTCTCTCTCTCTCTCTCTCTCTCTTCTCTCTCTCTCTCTCTCTCTCTCTCTCTCTCTCTCTCTCTCTCTCTCTCTCTCTCTCTCTCTCTCTCTCTCTCTCTCTCTCTCTCTCTCTCTCTCTCTCTCTCTCTCTCTTCTCTCTCTCTCTCTCTCTCTCTCTCTCTCTCTCTCTCTCTCTCTCTCTGTCTGTCTGTCTTGTCTCATCCGCTGGTTTATTTTCATTCATCCTGTGTGTTTGATGCCATCTTCCTCTTTCATGCTCAGGCAGTATGTGCCATCTCTTTGTTACATAAACGCTTTCACTACCACACTACAAAGGGTGAACACTTTAACTACCACACTATATAAGGTTAACCCTTGCACTACCACACTACGGTTACTAGTGCGGTAGTGAAAGAGTTAACCTGTAGCGTGGTAGTGAAATGGTTAACCTTCTGTAGTGTGGTAGTGAAAGTGTTAACTCTTTGTAGTGTCATAGTGAAAGGTTAACCTTCTGTAGTGTGATAGTGGAAGGTTAACCCTTTGCAGTGTGGTAGTGAAAGAGTTAACCTTCTATAGTGTGGTAGTGAAAGTGTTAATATGTGGTAGTGAAAGTGTTAATATGTGGTAGTGAAAGGGTTAACCTTCTGTAGTGTGGTAGTGGCAAGTGTTAATTCCATTCATTCCCCTGGACTCAGTCTTTCTTTGTGCAGTCCTTTGTTCTTCTCTTTCAGCCTCTCTCTCTCTCTCTCTCTCTCTCTCTCTCTCTCTCTCTCTCTCTCTCTCTCTCTCTCTCTCTCTCTCTCTCTCTCTCTCTCTCTCTCTCTCTGGTCTGTCTGTCTGTCTTGTCTCATCCACTGGTTTATTTTCATTCATCCTGTGTGTTTGATGCCATCTTCCTCTTTCATGCTCAGGCAGTATGTGCCATCTCTTTGTTACATTAACGCTTTCACCACACTATATAAGGTTAACCCTTGCACTACCACACTACGGTTACTAGTGCGGTAGTGAAAGAGTTAACCTGTAGTGTGGTAGTGAAAGGGTTAACCTTCTGTTGTGGTAGTGGGAGGTTAACCCTTTGCAGTGTGGTACTGAAAGGGTTAACCTTCTGGAGTGTGGTAGTGCAAGGGTTAATTCCATGTATCCCTGGACTCAGTCTTTCTTTGTGCAGTCCTTTGTTCTTCTCTTTCAGTCTCTCTCTCTCTCTTCTCTCTCTCTCTCTCTCTCTCTCTTCTCTCTCTCTCTCTCTCTCCCTCCGTCTCTCTCCTCTCTCTTTCTTTCCATTAATCTCTTCTCACTATTTTGTTTTCTCTTTCTATATCCCTCTCTTTTTTCTCTTTGTCTTCCTCTATATCTCTCTCCATCCCGCCTTTCTCTCTCTCTTAATCTCTCTTCCTCTATCCATCCATCCTTTCTCTCTTAATCTATTTCCTCTCTCCATCCCTCCTTTCTCTCTCTTTATCTCTCTTCCTCTCTCTCCATCCCTCCCCAGCCATGGCGCATCGGTTTCTCTCTATGTCAACCCCCACCCCATCTCTCAGTGCTCTCTGTGTTTGATACTCATGCTAGCAGCATTCGCTCGCTTCAGAAACCCCTGTTGTTTATTATGGTCTGTCGAGCCCTCCGACCACCAGCACCTCTGTCATCTATTTCCTCGTTCCCTCATTCCTGTCTCTGCATTGAACAAGTCGTTTCCTTTTGCTTTCTGACTGGTTTGTAGCCAATTATTTAAATCTTTAGCCTCGTTTCTGTTCAGTTTGGTTACTGTTGACCCCTCTCCTCTCTTCTCTCTCCTCTCCTCTCCTCTCCTCTCCTAAACTAACTGAAATATACATTATTCATTATTCACAGTATCACAGTATCCAAATAAGGTGCAG
>NC_140166.1:200615927-200635927 GCF_963971535.1 Notolepis coatsorum
ACAATGCTTGATTGAAATTTTAGTGTGTGCTATGTCTTCCAGTCTCTGTGGGGCTACCATGTTTTCTTCTAATTCTCTCCAAGATACCAAAGCCTGGGGGTCAAACCATATCTTCACTGGTCTTAAAGTGAAGGCCTTAAAATATTGTAAAAAGTCTGGGACTGCCATGCCACCGTCTGCTTTATTTCTCTGTGCGGTGGATCTTTTTATGCGAGGTGGTTTGTTATTCCAAATAAATTTGTATGTGGAGGTTTGTAATCTTTTCCAGTAGCCCTCTGGAGGAGGTAACGGAAGCATTGAGCTGAAGAAATTGATTCTTGGTAATACATCCATCTTAACTATTGATACCCTTGCCTGTACTGAGTTTTTAAGTTTTGCCCACCTGTCCAGGTCGTCTTTGATTTTGTTCTGTATTTTTGTGTAATTGTGCTTCACCGTTTGTCTTATGGTGGGAAATATTTCCACACCCAAGCATCTGAAATGTTTGACCATGGGTATCGCACCTGGGAGGGTTGTGTCTTTTTTTGCACTGGTGTTAAGAGGAAGAAACGCCGACTTAGGCCAATTTATTTTAAATCCCGATAAATCACCAAAGTTTTCTATCAACTTGAGTATATGCGGCAATGTGTTGTTGGGGTTTTGCATGAACAATATTACGTCGTCCGCATATAAACTAATTTTAAGATGTGTGCCCTTGATTACTATTGGTTCTATGTGTTGGGATTGTCTTATAAATTGTGCTAAAGGTTCTAATGATAGATCGAATAGTCCGGGACTAAGAGGGCAACCCTGTCTGGCTGAGCGTGATACCGGAAAGATATCGGAGATGAATGTGCCTGTTGTAATCCTGGCCGATGGGTCCTTGTATAGTACTTTAATCATATCAATGAATCCTTTTCCTAACCCCATCCTTTCTAATACTGCCCATAGAAACTACCATTCTAACCTGTCAAATGCTTTCATAGCATCCAGGGATAGTATCGCCTTAGGTGTGGTGTCCTCTTTGTCAGCATCTAGTACGTGCAGTATTCGCCTTATGTTATCATTGATCAGGCGACCTTTTATGAAGCCTGTTTGGTCCGGATGAACTAAAGACGTCATATGCTTTTGCAATCTGATGGCTAATATCTTAGAGTACAGTTTGACATCGGTTCCGAGGAGGCTTACAGGACGGTAACTACCGCACTCAGTGGGGTCTTTGTCTTTTTTGTGAAGAACTGAAATAAGTGCGGTATTTTGGTGTTTATGGAAGCTTCCCTCTTTGACTGAGTATATGATCATATTTAGTAATAAGGGTCCAAATATGTCCCAGCAAGAAATGTACATTTCTGATGGGATACCGTCAATTCCCGGAGCCTTGCCGTTTTTCATTCCGGATATGGCCTCCTTGAGTTCTTCTAATGTGATCGGTACTTCTAACTGTTTAGCGTCTTCCTCCGTAATTTTAGGGAGAGTAATTTGATTAAGATATGTGTCTAATTTGTCTTGATCAAGCATATTTGATGATGTCATCCCTTGTTGTAGTCTTCCGCAGGGTGACAATGATGACTCTTGGCCCGTTGATTCTTTGCCCCCGAGAACCGATTCTGTAAACTTGATCCACTTCTGGCACTTTGTTTGGATCGATGTTATTCAAAATCGTTGATAACACTGTTGGAAAGTTGGGATCTTCGCAGTTTACTGCTTCTTCAAGCCCTACAATGCGGATGTTATTCCGCCTGTGGTAGCGTTGGGTTTCTAGTAGCCTCTCCGCCGCTTCGTTTTTAAGCCCTTGTATTTCCCTCCGATATTCTTCTTTCACTCTTTCCATCTCTTGTCCCATCTCTGTCATGCCACCTTCGTTCGCCTTGACTGCTTTTGTGATTTCTGTCACCGTATTCTCCACTGTCGTGATTCGCATGGACTGTAAAGCGACCGCTCTCATAACCTCTTCGAATTTAGTATCGATGTGTTCAACGTGTGCTTTGAAAGCGACCATCTGTTCTTTTATCAGGATAGTCAGAGAGTTGAAGTCGGGTTGTGTAATTGAACTGCTTGTGTCAGTTGATGTTGTTGGAGCAGTGAGGGATCCGATGGATGATTTTGCTATTATCTTCTCAAAATCGCCTGCTTTTTCCTTCACGGTATTTTTTTCTGATGTTCCTGTTATGTTGTCATCTGTTGTCTCCCTCTCGGGGACAATTGTCTTTGGTCCCTGTGTATTCTCCTCTATATTCCCCGCGCCGGGGCTCACCAACGGATCTGCCACAGCGTTGCCTGTCATTGTCTTTGACCGAGTTTCAATCTGCGCCGTTAGCTTTGCCGTTTCTTGTTTCTTTCCCGTCTTTTCCTTATCCCTAACCATGTTGTCTTTTGATATAGTTAGTAGAAGGTCTTATCAATACATACGATGTGGTCTAGTCTCTTTTGGTACTGTCCAAATAAGGTTTTTAAACGAAATTAACGATAACGGGAGCGGAGCTGTAACCAATTGCGTGCGCTACATATTGCAGCTAAACCGGAAGTCTTTAGCTGGAAGTATTTTATATTCTGTACTTAGTTTTAAAGTGGTCAGACAGTTCCCTCTGTGTGTAATGTGTAGTCTTCACACATTCATAAATAACACTTACAGAAAAGCTTATTGTGCACTGTAATACGTTTTGTTCAATGGGGGATTTTTTTATGTACCGAATACCGTGAAACCGTGGTATTTTTGCCCAAGGTTATCGTACCCTCAAAATGTCATACCGGCACATGCCTAGTTACACTATAGGCTACACTACTAGGTCTACACTATACTATAGTTTAAGGCTACTTTCACTGTTTTACTGCATTACAGTACTGTTATATTGTCGTTTTTTTATCAATACAAAAAATATATTACATATATATTGTTGGTGCCCCTTACATTTAGGTGGGTGCTCCTACATTTTTGCTGGTGCTCCCAACTTTTTGAAGTTGTAGCACCAGTGCTACCAAGTAAAAAAAATTATTTCGAGCCCTGCATAATTTGAACTATACACAATACATAATTTGAACTATAGACAATACATAATTTGAACTATACACAATACTAAATTTGAACTATACACAATACTGAATTTGAACTATACACAATACTGAATTTTAACTATACACAATACTGAATTTTAACTATAGACAATACTGAATTTGAACTATACACAATACTGAAAGGTTACAGTATGTAGATTTGTTTATTTGTATGACAAAGTCAGTCAACCCTTGCAATCAGTTTCATTTAATGAATTGAAAACAGCATTGATATTACGTAAAACCAAACTGGCAATAGAAAAGATGTTCAAAATGATCTAGTTCCCTTAAAACGCTAACGCTATTAAATAAAAATATATAGTGGAGGTTAAAATAAGAATATGGCTTGGCCTGAAAAAAGTTCAGTCAGGAGATTTTTTTTGCTTTAATCCCTGTTAACAGTGCACGAAAGATTGTGTATTAGTGCAAAAAGATTTTTTTTGAAATAAATCATCATCAAAAAATTTGGGTCGTGACTTAATGACTAAGGAAAATGTTGGGTCCCGAGGCTAGACCAGTTGAGAACCACTGCTCTAAGCCATCCTAGGTTGCCAAAATGTGCTGGGGTAAGGTGGGTTTTATGAGTAAGGCCAAGCAGTAGTCTGACCAGTCTGTTTTGGGATGTTTGTAGCCTTGTTTTTAGGGCCTTTGGGGTGCTTTGGTACCATGAGGTGCAAGCATAGTCGTAGTACCCTTGAATGAGTGCTCCTTTTAGAGTCTTCAAGGTATTTTTGTTTACCAGAGAGGAGAGCCGGTACAAGAATCTTGTTCGTTGGTTGACTTTTTTTTATTACATTGGTTGCCATTTTCTCACAGGAAAGATTTGCCTCTAGGATGGAACCCAGGTAGGTAATTTCATCTTTCCTTGTGACAATAATGTCACCCACTCTCCTCCCTTCTCCTCTCATACGACCTCTCCTCTCCTCTCCCCTCCTCTTGTCCTCACACAACCTCTCCTCTCCAAACGTATTCTTCCTTGTCTGATCTCTCCATTTCTCCCCACTTCCTGTCCTGTCAAAGTGATCAATTTGTTTTATCATTTCTCTTCTCTTCTGGATCTCCTCAACCCTTTGTTTCTTCCCCAAATCCCTCTCCTCTCCTCTCCTCTCCTCTCCTCTCCTCTCCTCTCCTCTCCTCTCCTCTCCTCTCCTCTCAGAGTTCTGACAAATATCTTTCGAATACAAACATTTCTGCTTTTCAACATTCACTACCTCCTGCTTTTTACCACAATTAAAGTAATAGTTAATACACTTGTTTTCAGTGCTTACATAGATGTTTATCATGTTCTGTCACACTCATTATTACTGTTGTGAAGGGCCAGATTAAACCGAATATATATATTTATTTATATATATATATTTAATTGTATTTGTATATTCTCTAATATTCCCTGATATCCCTTGTATATTCCTTGTACAATATGCATTGAATATCCATTCTAGCCTACTGAACATCCCATAATAGTCTCCATTCTACTATTGGTCGAGACCTTGGTGCCAGGCTGCCATACCCCTCAGACCCAGTTCAAACGTACCGCTCGACATGTACGAACAAGTCCTAGTTCCGCGTAGGAATTTGGCTACCGCACCACTAATGGGACTATTTGTTCATAGTGCGTATATATACTGCGCTACTAAAGTAGGACTTTCTTTTCAGTCCAGTTTCTTACCCTCCAATAGAGTGACAGACGTAAAGCCTCCCCGCGACGCCACGTGTGGGAGTAAGGCCAAGTTCGCCTACCATCGGTATTGAGACATCGTGTATATTAATATTTGAATAGTCATATTTGGCACTATATCGTCGAGTTGGACGTAGTCTATTAAGCTAATAATAGTCTGTTAATATATAGTGCTTCGTGCGGTGAGAATACTACCGTAGTCAGTACCCCATCGTTTCGGGCAGAGAACTGGCTGCTTACCCAGGGTGGTTGACCCTGTGTGAAGCTGCACCCGAGGAGCCCCAGAGCCGACGAGCGAGTGGACCTGTATACCGGATTATTCTACCGACGACAGCCCGCCTTCCCAGGCACGGATTATGCTTTGGATACTTTGATTATTCCATGGATAAAGACCCCCGACACTGCCGTGTGTTGGAACCCCCCCCCCCTGGAGAGGACGCAAGGTGAGGAGACGCTCTGCAAGACGAGGTCTCTTCACGTCTCTCCCCCGTGGACCGGAGAGAGCCGGCCCACAAAGAGTCCACCTGCTTTCATCTGTGGTCCAAGGATCGCCGGCGCATTGAACGGCACTACAGTGGGTTCACCTGGGATACCCTTGGCCGGACGAGGCAGCTGGATTCTACCCCCCCCCCCCCTCCTACTCCTGTCGGCTTACAAGCGACCGGATTAACCCCCTCTAGTGTATCCAGCCTATAATCATTAAAGTATCATTGCTGTTATTCCTTAACTATTCCAGGTCGTATATTTACCACCTGCGCCTTCAGAGATTGGACATTCTCTATTGATATACCGACGAATACTCCTTGCCATAAAAGTGCATACTATTTCAATTCATAAATGTAATTAAGTGATTAAGTGCTTATTCTACACACCATCGCTGTGTAGGAAATAAAGACCTGTTTCTAATTCGTACATTTGTGTTGGATCCGTTTCATCTACGTGAGAGTGTTCATGATAATATATTTATGCCGTGTACTGGGTGGCCGAATATTAAGTACAAAGGTAGTGGTAGTAAGTATCATATCTAGTAATACAGTCAGGGAATTGTACCCCTCAGTTACAATTGGTCCTTCGAGCCGGATGGTAATTAGTGTAATATTAATATAGTGTTATTAATATTGAAATGGCCTATGATGAACACTCCACGAAACGATCCTCCTAACCAACGCCCGCAGCGCGAACGACGGCTCCCTCAGTACTTAGAGGCTTACGCTGTCAGTCAACAACCTAGTCTTCTACTAACAGTAAACGCGGTAAAACTAGAAAGTAAAAGTATGTCTAACCCCAACGCCCAGACTACCCCGACCATAGAGGCCCCTACGGGCTCTAATGTAACTGACCAAGTTCACGGTGGGGACCAGTGGGAACCAGACATGACTTCACACCCCGCCAGTACTGAAGAAGTAGTCCCCGATGAGTCCCGGGAGGAATACAACGCTACCGAGAGAGAACTCGGCACGGAAGAAGACGGGGAGAGCACCGTGGAGATAGAGCTCCAAGGCTCCGCAAGGAGTACCCCGAGGGAAGGCTCCCCTATACAACCGCCTTCTCCCAGCGAGGCAGAGAGGACCCTACAGCAGGCATTCCTCGTCAGCCTGAAAGCCTCTACTGAACGCGATAGACTCCAGGGTGAACGCGATCGATTGCAGCTACAGCAACGGAGCGAAGAAGAGCACATACGCCTGGAAATAAGACGCATTCAGATGGAAGAGAATGTGGCCCGAGACCGAGCAGACAGCCAGCGAGCAGCTGCTGGTGCTCTACGGGACGCAGAGCGCGACAGACAGCAAGCGCAACTAATAGAACAGCTGATCAGACGGACAACACCCTCTCCCTCCGCCAGAGGCTCCAGGAACTCGTCTAGACACACCTCCAGGGCGGCATCCCCTAGCCGAGTAAACAACCCTGAACTTGACCAACAGACAAGGTCTATACCCCCCACAGACCACCTCCCCCCACCGGTCCAAGCGAGACCTAGCAACCGGGAAGGAGCAGCATATCCTGTGGAGAGGCTAAACCAGAGACTACAAGCACTGGATGACCTAACTGAAGACGAAGAGGAAGAGGAGGAGAACCACGCCCGAAGACAGCACAGTACTCTACCGGACCAGGAGGTCCGGTACAGCCCAGGCTATACTCCCGCGGAGCTGCGCTACAGACCCCCGACTCTATACACGGGTGAGCACGACGCACGACCCGCACCGAGGAACAGCACCTGGACAAGCGGGCCATGGTACACTGCCGGTACCAGCCCATACCAAGGAGCGGGAGGAGACTCGCCTAGGAGGCCTCTCCCCCAACGCTCGCCGATGTATCCACAGTCAGCGTCATACATTGGCACGCCTATGGTACCCGACTTCACCCAAGAGAACCGGGCCCAGTATACAGAACTCCGCATGTGTCTGGAGACCATGTTGGTGGATGTATTGGATGAACGCCACAAATACGCCATCCTACTGAAGCACTTAAAGGTACCCCGCGCACATAATATAGCGCTCGCCTACGCGACTTCCACCACCCCATACACAGCAGCGCTGGTAGCATTGGACCAGAGGTATGGGCGCATATGGGATTACGTGATCCAGGAGATCCGACACATCGACCGCTTACCCCCAGCAATAGACAATCGAGCACTGGACGACCTGTCCATCAGAGTGCAGTCCCTGGTAGGGATGTTGGGAGCGCAAAGAGAGAAGGGAAGGCATGAACTTTACGCCAACTCAAATGTGGAAAGGATTCTGGAGAAGCTGCCGCCCGCTCGTCAGGAGCGCTTTAGGCGGCAGAGGGACCACAGAGACCCGAATGGCCCCGAACCGAACCTCCTCGATCTAGCAGACTTCCTGGCGAGAGAAGTCAGCAGCCTACGGCTAGATACATTCGGACGGAGCACCCCTGGCTCCAGAGAAGGAACCAGACGACTAAATGATGGAAGAAGATCGGTGACTGTGATGCACCAATCGGAGTCAGTACCGAGCAGCAGGAGCCACAGTACCCCCTCCAGTACGGAGAAGTGGAAGATAGTGTGCCCCTACTGTGAGAAAGAACACTGGCTAGCGCAATGTGACTCCTTCCCCAAGCTGAACGCGGAGGAAGCAGGTCAATGGATAAAGTCCAACAAGCGCTGTTTTCGCTGTGCGCGCTCACACATGGCAGCCGAATGCCGCTTAAAGAAAAGGTGCACCAAGTGCGATGGAGCCCATCTGGACATACTTCACGACAGTAACAGACGGCGCCCTTCACCTGCACCATCCAGCCGCAAAGCGAGCGTCATGTACATCGATCCCGCCAGCAGCAGTGGAGCCCGAGTACTCCTAAAAGTAGTGCGTGTGACACTAAGCTACCAGAATAAAGTCCTGGACACTTACGCCGTCCTCGATGACGGGTCAGAGAAGACCCTGCTGCTCGCCTCCGCTGCGGCCCAGCTAGGGCTGCGGGGAAGCGAAACCCAAATGACAATTCGGACAATAAGACGAGATTTGAAGACGATAAAGGGCGAGAATGTCTCATTCTCTATCGCAGCAAGCGGCCAGCCTGAGCGACGGTACCAGATTGCAGACGCTTTCACCAGCCAAGAAATAGGACTGTCGCGGTACACATACCCCGTCGCCAAGCTGATGGAGAAATATGCACATCTGCGCAAGTTACCGATCCCGCTCATAGACAATGCTATGCCGACCCTGTTGATAGGCTCCGACCATGCAGACCTCATTGTCCCGATAGACCGGGTTCATACCGGACCCCGAGGCTGCCCTGCAGCAGTCGAGACCCGTTTGGGATGGACTCTCCAAGGCCCGCTCGCCAAATCTCTCAACCGAAGTACAGCCACTAGATGTCTCCACTCCCGAGTCACAGAGGGAGAAACTGCACTCCTGCAACACGTAGAGCGGCTATGGACCCTGGAACAAATGCCCTTTAAGAACGGAAAGAAAGACATTCGCTCTAAAGATGACATTTACGCCATTCACCTCCTCGAGACAGGGACCAAGAGAGTCCCGGTCAACGGCGTGTTGAGATACGCCACGCCACTCCTGCGGCGAGAAGGAATGCCTACTTTCCACGCCAAGACAGACGCCACAGAACGGTACCTGCTGAACACGGAGCGGCGCTTAGCCAAGAACCCCGCCCAAGAGAGGGTATACCGCGCTGAGATTGAGAAGCTCATCACAGCGGGACACGTCACAAAGATGGACATTAAAGAGGCTGACCAGACCACTGAATCGTGGTACGTGCCCCACCACAAGGTCCATCACAACGGTAAAGACCGCATAGTATTTAACTGCAGCTACCAGATCGGATCCCAAAATCTGAATAAAGAGTTACTGCCCGGTCCCACACTCGGCCCCTCCCTACTCGGCGTTCTACTCCGCTTCCGCCAGGAAAAGGTGGCCATCAGCGGGGACATTAAAGGAATGTTCCTGCAGGTGAGATTAGTAGAGGCGGACAAGCCCCTGTTACGGTTCCTATGGAGAGAGAAGCCAGGAGATGAGCACCCAGCCATCTACCAATGGGAAGTCCTCCCCTTCGGAACGACGTGCAGCCCCTGCTGTGCGACATTTGCACTACAGAAACATGTAGCAGAGGACCCAGCAGCGGACGAAGAGGTCCGACACAGCGTAAAGAACAGCTTCTACGTAGACAACTGTCTACAAAGCCTTTCAACCCAGGAAGAAGCCGAGGCTCTCCTGATTAAACTCCGCGCCTCATTGATCAAAGGCGGCTTTGATCTCAGGCAGTGGGCCAGCAGCGATCCGCAAGTACTGCGCAGCCTCTCCTCCGAGGACAAGGCAGCCAGCAGCAAGACCTGGATGGCTACAATCCCGGGAGAAGCCCAGGAGATGACCCTGGGATTGGTGTGGCGATTCAAAACAGATTCGCTTCACTACAGACACAAGCCCCTGACTACGGAGCAGGGAAGGCCGGCGGCGGCGCCGACCACCAGACGGAGTGTGTACACAACACTCGCCCGACAATATGACCCGCTAGGATGTATTCTACCGTACACCACCAGGGCAAAAATGATTGTACGAGCATTGTGGGACAAGGACCAGGGCTGGGACGACCCCATTCCCGCACACCTTGCATCCACCTGGAGAGAGTGGGAGATGGAGCTCCACTCACTCCCAGGCGTTAATATGCGCCGAAGCTACTTCCCACCCACGGTGAGGCCAGAGACATGTAAAATGGACTTACACGTCTTCAGTGACGCCTCAGAGGTCGCATACGGATCAGTAGCCTACTTGCGGGCCCAAGACCAGGGGGGAGAGATCTACACAGCATTTGTCCTCGCCCGCTCGAGAATAGCCCCACGCAAGCAACAATCTATCCCACGTCTAGAGCTCTGCGCAGCCCTAGCCGGAGCGCACCTAGCCACGCTCATCCAACGTGAGCTCACCATACCGGTGTCTAGAACAATCCTGTGGTCAGATTCCACGACGGTACTCGCCTGGATCAAATCGGACTCATGCAAGTACAAAGTCTTCGTGGGAGTCAGAGTCACCGAGATTCAAGACTTAACCGAAGAGTTAACCGGAGAAACAGAGTGGCGCTACGTTGATACAAAACAGAACCCAGCTGACGTCATCACCCGGGGGATGCCCCTGGATGACCTCACCCGTCGCAATGTCTACAGTGACGGCCCCGCAATCCTAAGACTCCCGGAAGGACAGTGGCCCATGCCTATCCCGAGGGAAGCAAGTCCAGAGGAGGTGGAAATTAAGAAGTCTGTGTTCTGTGGATTGAGCACCGTAGCCTCCACCGACCCTAACATAAACGATTGCACGTCCATAGAGAGTGCACAACAAAGAACATTCCTGCGGTACCACCCGGAGTGCAAGTCCCCCGCTGATATGTCAGCAGCTAACTACGAGGAAGCAGAATTGCTTCTACTGCAGCGAGCCCAGAGAGACTCGTTCCCCGATGAATTGGCCTGTCTACAGGGAGGAAAGCCCGTCCCATCCGACAGCAGATTAATTCACCTGGCCCCCGAGAGCGACGCTCATACCCTCATCAGAGTGGGTGGTCGCCTACGCAGAGCCCCCAACACACTCCTGATGGGGCGGCTAGATCCTGCATTACCACAGACAATGTACCGGCCTGAAGAAGCGAACGGCCGACGAATGTGGAGGTACAGCCAAGTATTAGCCGACAAGTTTTGGAACAGTTTCCTACTGCACTACCTACCGTCTCTACAGACCCGCCAGAAGTGGGTAAAGGAGAGAGACAATTTTACAGAAGGAACAGTCGTCATGATTATTGATCAATCACTGCCCAGAGCTATGTGGCCGGCCGGCCGCGTAAGCAAAGTGATCACTGGTGCCGACGGCAAGGTCCGAGCAGCTGAAGTGCTCGTCCAGGGTCGCACTTACACCCGTCCCGTGGCAAGGCTCATAGAACTGCCTCGACTCCCAGACACAATCGATGATGACCATGACCCTACAACCCTATGACTTTGTGAAGTTGACTGACCCCTACAGCAAACCCTTATGTGTAAATAGACAACGCGATTAATCTGTCTCTGTTTAACTGATTAGGTCTGGGACCTATTCAGGGGGTGGCTGTTGTGAAGGGCCAGATTAAACCGAATATATATATTTATTTATATATATATTTAATTGTATTTGTATATTCTCTAATATTCCCTGATATCCCTTGTATATTCCTTGTACAATATGCATTGAATATCCATTCTAGCCTACTAAACATCCCATAATAGTCTCCATTCTACTATTGGTCGAGACCTTGGTGCCAGGCTGCCATACCCCTCAGACCCAGTTCAAACGTACCGCTCGACATGTACGAACAAGTCCTAGTTCCGCGTAGGAATTTGGCTACCGCACCACTAATGGGACTATTTGTTCATAGTGCGTATATATACTGCGCTACTAAAGTAGGACTTTCTTTTCAGTCCAGTTTCTTACCCTCCAATAGAGTGACAGACGTAAAGCCTCCCCGCGACGCCACGTGTGGGAGTAAGGCCAAGTTCGCCTACCATCGGTATTGAGACATCGTGTATATTAATATTTGAATAGTCATATTTGGCACTATATCGTCGAGTTGGACGTAGTCTATTAAGCTAATAATAGTCTGTTAATATATAGTGCTTCGTGCGGTGAGAATACTACCGTAGTCAGTACCCCATCGTTTCGGGCAGAGAACTGGCTGCTTACCCAGGGTGGTTGACCCTATGTGAAGCTGCACCCGAGGAGCCCCAGAGCCGACGAGCGAGTGGACCTGTATACCGGATTATTCTACCGACGACAGCCCGCCTTCCCAGGCACGGATTATGCTTTGGATACTTTGATTATTCCATGGATAAAGACCCCCGACACTGCCGTGTGTTGGAACCCCCCCCCCTGGAGAGGACGCAAGGTGAGGAGACGCTCTGCAAGACGAGGTCTCTTCACGTCTCTCCCCCGTGGACCGGAGAGAGCCGGCCCACAAAGAGTCCACCTGCTTTCATCTGTGGTCCAAGGATCGCCGGCGCATTGAACGGCACTACAGTGGGTTCACCTGGGATACCCTTGGCCGGACGAGGCAGCTGGATTCTACCCCCCCCCCCCCCTCCTACTCCTGTCGGCTTACAAGCGACCGGATTAACCCCCTCTAGTGTATCCAGCCTATAATCATTAAAGTATCATTGCTGTTATTCCTTAACTATTCCAGGTCGTATATTTACCACCTGCGCCTTCAGAGATTGGACATTCTCTATTGATATACCGACGAATACTCCTTGCCATAAAAGTGCATACTATTTCAATTCATAAATGTAATTAAGTGATTAAGTGCTTATTCTACACACCATCGCTTTAAGCAATAGCTCACAACAGGCCCTAGCATTATTGTTATTATATTACAGTCAAGGGGCATTGTTTGGCCCAAAGTGGAGGACAACCCCCTTAGCTGTGATATAGTCACAATATCACAATATATCACTGCCTCAAGAGAGCTATTGCTTTTATAAAACTGTCAATTATTAGGGGTAGAAATCACCAAAGGCCCCACGATACAATATCATTACAATATTGTTATATTGCAATTTATTACCTTTTTTCTTTCAATTATTTTATGGCCACTAGAACAGTAATACATCATTCACATTTTTGAAAATAATAAAGCAGTCCTTCTTTTATACCAACATGTTTTTTTTCTTTCACTTCCTTCTCGTATGTGAAGAGTGAGAATGTTCATCAATTCTTTCCTTGTTTGTGAAATGTGAGAATGTCCTTCGGTTATTTTCCTTTGACCCACGTTTTTTTGTTTTTGGGGTTGAGAATAAAAGAAATTAAAATGAAGAATAAAACACATAAAATGAAATAAAATAAAATAAAGTAAAATAATCAAGCTAGCGTCTGCACTTGGGGGGATTTCGTCTCTTGTATCACAACGGTAAGTATATAATTGGGTATCTCCACTGGGAGAGTCTGAAACAGGTATAACAATCTTGGTAAGATGGTCATCTTAATTGAGTCCACCCTGGAGCTTAAACTTAAAAAGTTTAAATGTCCCTCTAATATGGTTGGGGGGGTTGTATTTAAACATAAGTATTTGAGTCTTCTGGATATTTAATTTATAACCTGAGAGTGTCCCATATTCTACTAGTAAGTTCATTAGTTTTGGGATTGTCTGTGTGGGTTGAGTTAGGTACACCATGACATCGTCAGCGAAAAGACTGAGTTTATGTTCTCCATCTGCCAAGCCCACTCCCTTTATGTCAACATTTTGTCTTATCCATTGGCTCAAAGGTTCTATAAAAAGGGCAAACAGTCCTGGAGAAGCCGGACAACCCTGTCTAGTTCCACGTTCTAGGGTGAAGGACTCTGATAGGTCCCCGTTAATTTTTATCCTTGCGGATGGGTTGTCGTATAGTGCTTGAAAGGTTGTTATTATAGACTCATGGAAGCCAAATTCTTGCGATCATATGCATTTGAATTATTCTTATTATTAAAAAATTCAAATGCATATGATCGCTATACATTATGCTATATCATGCGAGAAGGAAAGGGGGGGGGGTTGTTTATGATTGATTGTCACTAACGGCTTTCTTTAGTACGACGCCATACATTGATCAGATAGATTGCAATGAAATAAATGGACAATCGAGCTGGAAATAACGTTAGATTCCTCTTACCTGTGCCCGATGAGACTGGAGGAAAAATATTCCAATTATTTGATGTCGATCTGCTAGATCCATTTTCCGTTTGTATGACGCAATAAACGCCGAAAGCATATTGATTCTTGCGTCTCGAAAGCGATCCCATGCACTCGAGTGTGTATCTTGATCCACGTTACAAGATATCTCTGCCGGAGCTTTTTCCCCGATGCACAGAGCGCCACTTCCGGTTTAGAGTGGAGTGCAACTCGCCTGAAATCCACCAGGCGGCGGTATTGAGGCGTTGCAATATCAGACAGGGTCCAGCTGGATCCCGGAGCCTTCCTGGATGAATTTTGAATGCCAATAGCGAATAAAGTTAATAACGATCATAAAAACTAGTTAACTCGTTGTTGGCGCTATTCGATTGGCGGGTAATAACAAGATAACTCGTCTTTGGCGCAAGATGTGTTAACGTGTGTTGTCGGGCCTTACAAATACATTTGATTTGATTAGTCTATGTCCTCTAAGTTTCTTTAAAAGTGACGTAATGGCGATGATTTTACCTCTTAGTACCGCTTTAAGTGCGTCCCAGAGCATATTCGGTGCCACCTCATCATTCATTATCATTTAGTTCTAAATAAAAAAATTTCCGTCTTCAATGACTCTAGTTCCTAGGTTATTCAGGATATCTGAGTTCAATCTCCACAGTGTTGACCTTGGTTTTCTGTTGAGTTGTACCGACATGTAAATAGGGCTGTGATCAGAGAGGGCGATCGGCCCTATGTCACATTTACTTATTCTGTGTAAGTCTTTCTTGTAAGTAAAGAAATAGTCTATCCTAGAGTATACTGCGTGTGGGGATGAGTAATGTGTGTAGTCCCTGCTGGTTGGGTAGAGGTACACTGGAGGCATCTGATCCTGGATTTAAACTTACATTGAAATCCCCCCCACACGGGGCGCCAGGGTGGCACACCATGTAACGCACTGTGGTGCAACGCGGCCATCCCGGGTTCGACTCCCGGACCCGGCGACCTTTGCCGCATGTCTTCCCCCATATCTCCTCCCGTTCTTCCTCTCTGCCGGACTTGTCCAATAAAGCCAATAAAAATAGACCAAAAACATAATACATTATCTTTTTAAATCCCCCCCACAAATTAATATTCCCTGGGTTTTTGTGGCCATTAAGTCAAATATCTGTCTTGTAAAAAACGTCCAATCACTACCTGGGGGAGCATACATTCAGTAAACTTACTAGGGTTCCATCTATTTTTCCTATTATCATTATAAATCAGCCTTCTTTATCTTTAAGCTCTGATATGTGTCCACTTCGTCTTACTGACTCTTCTAACCGGGCTCTTCGTTTGCAGGTGTGTCCCTTTTGTAGCTTTGTAATTTATTTTTGTAGCTTGCTTCGCTTCTGGGGGGTGGTTCGCTTCTCCTTCTTCGTCTTCCCCCTGTCTGCCATGTCATCTGCTTCAACTTCTCCATCAACGTCTCCGGCGCCCCGATTGGTTTGATGGGTAGGCCTCTCTTAGCCATGTCTTGTGTCGCCTCCATCGCCGTCTCGTAGACCATGGTCCCCTCGTCGTATTTCACTCTTAGCCGGACGGGGAATATTGTTTGGAAGTAGATGTCTCGGTCCTTCAGGATCCTCCTCACCTCTGTGTATTCTTTCTGAATGCGTGGGGCATAGTTGTTGTCTATGTTAACATGCATCCCCTGCCAGGTAAAACCTTTCTTTTGCCACGCCGCCCGTAGTGTTGTTTCCTTGGTTCTGGAGCTGAAGAATTTGACCTGTCTGCTGGTGATTGTGGTCCGGTGGCCCGTGGGCTCTTTCTATTTGCAGACTTGTTGTTTTGGGGATGTCGAGGCTCTCGCGTAATAGTTTTTCCACAAACACAATCATGGACGGGGGGGGTCCTTTTCCGCCCCCTCTTGGATTCCATATAACCGGATATTGTCGTGCCTGGTGCGGCCTTCTAAGTCTGTTAGCTTGTTTTCCATTCTAGCCTGTAGCTTTAGCATCTCCGCCATGATGTCGTCCTTGTTCTGAATCCTCTCTTCCGTTTTCATAATTCGCCCCTCCGCCTCGTCCAGTCTTGCGTTTGCTTTAATTCCCCTTTGATATCGTCAAGTTGTATCTTGTTATCTCTTCTAAAGTCTCTGAGTTCTACACCACAGTCCGCTGAGTCATGCTCGTTGCTATCGTAGCTAGCCTTAGCCGGGGAACAGCTTCGCTCGTTTTCGTTTAGCAACTTTAGCTGTGCTTGTTTCTTTTCTTTTTTCCTATCGGTCATTTATGCCCTCTTTATTTAGTTAGTAAACTTCTCTTTTAAAGTAAAACTTTTAGTCCGTTTTTGAACGGGAGCTCCTTCTTCACGCTGCCATCCCGTCTGTGTCTAAACCGGAAGTCTTATTACCTTTTTTCAACTACAAATGATGTCCCCAATGGAAAACTGTTAACATCTGTAATACAAATAGAAATATATATCATCTGTTTTATCTAATAAGATAACGTGTCCAGTCTGTTCACCTCATTCCAATCATTTATTTTATTTGATATTTTTTGTCAAGAAAAAAAATAGATTTGATACTTCTCTGACCGTCAATATCGAAATATGAATATAATATTGGCACGCAAAATATTGCAATATATTGCTGTATTGATTTTCTCTGCCACCCCCCCCCCCCCCCCCGCACCAAGTATGGTAATATTAAAGTCATAGACACTATGTAGAAAATATACAGTTGCAGCTGCTAACTTAGCTTAACACTTTGGACGCCAGACCCGATGATAGTCGGGTTAACTCGCCAACGGGTTTTCATCGTTATTTCTTTTATTCGATATTTCCATTCATTACAGGCACACAGACATCTGGGTAAACATGGGGAATCATTCTGAGAATGCCAATGTGCAATACTTGCTGCATCCACCCAGGTGGCAGTATTGAGCACCCTTTGAAACATGATATCTTGGCCTATGGGTTGATCAGAAGTCTCCGGTGGGATTTCTATTGGTCGGGCAAGGGGACCAGTTGTCCCGATCGGATTGAGAAGCGTGAATTGCTCCCGGTGCATGATGTGTGGTGGATTATGTTGGCGACACGATCGACACCAATACTGGGACTCGCGTTCAAATAATTGGAATATTCTTTTTGGGGTACATCCTAGTGAAGGTAAGGCCTATATGATATCAATCCTGCTGTGATCCAACCATGATTTCACTTTGATCACAACGTGTGTGTGTAACGTTACTCCACAACGTGTGCCGTTGGTGACGATCAAAGCATAAAGAAACTACCCCCCCCCCACCCTTTCATGCATTCATGATGAAACATAATACCGATAATATAGATGTGATTTCAAAATAGTAGCGTGTACAGGCGAGAAATGCCAACGTTTTTAGTGAATTGCACGTATTGCTGCATAGAGTCGTTTTCTGGGATTAGACAGCATTCTTCTAAAACTATAGTCATATTCACCACGGTATAAAACGGGAATGTATGGATGAAAAAAATATTTAACACATATTGAACGATAGATAGTCGATGTCAAATGGGCCATATTGTATACATAGCTATAATATAGAATATAGTTATATCCCTGCAAACACCGCCACGTATTCCTATACTTTAGAGCGTCGCGCTTTTAACAACACGCTGTGGCATCCAAAGTGTTAAGAAGCTCTTAGGGGGCGGTCAGGTGGCGTAACGGAGATTGCGTTCGTCACCAAACCCCGGAGCGGCTAGATTCGCCTGTTCGAATCCAGCTCACAGCTCCGGGGTTGTCACCAGCTTGGCTGGCCGTTCACACTAATACAATTGGCAGTATTAGAGGGTGGGAGAAGCTGGCGGGGTGGGTCCGGGTCGTTGTAAACAGCGACTCCTACAGTTCGGTCGGGGCGCCTGCTAAGCGCGGATAGGACTTGAGTGGGATAGTGTGATCCTTCCACACGCTACGCCCTCTCAATGAGAATCCGCGCTGCCAGGTGAAAAGAAGCGGTTGATTGGCTGGACGTGTGTCGGAGGAAGCACGTGGTAGCCTCCACTCTCCCAGACCGACTGTGGGGGGTAAGTGCGCAGCGACCAGGAAGGGGATTGGGAATTGGCATAACGACTAACATTGGGATGGGAGAAAATCGGAGGAAAATGGAGGAAAAATAAAAAATAAAAAAAAAATAAAATAAAAATAAGCTCTTAATAAATATTGAGTCGGAGCACTTCAGAGTGCATTCAGACCAAGCAGCCAATGACCACATTTGAATCGATACCGGTACCAGTACCAGTTCTTGGAATTCGCTAGCGGTACCCAATGGTACCTTTTGTCGGTACTTAACTATCTCTGTAATAACACATTTATTATGAGAAGTCCAAACTTCTCAATTTCAACATTGTTATTTATTTAGAACATTTTGGTATTTATTGTTGTAACACACCACACAAAATAAATCACATGATCATGTATTCTGTTTTTAAATGTTTTAATATTATTATCTGGCCATCCCAAGAGGTGGGACAGTAATATATATTTGTAGAAAAGGCTCCCTCTTGTCTAGCATATTACACTCTTATACTAAACATGTAAAAGTAACGAAATCTGGTACCGATTGATCTGCCGTGAATCGGTACTTGGTAGTACCGATGTAATTTGGTCGGTACCCTTAAAAGTACCGATTTCGGTACCCAACCATAATAATGAGTGAACAATATGTGTCTTGGCATCCCGTCCTTGTAGTAGTGAGATCAATAAAATAGGAGTTCAGAACAAAAAAAGCGATATAAATAGCAATAAAAAGAATAAGAATAAATATCTCTTAATTACAATACACTAATTTACCATACTATAATAATAGTAATATTGTGGGTGTAATGTGTGCAAAGTGTCAGCAGAACAATGATGAGGCAGCTCTAGACTATAACATGACAACCACAGCATGGGTGTAGTGTGTGCGACGCAGCAGTAGAAACAAAGTAAAGTAAGAGTTTAGCAGCCCAACAAACGTACGAGACGGCTAACGCTCAGTTAGCAGCTGCTACTCATAGCATCCCTGTATCTGTTATTATTCCAACCATTCATAAAAAATACCTCTGGTATTTTGTATTCTGTTCCAATCGATCCCTCCTGCAAGCATTTAGCTAATGTAAGAAAAAGCGACACTCTTTAACCAGATGGGCTGGTTGGAATAGCTCTATGACCAGAATGCGCTCTCTGTAGTTGGTCTTGTTGGTCACGATAACCCCCCCCTGACCCCTCACCCCTGGCGTAAGCAGGTTCTTGGTTCTAGACCAGCAGTGAAGTGTCGGTGCTGCTCTATAAACATTTATCTTGACTGGGAGCCGGTTCTTTGGCTGTGGAAATGTGAAGAACTGGTTTGAGATTTGCCAGCTCCTAACCGGTCCTCGGAGTGCCTTGGTGGAAAAGGGGTACGTGTGAATCAATGATATAATAATAATAATAATAATAATAATAATAATAATAATAATAATAATAATAATAATAATAATAATAATAATAATAATAATAATAATAATAATAATTATTATTATTATTATTATTATTATTATATAATAATAATAATAATAATAATAATAATAATAATAATAATAATAATAATAATAATAATAATAATAATAATAATAATAATAATAATAATAATAACTTGGTTTTGTATAGCGCCTTTCATAAAACCCAAGGTCGCTTTACATAGGGCGAAAAACAACAATACCAAACATGGTAGACAGACACACAACATTCAATGTAGGAAGTTAGGGGTCAAAGGCCATGTTGAAGAGGTGAGTTTTGAGGAGTTTTTTTTTAAGGAGTCCAGAGTTGGGGCGTTGCGGAGTTCTGCAGGGAGGGAGTTCCAGAGGGTGGGAGCTGCCACGCTGAAAGCTCTGTCCCCAAAGGTCTGCAGTCTGGTTCGGGGAAGGGAGAGCTGACTAGTGTCCGAGGATCGCAGGGACCGTGACTGAGTGTGGGGTTGGAGGAGGTCAGTGAGGTACTGAGGTGCCAGAGCATGGAGGGACTTGTAAGTGAGCAGGAGGGTTTTGTAGGTGATGCAGGATTTGATGGGGAGCCAGTGGAGGTGGATGAGGGTGGGGGTGATGTGCTGCCAGTGATATCCCTTCAACCTCCAGTCGGTATATACAGTATCTGCTGAGACAGTGTTCACAGTCTGTACCACAGCGTCTTGTCTGTTTC
>NC_140166.1:200640927-200643427 GCF_963971535.1 Notolepis coatsorum
AAAAAGAAACAACACATACGTTAGAACAGGGGTGGCCAACCAGTCAGAGACTAAGAGCCACAAAAATTACTGTGGTACCACAAAGAGCCACACCATATACCAGCGTTTCTCAACCTTCACGGCACCCTTCATGTGTTTATAGGTCTCACCCTCTGGCCTCTAAAGTTGCTAATGTCTTTTTTATTTGGGCCTCACAGGGTTAAAAGTACCCTGTGAGACCCACGGTTGCAAAATTACAAAATCACTTTTAGCCATTTAAAAAAAAGAATGTTTATTTAAAAAATGTTAAGCACATGTATAGTCAATTGGTCCTGTTGTTCAGCCTCACAATGCTATTTGATAGTGAATGTGTTTATATGTCCCACCCTCTGGCCTCTGAAGTTGCTAATGTCTTTTTAATTTGGGCCTCACAGGGTTAACCTCTTAAGCCCGAGATATACAATAAAAGTGTATATTTTCAGCATTACGTTTGTTTACCAATTATTTTAACTGTTATTAGTGAAATATAAGATTATAGAAATCACAGGGCATTGAGTCGGAAACCGGCGCATATTGACAGGAGGAAGTGACACATCCAAAAGTGAGTGTAGTCTTTTGAAGGAAGAGACTCAGGGCTTTCGAATTTCGAAAAACTACCCTACCCAGCTCACACCAGCCCCTGTCAATCATCTGACTTCTGGATTTACTTTTTTATTTCTCTTATTTTTTGGGATTATCTCCCACAAACCTGAATGTTATTGCCATAAAACAGAACCCAGTTAGTTTCTCTACCTTTCTGTGAACGTCTTGCAAAAAACGGTGTTGCAATACGATGAAAAATGGTGGAGAAATTTACATTATAAAAAAGATGGCAGAATTCAGTACTGTATCTACAAAACCTTCTGTTTAATCATCTTCCCTTTATTCATTTGCTTAGATTTTTCAGGTCTGGTAAATTTTAGTATGGTGTTATTCACAGTCAAAGATAATTTTTTTTTTTTTAAATAGAATTGATATTCTCCTTTGGTTCATTACAATTTACTCAAGCCTAGTAACAGACACACTATTTCTGACACTGATCCATATATGTCCCTAGATTCAGATACCAAGAACATGCAAATGGACAATTTAAAAAAAAATTGTAAATGTTTATTCTACGTCCTTATGGAATGAGTGACAAAAAAATTATAATAATAATAAATAAATAAAAAATTATATATATATATATATTTTTTTTTTATGGATGGAAGAGCCGCACATTGACGGGCAAAGAACCGCATGCGGCTCGCGAGCCGCGGGTTGGCCACCCCTGCGTTAGGACATATTTGAATATTTATTATCCTTGTGAATGTACATGTTAGAATTTGACCAGTTTTCTGCCTGTGTGTTGTGTAAAATACAATGAGAGACGTAACAGGAAATAATCAAACCACAGGGACCTGAATGAAGCGCCTGCCTCTGCATGAATGAGCCGCCAGAAAAATATATAGACAGAAAAATACCTGAGGGATTTAAGAACGGTTCATAAATTAAATAAAAAAATATCAATACATTTGTCAGTTACATTAAGATCCTAATCCCTCCTGCAACTGCAAGCATGTGCATAGAAAAGCTGTGGCAGGTTGTGATCTGACAGACTTCTTTTCACGGCTGTTGAGTCTCTATATCCTATGCGTCCTGTATGTCCTATCTATTGATTATTATATATCTATCTATCGGATGGAGTTACTCTGGACATCTGGCCAAGCTCATGTTTTTGAGATGTGCAATCAAGCTAGTGGTGGAATGGTTGGCCATCTGTAGCTTACATACCTTGCACACAACTTGTCTTGAGATTTCATTATTTTTATTATTATTGTTATCTACTGACCAGAAATCGTAGTATTTCCATGTAGGGTTTTGAAGATTGTTTGGAGTGCAAACCGCTCTCTCTCTGCGCTCTCTGAGTTGGGTTCATCATTGCCAGGCGGTTGTTGTTGAATTATTATTTTCAGTGGTAGGCTTGCATTTGATTGTCAATTTAATTAAAAGTTTAAAGGATAATACTTTTTTTTTTCCAGATTTTTGTATTTTTGTATTTTTACAATACAATATACGTAAAATGTATGTATTATTTGAATTTTTTTATTTTCACAATTCAAATATTTATCGAACATTGGTTTGACAGCTCTATTTCACTCCTATCCCCAGTACTGGTGGCAGTACCTGCTGCTCTCATCTTTTATTTGTTTTGAAACAAATTCTTCCTGCAGCGGGCTTACTTGTTCATTTTTACCATATTTTTATCTTTTCAGTTAGGGACGATGCATCTTGTGTTATATCAACACATCTTTTGTAAGAGTGTGGGTCACTATATATCTATTCTAAATGGCTGACATGTTATATTAAGAGTGCGGGAAGGTGTAAAGCATCTTCCCTTTTCGGGACTTTAGGTGTGTGTGTGTGTGTGTGTGTGTGTGTGTGTGTGTGTGTGTGTGTGTGTGTGTGTGTGTGTGTGTGTGTGTGTGTGTGTGTGTGTGTG
>NC_140166.1:200645927-200649246 GCF_963971535.1 Notolepis coatsorum
CAGACAGGTTTGATTGAGTTTGGCAGACTCTACGGCTCGGGTTTCATTACGGGTGTCACCGTGGATTACGTGGGCTGGTGGGGCTAGAGGTGGTGGGGGAATCTCCTGCTACCCCAGTGTCTGCTCCCCCCCCCCCCCCTCCAACTCTCTCTAAAAAAAAGATGTCGGGTTCGGTGGACGTGAAGAACTCCCAACCAGGAAATGAAAAGTTCCAACCCATATAAACTTCCAGCCGAGTGGAGACCAGAAAGGTAGATGGTATCATGTGAAGGAAAATGTCAAACACCATTACTCATGCGTTGTGTGTTTGTGTGTGTTGGATATGTGTGTGTGTGTGTGTATGGGATATGTGTGTGTGATTGTGTGTGTGTATGTCTGTAACAGGCAGGGGGTGGCCGAATTTCAAGAAAGGAAACATGATTTGCCTTTCACGTCCTGCAAATTACGCCCCAGAGAAAAGTGTCCGTCGGCCTTTTCTGACAAAGTCATTCAGCGCCACGCAGGTCTGCTCTGGTGCACCCTTGATTATGGGATGCAGTCGCCTTTCTTTCTCTCTCTCTCTCCTCTCTCTCTCTCTCTCTCTCTTCTCTTCTCTCTCTCTCTCTCTCTCTCTCCCATCCCACTCACTGTAGTGGACCCCTCTGCGAGCGAGTCCCCCTGAAAAAGTGCTGGGCGCTTTCCAAATGAACAGGCACAAAGAGAAACCAGCGGAGCCTGAAGAATGTTGCAAATAAGTGCTGATATTTTAGAAAGAAAGAAAGGAAACAAGACTATACCGACAGACACACAGGAACACACACTACACACACACACACACACATGGGCACACACACTACACGCACACACACCTGATAAACAGTAAACACTGTTCCTTCGTCTGCTTGTTACCGGTGTGAAAACAGAGAAGGCAGGAGACACGTTTTTACCAAACCAAGGCCAGGCATCAAACAGGCACATTGTGCTGAGAGCAGGCGGTGAGGGGAGGAGGGGGTGGGGGGGTGTGGAAAGAGAAAGATGGAGACGGGCTTTTGTGCGATCCTTATCTTAATTCAGTGGGGTTTTCAACACAGCTTTTTACCTCCTATTGACATTCAAAACATCAGTGCTACACACAGGCACGCACTCAAACACGCACCCAAACACGCACCCAAACACGCACTCAGACGCACACAAATGGTGTAACCCTAGACCCGCTCACTTTCATTAAACGAGCCCAGACAGCATCTGTATCTTGTAGAGGAGAGGCGTTTCATTCAGCCGTGGTCTTCACCACACACACACACACACACACACACACACACACACACACACACACACACACACGCACAGCACGCACGCACGTGCGCAGCGCGCGCACACACACACACACACACACACACACACGTGCGCGCACACACACACGCACACGCACACGGCACCCGCACGGTATTTAGGCTGCGGTTTGTGTTGTCACAAAGGCTTTTGCTTTTGAGGCCTTCATTGAGCTTTCTTTTCATTTTAAAAGCACAATGAAAAAAGAAAAAGTGAAATGTGAAAGTGGGGTAAATGGATGCAGAAGAATGCGTGGATTTCGTTTTAGCTCCATGGCAGCTTCCGTCAAAACAAACCTCACTCGTAAAAAAAATAAAATAAATAAACCCGGCTCAGAAAAAGCCATGGGGGGGGGGGGGGGGCTCGGGGGGTTGAAGACCAAAAAGTGGGATGCTCTTAAGCTTGTGCTTTTTGCTCATTAGTAAAACTATATACGATGATGATGATGTCACCAGTCAGACACGTCGCAAAATGTAAGGCGGTCACTTGCACTTGAACTTGATTGGACTTGAGGCTGTGTTTACAAAATGTGACTTGACTTGAGACTTCGCTGTTCAGAAAAAAGAAAAAAAACGACTTTCAACAGTGAACATTTGGCAAATGTAGACTCTACAATTTGTTGAATTAATAATAATTAGATAAGTAGATCAATAAATACATAAACTACAATAGAATAATTGGTAGCCTACTGTACATCATATCATTTAATTGGCTTTGGAATTAATTGGCCTATAAAATATTTTTTTTGTTTGTTCGCTTTATATTTTACCATGAAGACTTGTGACTTGACTTGAGACTTGTTGGAAAACGACTAGAGACTCGACTAGAGACTTGTGGAAAGCAACTAGGCTGGAGACTTTAGTCTCAGTTATTTGAGACATGCCTCGCCCTCCCTACCCTATAAACCCCCCCCCCACACACACACACAAACACACACACACACACACACACACACACACACACACACACACACACACACACACACACACACACACACACACACACACACACACACACACACACACACACACACACACACACACACACACAACTCCCCCTTTCACAAGTGAATCTAGGGCCTGCACGCTAAGCTGGCATGACAAATAATGTCAAAGCAAAGGGGAGGATTGTAGAAGAATATTGGTGGTGTGTGTGTGTGAGAGAGAGAGAGAGAGAGAGAGAGAGAGAGAGAGAGAGAGAGAGAGAGAGAGAGAGAGAGGGGGGGGGTGGGGTAGAGAGGTGGAACACACATGCAAACTGCCCCATCAGATGATCCGCCCCATCCATCTGGGCCGGAACCCGGCTGAGAGCACCATTTATTGTTCTTACGAGGTCCCGGTGGGCATCCCCCTCCCCCCCGCTGCGCCCCGGTCCGCCCGCCCGACCGCTCGCTGAGTCCTCATTACCAGCCGCCGGCTCACTTCATCTTTCTGGATGTTTCCGCCACTTGCCGCCCGCCCGCCCCACACGCAGTGAGGAACAAGAAGGGAAAAAAACCTCCAGCTCTAAATAAAAAGGAACAAGTGTTTGGAGGCGAGTGAGAATAATTAGAAGCCTGCCAGGGTCGCTGTCTCTTTCCTGCTGCGCTGTGTGCTGCTCAAAGGCCGATTGGTTGGCTTGTTAGGGCAGGCCCGGGCTGTGTGCGTGTGTGACGGATCATACTGGTCTGCGTTGTGTTTGATGTTAAATGAGAATGTCCCGAGGGGGAGTTGAACAGGGGGCTCCCGCGTCCACGGGGCGACGACACAGGCCGCTGCACTAAGAAGTGAATTCACTCCTAACTACCGTACCTATGCGTCTGTTAACCCTGTTATGGGGAAGTGAGTTTAATTTACCAGCCCGCACTGCCACAGTCACTCGTCAACACACCTGTTTCCGTGACTGTGGACATACCCACGGGCTTCCCCGTTACACGTGTGTATGTGTGTGTGTGTGTGTGTGGTTTTCTGTGTGTCATTCCAGTCTGTAAAAGCAAAATGCAAGTGGTGGCTGTGCAAGGATTTCGTCT
>NC_140166.1:200649446-200698223 GCF_963971535.1 Notolepis coatsorum
AAATCTCTCTCTCTCTCTCCACGTGGGTGTTGTGGTCTCAGGGCGAGCGATAAGCAGCGTAACCTGGCTCAGCAGAAGGCTGAGGCTCAGAGACGCCTCTACGGCCATGGCTCCATGAAGAAGCTCTCGGCGGCCTCTTCAGACTGGGAGAAACAGCGCCACACGCTGGAGAGGAGGAAAGAGGAACTGGTGAGGCCAAACAAAAACCAACAAATAGTTTAATCATGTGAAGATCTGTAAAATAAAATAAAAAAAAATCATTTAGAGGAGGGTATCAGTGGAGATTGGTGTTGGCCTCATTGAATCCGTCAGATGAACCGTATAACTTGAATACATTTTTCTTTGAATTGTCTAAAGATGGTAAGTTGTGTTAACCACTTAACGTCTTAAGCCTGGAGCCCTACTTTCTGAAAATCCGCCTAAAATACATACCTAAGTAAATGCAATATTGCTCCACTTCTACAAGGTCCATTTGCATGTTCTTGTTATCTAGGGACATCTATGGACCTCAGTGAATGTATTCCCAGTGTCAGAAATATTGTGTCTATTACTAGGCTTGCTTAAATTGTGATGAAACAAAGGAGAATATGAATTAGGATTTTTCTTTGCATCTTTGACAGTGAATAACACCATGCTAAAAATGACCAGACAGTGCCTTCTTGAGATCACGTGTACAAAAAATCTAAGGAAATGAATAAAGGGAAGATGATTAAACAGAAGGTTTTGTAGATACAGTACTGAATTCTCCAATCCGGACCAATGCAATTTGAAATATTATTATAGAATATAGAATAGCAGGCCTATAAATGACTTTATTATAGCCAATTTGCACATTTATGGATTCGGCCAAAACTTCTCTTTCAAATGGCAGAGTTCAATTTGGATTTAGTATCACCAGGCATGCATGAAGAACAGATAATGAAATCTACTGTATGTACAGTATGTTTTTTATTCTTGCAAGAGCTCCGCCATTTTGAAACTGATTTCAAATCGGATGGTTGCTAAATGCTCAAAATAGGGGAGACAAACTAACTCTGCTCCAATATATGCCAATAACGTTCAGTTTTGTGGTATACCGGTATAATCCAGAGTAATAATAAGAAAAAAAAAATGTATCAGGAAGTAATTTGCTTGCAGAAAGCTAGAAGCCTTTTGGAAGTGTAGTTTTGAAAAATTCCAACTTTCATTGAAAGCTCTTCTCTCTTCTCAAAATGACTCAAAATGAGTACATTCACCGACAGCCGCTTTTTCAAAATGGCGTATTTTCGCAATCACAACACCACATTTCAAAAACCTCACTAATAACACTTTAACCTATTGGTAAACCAATGTATTGATGCAAATATACATTATAACTGCTGTTGTGACTTGGTTATGATGTTTATTCTTGAATACGTTTAAAAAAAAAACGATAATTATGTCAGACAGTCTGGAGAGCTTGATTTATGACGTGATGTAATTTTGGGACTGGTACCGTCCCGTCGGGTGGAAGAGGTTAAAGGAACACACCAACATTTGGGGAAATTAGCTTACCGTCTTCTCCAAAGAGAGACAAGAAGATCCGTTTTGTGTTTGTTTATGTTAGGACTACGGGTGGAAATTAGCCCTGTGCTATTCCCGGCAATATTTACATCCTTATCATGCTGTGATGTTATGCATACACATGTAAATGATGTTCATTAATTTGCATTGTCCTTAATAAACAAATCTTACTTTTTTTTGACCAAATCTTTTTATTTTCATATTTTCAAACAAGAAACAACACAGCACAATAATGACAATATTACATAACAGACATCCAAGAACACAACTAACACAACAATGACTAGACAATAAATTAGACCTATTATATATCGGATACACAACCAGTCAATACAAGTTGTCACAAAGAAAAAGGATAACAAAATAAAATCTTTACTATAAAAAGTGCTTACCGAGCCCCCTCCACCTCCATGTCCAGCAACCGCAAGCCACAGTCCCGGAGGACCCACAGCCCGGCCCCCCGCGAGCCAAAGCACCACGCCTCTTTAGCGCCTCGACCCGCAGAGACCCCGAACCGCGGCCCACCCCAGCCAGAGCCCACGATCACCAGACCCAGATCAGAAGGGGTCAGAAAATATACATAGGACCAATATTGAATGAAAAAATAATAAACAAAACAAAATTAAAAATACAAAACACCATAACCATCAACATACATGAATATTCGCTCTATCTACCCCCACCCCCCTCTCGCCCCAGGACCCCAACGTGAGCCATCAATATAATACCTTATCCAGTACTTTCAGTACTTTCCAGAGTCATATGTGTTCTTTTAGTTTTTCCACCACGGCCCACCAGACCGCAATATTGGCCTAATTTTTTATCAAATTTTTCTTATAAACAAATCTTACTTATAGATACCAGTTTCCTCTCTGTGCGTTCAGTAGAAATCTATCTGGCTGCACGTTAACAGCTAGCCTAGAGGTGTTAGTTGGACAATAGGCTAACCGGCCATGTCCGCTTCCATTCATTGTTCAGGACCGCTCATAACCGGACGTGGTCCCTCGTCCAAACGGCTTGTCAAATTCCAACGGGAATGGAATCACGCAATAGGTTGAGTGGGGTGACGATCGAAAGGCGGCAAATTAAACTTTTCCAACTTGCTGCGATGTGTGCGCGAGTGAGTGACGGTCCACCGTCATGCCATCTGATGTTTAAGAGGTTAAAGGCCCCATGCAATCAAAATGGATGTTTGTAATTTCCTGGAAAACAAAAAAAAGTCATCCAGTACACAGGGCGTATACTAATTTTGTGTCCACTGAAATGCTTTCTAGAATGACATTTACAGCACATTGTAACTATGCTAGCCCTCAGCCTCTTTTAACTAAATGGAACAAATATTCAATGTTAGCTTGCTACCTAACGTTACTAATGTTGCGTAATGTTGCTAACCTATGTTGCTAACATTAGCTTGCTAGCTAAGGGGTCGACCGTAATGCACATTCAGCACTATTGGCTATAATAAATGCCAATCAATATCCAAGTGAAGTCCCTCCCTAGCTTCCTGTTTTTACAGGAAACACATAAATATGTGGAATCAAATAGCATTCTGCTAGCCGTTTCATGGGGACTTGCATGCGTTCCTCGTCACAGACGGTAGAGGTTGAGTATTTCTGGGTCACATTCACACTCCCAAGGGATTTGGATTGACTTTACTTCTGCAAACACTTCTGAGGTGATCAGTTTAGGGTTGGGTACAGAGGAATACCGCTTCCGACATGGTTGATACTACCTGGTCCGAATCATGTGCAGCACCAAAATGAGCGTTGAAATCGCGAGGATCCAGTGACAGCCAGGGAAAAGAAGACATAATCTATGAACCTCCGAATCAAAACGCTCTTTTTTAGCAAGCATTTTCCATGGCTAAACTCACAATAAAGTACACTAATGAATCCGCATGATGTAAGCACTAAGGTGTTGAGGGCTAAGCAATAGGCTGTTTGCTTGAGTGTTTTGAGTGTTTTGAGTGTTATGAACATAACAACGGCAGGTTGGAGGGAACAGAGTGTATTGAACATAACAACAGCTCTCGCCTACGTTTACCATTAGCCATTCGGAGTTTGCATGGTATTTCTTTTTTTAAACCATTGATTTTTGCACTGTTTAGGAACTGGCATTGTTTTATAGTATCAGTTTTGGCACCAGAATCAAAGGAATTCTAACTATAGCCAACCCTAGTTCAGTTGAAAATGAAAATTAATCGCTAGCCTATGAACCCCAAAACCGGGATAGGGTTAAAGGCAAAGGCTCCTACGCCTTCCAACAATTCAATTCACAAAGGTGAAAAACAAACAAACGGAGTAGACACACTTTCCTTTTCGAGGTGTAAACGATGTGAATTGAGAAAGGTGGTGGACAGTCCTGAAAATGGCCTCTCTTTTTCTCTCCCCTCTTCTCTCTTTGTGTAAAAAACAAACAAACAAGTGAATGTTTTCCTCGTACCATTTAATTAGAGTATTTGCTCTTTTGAAGTGAAGAGGTCTGTGAGTTTATTTGTCCCGTCCCCCCACCCCATGTCCGGAGGAGGAAGATGGGCGCCCCCCTTTTAGTCGTTAAGGCCGTCCCAATCCTTGATTCGCCTTTGACCTCAGCTGCAATCAGCGAAGACTGAGAGAGAAAAAGGGGAACACAGAGGTGTATTTTCCATAGGACCCAGCTGGGGCTTTGCGTGCTGTATATATATATAATGCCATTTCTGTGTGTTGAAATCAGAACAAAATCCATAGAAATTATGAATCAACGATAGATTTTCTTTTGCTGCACATGCTGCCACCACCCACCCTCTCTATTTCTCACGCTTAATGACTTGTTGATGTTCTAATTGCAAAGCAAGTCATTTTGTTCACTGCTGCTCAGATTTTAAAATAGATGGGGGGGGGGGGGGGGGGGGGGGGGCGTGATGATGGGGGGCTTGCTTTGACTGGATTTCTCTTTCCCCCCTGTGTCTTCAGAAAGAGAGGCTGGCACAGGTCCGCAAGCAGATCTCCCGGGATGAGCATGAAAAGCGACATCTGGGGAACTACAGGTAAGGAAGAGGTGATGCCTCCCTCCCTACACCCCCCCCACCCCCCCTCCCTCCCTGCCTCTGGGAACCGTCTCCGCCCTGTATGCCAGCTCCACTTACATTCATGGGGAGGGGGGTTGTCTGCTGTGCATGCAGGAGCCATGTGCTCAACTCTCAGGAGGATAAATAACCATGTTGCGGTAGATAGAAAAGAAGAAGAAAAAACAAGGCAAACGAGGACACCTGAAGTTTTTTGGAGAGAGGCGAGATGAGGATGCGAGAAGAGTTGAGAGGGAGGGAGGGAGGGAGGGAGGGAGGGAGGGAGGGAGGGAGGAAGTGAATTGGTAAAGAGTGCCAAGGCTCAAGTAATGTCCTATGGACAAACAACATTATCTTCACATTATTCCAAGGAAAGCAAACAAGCGATCGTAGCAGTACACTGGCTGTCTGCCACAAAACTATCCTCCCTCTCTTCCTTCCTCTCCTCTCCTTTCTCCTCTCCTGTTTTCTCTTCAAGGCTGTTTCTGCAAGATCCGATCCGGGTGATCCGATCACAAGTGAACAGCTCTAAGTACGGGTAGGAATGCACCCCAAGACGCATTGAGGATGCGTTTAAGATCCCGACTGCTCAGATCACATTCAGGAGGTGGTCTGGGCCGCGTTCTGTTAGCAGTGTGTACGCAAATGTGTCTAGTCAATTGCGTTGTGTCTTCTGGAATCGTGGCTATTCATTCTTTTCTATATCATTCTACAGCATGCTGAACACAGGTGAGGTGAACATATCTTCCCTCCCTTTCTTCCTCCTTTTTCTCATCTCCAGTTGGTTCTCAAATTGTGCAAGCTGATTTATTTTTTAAATATTTAAGCAACAATACACTCGAACCAATGGAATGTCATGAATATTGCCATGGCTGTGATGCGCCTGCAGCCACGAGAGCGAAGCTCGAGTAGCCAAATGATATAGACGCGAGGAAATGACGCCATCATTAAATCATTGTAGTCCTAAGAAAGAGGAGACCCAGGGCTTTCAATGGACGTCGAAATTTCATAAAACTACACTACCCAGCTCACACCAGCCACGGTCAAACTTGGAGCTGGCTGACCAGAGTGGCAATATTCATGATATCCCACTGGTTCGAGTGTATTATTGCTTTTATACAGCAAGTTGCACCGTCGGGAAAAATATAGGATGAATATAGACAATTCTAGGGTATTTTATATCGATTTCAGTGAACTTGGAGTCGAATTTTTTTTCCTATCGTTGCTATGGAATTTCAAATGGAGTAGGCTATCAACAAGCTATCGAAAGTCGTAAAAAGTCATCAGCACCTCAGACAGTTCCGGGAGTTGGGCCAGTTCAATGCCCAGGCCGTCGACTTGGTGGTGTTTAACACTTTCACTGCCCAAGCTTAATTCCTTTTTACTCAATGAATGCCCAGCACTACTTCAATGTTAACGTTAATATTGCCTAATCTATGTTTTAAATTATGGCTATGTGTCTAATCTGCACGTCGCTTATCAAAGACTCATTTTCCAGTCAACATTGTCGTAGCAGAATGTTTTTTTATCGCTTCATTTCCGTTTTCTAGCTTTTTGAAAAGCACTCGTTTTCATGGAAAAATGAAGACATTCCATGATAATCGCCCTTCTGGAATATTCTAGAACGTTGTCATTTTTTGGCCTATTTATGAATCGTTTTCAAATAAACACTATATTATTGATAGTATATGTGTACGCATGCACGCTCTGGCCGTGAGCTGAAAATCGATTCTCCTATTTCCTGACCGCTCGCACAGTCAATCAGCCATATAGCCATAATCACATAAAAGCTTATATCTCCGTGAAAACGAGTCTGATTATCATAAGACTGGTAACATAGATTCCTTACCTGAGATCAGATGGTATCCAAATGGATTATTCCAATTCCTGATCGCCATTCGAAAAAATCGATCCTTTTATTAATTCACTGTGTATACTGTAAAAACACATAATCCCCGCTGCTCTGAGGCTCACTAGTGGAGCTGATCGACCCCGGCTACGTGAGTGAGAAGTAAAATGTGGAGTCAGGGATTTTTTTTCTCATTCATTTTCATTGAGTTCAATCCAAAAGGGTGAATTACCATCTGGGAGATGATAGGGGGCGCTTTTTTCACATCTGAGCGCCTGGAGTGGCTGAATTTCCAACACGTAAACTCGGTTGATGAAATATGATTTCAGATCGCTAAAAAAAAAAAAAAAAAAAAGAGAAAATACGAGAATTCTCGTGAGTGGGCATTCAACCCACGGGGGGGGGGTAAACCCGAGAAAACTCGGGTTGGGCAATCAAAGTGTTAAGGATTCATTTGCGGCTTTACTCCAGCGCGACCAGCTCGTCTTTTGTTGGATTGGCATGTCTAATATATATATATTAGGGCTGTAAAAATGTATGCTTTAACTCTGGAGATTAACACTTTAATCGCCGGGAACGCCGTAACTCGTCTTTGCTCGCCATGCTCATTCTGCCGAAGACGCCGTAACTCGTCTTTGATATCAATATTTCAAAAATCTGTGATCGAAATCATATTTCTCCTCCGGAGACATGAGATGTACTGGTGAGCTCCACTCAACTGTCTAACGGTTCAAGAGCGCCATCTGGTGGCCGATCGGCAGATCGGCCAACAGGAAGTGACGCGCCAAACAGGAAGTGCTCATCCATATTTCGTCCGGGCACTCGCGATCGTTAGCCGGACTCTCAACACACTGGATAATCAATCGCTCGCCCTAACTCAATAAACAACGTTATTTGGACGTATATAGTATTATACGACCTGGAAATGGTTCATCTAAATCAACATCCCATAATCGAAAACTGTCTACTCCAAGCTGATCGTCCAACGGCGCGAGGAAGATACGGTGAGTTTCAACGTTATTTTCTAACGTCTTCTATACTAACTGATCTGATGATCATATGACCCACCCTAGATGAATGATATAACGTTGCCCACGGAATTATAAACGACCCCCCGCCCATCCGGTCAATATCAGATGATACGTAGTAACTTCTAGAAGTACCTCCAGTTGAAATTTTTCATCTGGCACCGATCGCTACCAAACTGTATTTGATCATCAATATAATGCATTTGGGGCTATAAATCAAGTTCTGGAGAAAGCTGCAGAAAACGATAAAAACATACTTATACTTTAGACCATATTTTAGTATGAATATGTGAATGAAAAAGTATAACGTTGCTACACCCTGAACAATGGATATAGGACATTGAATGGGCCATAATAATGTCAATTTAGCAATAGAATTTAAAAAGTTATAGCCCTGCAATGAAGGGGAACTTCTCCATAGACAAATAGAGCTGGCTAGGGATGCTAAATTATGAATTTAACCATGGCGATCAAAGTGTTAATTTAAATTCTTTAAAGCGTTAACAAAAATGTATCTAGATTAATCTATGGAGTGAAAATTGTTCAATATAATATAAGAAAGCAGTCTAGCTGAGTCAATGTTGATGGTTTTGTTGAACATTTGTATTTCACAGGAGAGAAACTGTATTCAAAGAAAGCTATTAAAATAGTATTTGAATCTAAATATACTTTCTTTGTGTTCATTTTACATTAAATTTACAAGTAAATATCTGTTACAAGCTTCGGTCTTAAGTAGAAAAATGCGATTTTGAATCTAGATTAATCTAGATTAATTACAGAAAATTCTGAGATTAATTAGTAAAAAAAAAAGATTATCTATTGACAGCACTAATATATATATATATATCCACTTGTTTATGGTTAACGGGTATGTTAAATCAATCAATTATACTCACGGTTTAGAACGCTCTCGACCAATCACAATGCGTGATCGGACCTACCTGCTGTATAATCATACAGTATATAGGTTATCCTAGGGATGTCATTATTATAGAAAGAAGAACAAATAAATCACGTTGAACGACTCCAAAGTAAAATGTTGTTTTTATCATCACAATACTTAATAATTATAATGTGGGCTCGCTGCGCCCTTCAGCAACTGGGATTTGACAGTTGTTCACATGGAGAAGGTGTCAGCGAGTTCCATAGGCAATAATTATTCAGGTAATACTACACCAGCTACACTATAATGCAACTTCTTCCTTGTGAGAATGACTTGATTATGGTGCTATATACCTACATTCAGTAGAAAGGAATTACCAAGCGTTTCTCTCCTGTCATTAAAAACCCAGCCACATTTATTCTGTGTGCTGCCCTGGTTCAATGCTCCTGGAAGTTATCCAATATCCTATCCAAATTGTTGCTCTGCAGGCAGTCCTCTTAATTGCAGTATAACCTATATGTTGAAAAAACTTCCAGACTTGGAGTAATATTCCAGTGTCCCATCAATGCTTTCACCCCAAAAGATCCACCCCTTATGGATTGTTTTCATGCGTCATCATATATGGGAGGGAGAAAACGTCACTCATAAATGGCAGGCGAGCAAAAATATGCTGTTTTATCAATACAGGCTACAACCTCTTTTTTCACCCATGCATTCTGCGAGAAAGACTTGAGTCTTTAATTTCTTGGCAGAGAGAGTTCCAGAGCCTGGGAGCTGCCCTGGAGAAGAGCTCTGTCTCCAAAACTGCAACAGTTGGACGTGGGGGTGGAGAGAAGGAGGCTGAGGAGGATCTGAGGGGCAGAGAGGGTTGGTTGGTGGAGAGAAGGAGGCTGAGGAGGATCTGAGGGGCCGAGAGGGTTGGTAGGTGGAGAGAAGGGTGACTGAGGGAGGATCTGAGGGGCCGAGAGGGTTGGTAGGTGGAGAGAATGGAGGCTGAGGGAGGATCTGAGGGGCCGAGAGGGTTGGTAGGTGGAGAGAAGGGTGACTGAGGGAGGATCTGAGGGGCCGAGAGGGTTGGTAGTTGGAGAGAATGGAGGCTGAGGGAGGATTTTAGACGCAGCAAGGTATCCCATCTCACCATTACCATAAATGGCTCAGATGTGGAGATGGTGAGCAGTTTTAAATGTCTAGGGGTCACTATTTCAAATGACCTGAGCTGGCACTCCAATACCAGAACCATTGTTAAAAAGTCCCAGCAAAACGTCTTTTCTTTCTCAGGAAACTGAAAGAGTTCACAAATAACAGGGTGACTCTACACAACGTCTATCGCTGTGTGA
This sequence comes from Notolepis coatsorum, assembly GCF_963971535.1. Taxonomy (NCBI): domain Eukaryota; kingdom Metazoa; phylum Chordata; class Actinopteri; order Aulopiformes; family Paralepididae; genus Notolepis; species Notolepis coatsorum. The sequence continues at coordinate 200,659,129 of NC_140166.1, forward strand.
TCGAGAGCGTTCTTACTTCCTCCTGTACAATATGGTTTGGTAACATCACAGACCAGGAGAAGAAATCTCTGAACAGAATTGTGTGTCTCGCACGCAAAACAATCGGGTTTAGCCTGCCAGCTCTAGAAGAGATCTATGGTGCCAGGCTGCTTTCCCGTGCCTCTGGCATTATCAACGACCCCTCTGGTCACCCAGCCGCAGGCCTCTTTGTCCCCCTCCCCTCGGGCAAACGTTACCGCTCTATCACATGCTCTACCTCTCGGTTTACTAAGAGCTTCTTCCCCAGTGCTGTGCGCAGCCTGAATGACTCCAAAGGCTAGTTTTGTATTTTATCCTATTTTGTTTCAAGTGTGTTTATTAGTGTTATTAGTCAGGTTTGTGGAAGTGCTGTTTTTGTGTGTCTGTGCATCATGCACTTGGATTATATGCACTTTTACTGTAATTTGTGCCTCTATGCACTATACACTTAACTATATGCACTTTTAGGGGATGTTGATATCAATTTTAGCATTTGTCCTTTTATACTGTCTGTGTTTTTACATATTTGTCCTGTACTGTTTCTACTCTGCTCCTGTATTGGATTAGTTGTAGACACACAGTGTTTGCTCTGTACCTGTATTCCAATGTGGATTTGTCCATACATGGCAAATAAAATCTTTGACTTTGAGTTTGAAATTATCTGCCCTTTATTAATTTGCTTATAATCTTTGTACAATTGATCTCAAGAAGGTGCTGAATGAGCTCAGTGGCAATTTGTCATGTCTGGTCAATGTTAGCATGGTGTTATTCACCGTCAAATATATGGAAAGAAATTATAAATTATATTCTCCTTTGGTTCAAGTTTCAAGTTTGCTTTTATTTGTCATGTATAAAGTACATGTACATTACAGTTAAATGCTTGGTTTTGTATGAGCCCCTGAGAATGTGGGTTGGGTTAGTGTTGCATAGAGTCATTGAGCATCCTGATGGCCTGATGCTCTCAGACTGAAGGTGTCAAGTCAGGGGGGGGGGGTTACATCGCTTCCTGGGTAAAGTAGTCATTATGCATAGCAAGATAAATGGCTCCGGTTTGTTTGAAGCACTGTAGCTCAGGAACGAGTAGTATGTTATCACCACGATTCATAAGACATAGATTGAAAAGTATCTGACTGATTTGTGCAAGTGATGGCTTATTTTGATCAACCTGTACTTTCATATCATTGTGAAGTGAAATGAAGTGTGATCTATTGGAGAGGTCGCTGAGTGTGGTGCCTTCAATACAGAGGACGATACAGTGTTTGAAGGCTGCACTCAGGTGAAGGAGGATGAGTATGTTAAGGTGTCAACAGAAGTTAGGAGGAAGGGGAGACTGGAGATTGGAGAAGGCGTTGGTGCCGGGGCTTGAGGAGGGTGTTCACGGTGGAGAAGAGGCCATGGGGGTTATGGCTGGAGTTATCGATAACGGTAAAGAAAAATCGGCATACTTGGCAGAGGGGTGGAGTTTGTAGGCTTCTTGGTGGACAGTGGGTGGTGTTTTTTTTGGTGAGTTGTTCCAGTTGGCGGCCAGTCTGTTTCATTACACAGAGCACAGGTGTGAACCAGGGTGCAGAGGTGTAGAAGAGGTGTATTGATAGGGGCCAGTGCGTTGAGGGAGGTAGACAGGGTGTTGTTGAGGTTATTGGTGAGATCAACAGGTAAAGGTGCTCCCATAGTCGAGCGGACCGTACACGGAGTGGACTCGCACGGACTCGCACGGACCCAAAGCGTACTCAAAGCAGACCCAAAGCGGACTCCAAGTGCGAAGCTCCAATTTTCTAATCCGCTCACTTGGTGTCACAGCGTTTTGGTTGACATCGCCCTGCATTTAATGTGACGCCGATCTGCATTTTACTCTGACCACTCGCTTTTTCACTCGCAAAAGAGAATGGCTTTTCTAAATGAAGTGTGTAAAACTGCCAGTTTTATTATCGAAATATTGGAAACGGAGATAACATACTCTTTATTTTGACATCGGATGACGACGACATGACAGAAGTTGAACAGCGTGGGAAACATTTTGTAAACTGGCGCGAGACATGTAGGAAATTGGTCTGCGGAGGTCCGCTCGACTATGAAAGCTCAAAGAGTCCACGCGGACCTCGCAGAGTCCGACCATGGGAGCACCTTAAGGTGAGAGGGCTGTTTCCAGGGGGGGGGGGGCATTGGAGAGCAGATCTGGGAGTTGGAGGCTATCGATAGACCTTTTGTTTCGGAAGGTTGCATTTGGAAAGTTGTGTAGTCTCTATAAATGAAAGGGATCTCACAGTAAGATTGCATGTTGAGCGGGGAAGCCAGATCCGTTCACGAGGGGTCACTCGAGTTGCACGTCGAGACGCATTCTGATGCCAGGCGGAAACAGCCTCTCCTCTTTCCCCCCTCTTTTCTCCTCTTCATCCTCTCCTCTTTCTCCTCTACTCCGGCAGGGTCTTCGACAGAGAGGGCAGGGTGTAATGGTCACCTGTCAGAGATCGCAGACGCCACCTCAGAGCGTGACTCTTGTCCCTCGTTCATTGTTAATACCCACCCTCCCTCGCCCCCGCTATCTCTATCTCTCTCTCTCTTGCTCTCTCTCTTGCTCTCTCTCTCTCTTGCTCTCTCTCTCTTACTATCTAATAATAATAATAATAATAGATTCAATTTGTACCGCACTTTATATTTGTGAGAATCTCAAAGTGCTACAGGAGATAAAGATAAAAAGTTAAATGATTAAAACAATTAAAATGAATAAAACAACCAATGAAATGGAAGAACATAAAAGTAAAATAAAATAAAATAATAATAAAATGAATAGAAGTAAAAAGAAAGGTAAAAGAAAAATTCAGGCAAAAGCCTTGTTAAAAAGAAATGTTTTTAGGCCCCTTTTAAAAGCCTTGACGGATTGTGGTTCTCTCAGGTGGATGGGGAGAGCATTCCATAGTCTGGGTGCGGCAGAGCAGAAGGCTCGATCGCCCATGGTGTGCAGCTTAGTCCTGGGGGCTTTGAGGAGGTAGGCTGTGCCGGAGCGGAGGGAGCGTGAGGAGGACTGGGGGGTGAGGAGTTCCTTGAGGTAGGCAGGGGCACCACCGTGTACGCACTGGTGAGTGAGGAGGGAGACCTTGTACTCAATCCTGTGTTCCACGGGGAGCCAGTGAAGTGATCTGAGGGTGGGGGTGATGTGATCATATTTGCGCACCCTCATCAGGATCCTAGCAGCGACATTCTGGATGGTTTGCAGTTTTTGAATGCTTTTACTAGGGATCCCGATGAGGAGTGCATTGCAATAGTCCAGCCTGGAGGAAACAAAGACGTGGACGAGTTTCTCGGAATCTGCCAGGGTGAGTCAGGAACGGAGTTTAGTTATGTTTCTGATGTGAAAGAAAGAGGTCTTGCAGAGGTGTTTGATGTGTGTTTCGTATGTGAGGTGGGGGTCCATTTTCACGCCCAAGTTGGTGACAAGGGTGGAGAGGGGAATGTCCTGACCGGAGAAGGAGATGGTGGTGATGGTGGATGACCGGACCTGGTGTGGGGTACCGATCAGCATGGCTTGTGTTTTGGAGCTGTTGACCAGGAGAAACCTGTGGTTCATCCACGCCTTAGTCTCCTCCAGGCAAGCGGTCAGTGTGGGGGGTGATGAAGGTGATGATGGTGTAATCCGGATATACAGCTGGGTCCAGGGTGGGTTTCTTCAGGAGGGGGGTAATGATGGCAGTTTTGAGGGCAGGCGGAACGTGGCCAGCCTGCAAGCAGAGGTTGATGGTGCTGGTCATTAGGGGACCAATAGTGCGGATGTTGGCTTTCACCAGGGCTGTGGGGAGGGGATCCAGAGCACACGTGGATGACCTCCCGATGATGGCCTCGACCTCACGCTGCGTGGTGTCACTGAAACAGCGGAGGAGCTGGGAGACTTCAGGCTGTAAGACAGCAGGTGGAGCAGGTGAAGAAGAGGAGCCGGGGAGGAGAGAGCGGATGCCCTCAACTTTGGCTGTGAAAAATGACATGAAGTCATTACACCGCTTCTCAGTGGTCTCTCTGTGTGCCTGGGTTTGGGGTTTGAGGAGGTGGTGTATGGTGGAAAAAAGCTGTTTAGAATTGCCGGGGCTATTGTTGATGATGTTGGAGTAGAACCGTGACCGAGCGTCCTTCAGGGCTTTGGAGTAGGCCTTTTGGTGCTCGCTGTAGACCTCTCTGTGCACGGTGAGTCCCGACGCAGTGAGGCGTCGCTCAAGGACACGGCCAGCCACCTTCATCTCCCTCAGCTCGCTGGTGTACCAGGGGGCAGAGCGTGAGAACGTGACCATCTTGGATTTCATGGGGGCGTGAATATCCAGGAGGCCACTCAGGGCTTTGTTGTATAGTAGCCTACTGAGTCACTGGCTGAGGAGAGGGCAGGAGGGGCAAGATGTTGGAGATCCAAGGCCAGAGCGTCCAGGTTGTTGTTTTTTATATTTCTGAAACAGATCTGGCGCTTGGGCTTTGGATGGGGGGGGGGGACAGCATCTCCATGGAAACAGCCATGTGATCCGACATGCCCGGGTCGTATACACACAGGTTGTTAATAGGGGCAGCAGGGTCGGAAATCACAAGGTCAAGTGTGTGCCCCCTGTCATGTGTGGGGACATGCATGTGCTGTGTCAGGTTGACACTGTCCAGCATTTGTAGGAACTCTGAAGCAGAGTGACATGAGGGGGTGTCAACATGAATGTTATGTAATGTGAATCTCTCTCTTGCTCTATCTCTCTCTTGCTCTCTCTTTTGTTCTCTCTCTTGCTCTCTCTCTCTTGCTATCTCGCTCTCTCTCTCTACATCTCTCTCTAGATCTCTCTCTTGTTCTGTCTCTATCTTGTTCTCTCTCTCTCTTGTTCTCTCTCTCTCTAGCTCTTGCTTTCTCTCTTGCTCTATCTCTTGCTCTCTCTCCCTCTATTGCTCTGACACACACATTTTAGTTTCTCTCTCTGTCTCCGGCTCTCTCACTCACACACACACACACACATCCATTGACTCACACACTTGCCCTACTCTTGCCCTCTCTCTCTCTCTCTCTCTCTCTCTCTCTCTCTCTCTCTCTCTCTCTCTCTCTCTCTCTCTCTCTTTCTCTCTCTCTCTCTCTCTCCTCTCCATCTCTCTCTCGCGCTCTCTCTCACTTAAACGACTCCTCTGCTCATCAATTCACCGGAGGGGCGATCAGAAGTTTGATCACAGCCTGCACGCTTGAATCACTGTCACTCTCTCTTCCCGCGTTTCCCAGACAGTTTAGTGAAGACAGTCAATCAGGCAGACACAGGCTCAGGCTTTCAGTCCTAAGGGCACTCGTCCAATAAAGAGCTCTTAGCGCTCCGCCACGGCGCGGAGAACCTGGGGCGTCTTGATTAAAACGACAGCTACACCCCTCGTTAGAAAGAGTTTCCCTCGACGACCTTGCTTAACGCCGGCGGAGCCGTTTTATTACACGTGTGCTGAGTAACAAGGGGAGTCTGGAGGCAGTGCGGCCATTGGAAGACAAACAGTCGCGACGGCGGTCAGAGGTCGCCGTGCTACCGTTTAACAAAACATCTCGGCAGAGCCCGTTAGCGGGACTGTCACTCGCGAGAACTTGAAACAGTGGGCAGAATGAAAGTGGAATGTATTTCAAGATATCTCTAATTTGATAATAGATATCTACAATTTAATTATAACTATTCCTAATTCCAGTTTGAGATCTACTGTACAACATCATTTTGACCATACTATACTATCTCTAAAAAGCGCAATGTAGATATCTTAAATTGAGGGGAATTAAAGATATCTTGAACTGGAATTATGTCTAGTCAGAATTCAATTGTAAATATCTGAAACTGGAATTACAACTGGTTATAATTCACATTGCGGATATCTGCAACTGAATTGTAGATAATTATATCTAACGTGAAACCCCATACACATGAATGTCAAAATTACTTTGAATCGTACTACTCAAAATGTAATTACAGATGTCTACAATTAGAGTTTTGACTAGGCAAAATTGTATAACAGATATCTGGAATTAGAGCTTTGACTAGGTAAAATGACGTTGCAGATGTCAGTGATGAATCTCCGGTCTGGTTAATACACGTTGCTGGTCAAAAAGAATCGTGCCTCAGCCTATAGACGGGGAGGAAGGAGGAAGTGCCCGACACATGAGAGGCGGTCAGAGCACTCGCTATCAAACCGCTGGTCCCTCGTACTGAGTCTAAAACTCGAGGGGACCGCTCATTTGCAGCAGTGGCCCCCAGGCTATGGAATGGTCTTCCCCCAGACATAAGAACTGCTCCCTCTGTGGATGCTTTTAAATCCCGCCTCAAAACCCACCTCTACTCCATAGCATTTGGCTAGGATTAATCCCCGCTCCCTTACCATTCTCTCAGCCTAGTGCTTACTCTGTCCCCCTTGTGTTGCTGTTCTGTGTTCTGTACAGTGTCCAGTTACTCTATTGTCATTCCCTGTGTCGTATGTCTTACCGTACTGTCTGTTGCATAGTCCTACTGCCATAACAAATCGTTTAGTATCCTATGGCTTACTATATTGTCGGCTGTATAGTCTTTGTGTCAGAACTATAAAGTCAGAGACTTTATAGTTAATTAATCTAAATTAATCCCATTTTAATTGCATTACAATATTTGAATGCGAAAAGCAACATTTTTCAATTCAAATGAATTTTGGTATACGAGTGAATCAATGAATATACATTATACATATATAACCAACGCGTTGTGTACTTTTTTAATTGAACGACAGACACTTGCTCCACGGTCTTGGGTGGTTTATTCTGGTAACACACAAAAGATCCTGGTTAGACAGGTTATGTGGTCGGCTCATCAGACCCCTCGAACACCGTTCACATGGGCTGCTTCCTCATGTAATGGTTAATATAATAACATGAAATAAACATGTACAATCAAATGACAATATTTTGTACCTGGTAACACACAAAAGATCCTGGTTAGACAGGTTATGTGGTCGGCTCATCAGACCCCTCGAACACCGTTCACTACAGAAGAATTGGGAATAATTAGCCTATTAACATGTGGGCTAGTTATATACATTTTCGACACCATCTCACTTAATTATTATTTTAACACATTTACCATAGGGTCGCTACCTTCTACAATTTATTGTCAACATGCCTACATTAATACTTCCAACTAGTAGTGAGAGTTAAACATTTAGGAACATTATGTTCATTCTGGTGTACTGTCTGTGAACCTACCATGGGCTGCTTCCTCATGTAATGGTGCCACGCTAACGTGAACACTTGGGTTGAAGCCCACAAGGAAACGCCCACCAACCAATAAGAATCCCTAGAACCATTAAGTGCCATGCTATTGGGTTTTAGTTACCTTGACAAGTGGAATCACAATAAACTCTGTTACATTCCCCCCTGCTGAATTCCACTTGCCCACACACTCCCAACAGAAAAGGAAAGAAAACAAAAAAATGATCCAAACCAGGCACAAAACACTACAGCATAATACAAATTACATTAAAAGAAAATCACATCTTATATAAAAAAAATAAAAAAATCCAAGTCTAATTTGAGGATGCAGACCCTGCAATAAAACAGTCACACGTAGTCCAGTCAAAAGACTATTCTTCACAAGAATTAGAAAAGCAATTGGTCGGCCAAACCCCTTACTCCTCATAGGCGAAACATGCCTGTTACATGTTAAATATACACTATGACTGTTAACAGCTCAAATTAAACCCAAAACGTCCAGAGACCGGATCCCTCCCCAGAACCCAGCCCCCCATCAACACCATGTGAGACTCTCTCACAAAAGGCACGGTCAAAAAAAAAATTCTCATCTCTTTCCTCTGACTAGAATAAAGATGATAACAAATAAAACAGAAATACCCTGAACCCCAACTGGGTGAAAAATTCAAACTATCTCATATTTATGATCCATCATCTCAATTAACCGTGACACAGGCTTAAATAACCTGCCTGCTCTCGACCTAACATGACTCAATGACCTTCCAACCACAACTGAAATGGCAGTATTGTGTTGTGTGGTGATAGGTGCATCTTTGTCATTCATGTCAGACATGGAAGTACATGTGCGGTCAGTATAAGACCTGTTATCATCAGACAGTCCCTCATCTACATGTGCACTCTCAGGCTCAATTGAATCTTGAGGTACCAGTGCCCCAAGGATATTGCCAAGTAGAGCAGGGTAGTCAGGCTGTGATGATCCCAGAGCCGGATCAAGTAGAGCAGGGTAGTCAGGCTGTGATGATCCCAGAGCTGGATCAAGTAGAGCAGGGTAGTCAGGCTGTGATGACCCCAGAGCCGGATCAAGACTTGGAGGGTCCTGGGCACCATCATCCTCCTGGCCCATGACACTAGTCCCCTCTGCAGGCAATTCTGACACCCAGACACTGGTTCTGTACTCAGCAGAAACCGATGAAGCTCCATCCTCATCTTCATGGTTACGCCGCTCACTGAGATCTTCAGACTCAGACATGTCAGACATGTCCATCTCCTCCTCAGAAGCAGCATCCGAGATCGGGAGGAAGTTGACTGGTGTTATCAGATTCCTATGCACTGTTTTCACTTGGCCAGTGGAGCCATGCTGAATCTTGAAAGTGTGACTGTCAACATTCATCCCAACAACATGGTAGATGGTGTTCTCCCACCGATCAGCAAGCTTTCGTTTACCACGCTCTCCCTTGTTGGCCAACAATACCCGGTCACCAACTTCGACAGGTGCTCCCCGAACTTTTCGGTTGTATATGTCACCATGCCTCCTCAACTGCTTGACTGCCGTGGCTTGTGCTATTCCCATAGCTTCCTTCAGATCCTTCCGCAAGAGCTGGATGTACTTATCATAGTTCACAACCTCAGGGTTGTCCAGAACCGTACTGAAGACCATGTCAACAGGCAGTCTCGGTATTCTGCCAAACATTAGCAAGAATGGTGCATATCCGGTGGTCTCATGGATAGTGCAATTGTAGGCGAATGTGAGAGACTTGAGTGCCTGCGGCCATCTGTGCTTTGCCTTTGGAGGCAGAGCCCTTATCATGTTTCCCAGAGTCCTATTCATCTTCTCACATGATCCATTGCCCATTGGATGATAAGGTGTGGTGTGGGACTTTTGAACACCAGCAACATTCAAGAGCTCAGCGATCAAAGCACTCTCAAAATTGGCTCCCCTATCGGAGTGAATGCGTCTCGGAAAACCATACACGCAGAAATAGTTATGCCACAACTGATGAGCCACAGCCTTAGCAGTTTGATTTGGGCACAAAAAGGCGTGTGCCATCTTGGTGAAGTGGTCCGTAGCGACAAGCACATCCAAGGACTTGTTTGCCGAATCCTCAGCACACCAGAAGTCTATGCTCACAAGTTCAAGGGGCTCAGTCGTTATGATGTTCTCCAATGGTGCTCTGGCTTCAGGCTCAGGAGTCTTGCTCATCACGCATCGCCGACAGCACCTCACATACTCCCTCACATCTTTCTCCAGGCCTTGCCAGTAGAACCGCTGTCTGGTAAGGTACAAAGTCCGCTGTTGGCCCTGGTGACCAGCCTCATCATGGACACCTTTCAACACCATGGCTTGCAGCGAAGCGGGGACCACATACAGATACAACTTCTTCTTTGTAACTGTGTTCCTTGACAGGTGATACAGCACACCCCTCCTCATTGTTAGCTTATCCCAGCCCCTGAGTGACCGAAGGACATCGACAGACTCCTGAGCACGCTCTCTTCTTGAAGGTCTTCGTCCTCTCTCAACAAAGGAAATCACTTTGTTTAACACATGGTCATCTTTTTGCTTATTCATGAGTTGATCATGTGACAGCACCTCTCCACCAATCTCTTCTGATGGCATAACTATCTGAGGAAGCTGTGGCAGCAGCAGCGCATGGGGCCCCATATCACTGTTTTGCAGCTTGTGTGACTCAAAAACAGCTGCTACTTCCTGTCTCGAAAGGGCACCAGGTTGGGAAACAGTCACACACTGGCATTCCACCGCAGGCTCAACATCGGAGGTCACGTCGAATGGGTGATTAGACCAACGGAACACATCCTGAACCTGTTCTGTGCGCACAGCGTCAGCTTCACCCAGCAATGCCTTGTACGCAACCCTCGTCAGACGATGAAGTGCACTAGGCCGGATGAAAGGCTCTCTGCTCAGGGCATCTGCAACAATATTTTTGGGACCAGGGATGTATTTGATGTCAAACTGGTATGGGGCTAGCTTAGCAACCCATCTCTGTTCACACGCATCCAGTTTTGCCTTGGACAAGATGTACGTTAACGGGTTGTTGTCAGTCCATACTGTGAACTGGTGTCCCCTCAACCAATGGTGGAACTTATCACAGACTGCCCATTTCATAGCAAAAAATTCCAGTCTATGCACAGGATACTTCGACTGTGCATAGGTGAGCGACTTGCTTGCGAAAGCAATTGGTCTTGCTGTTGTCCCACCCGCAGGCACCTGTGACAAAACTGCACCAAGGCCATTACTGGAGGCATCCACTGAGAGCAGGAAAGATTCACTGAAATCAGGATTGGCCAAAACGACCCGGTCCAGTAAGGCCTGCTTCAGCTGATGGAAAGCATCCCGGCACTCATCTGTCCAATCTTCCGCAGTCATTGTCCGTCGAGGAGGCCGGCGTTTCTTCCCTTTCCAACGAGGAGCCTTGTTCCCAGTCGTAAGTCCAAACAGCGGTTTGGCTATGGCGGAACAGCCCTCAATGAATTGCTGGTAGTATACCACCATTCCCAGAAATGACCGGATCTTCCGCTGTGATGGAATCTCTGTATCTTCTTCCATGAGGTCAGCTTCTGTCAGCGCAGTGATGGCTTTTACCTTGTCAGAGTCCGTAGCGATGCCATCAGAACTAACGACATGTCCCAGGAACCTCACAGAGCTCTGCAAGAAATGACATTTCTTCGGAGCCAATTTAAGGTTGTGAGCCTTAAGTCGTTCGAAGACCATTTCCAGGCGCTCCAAGGCCAGGTCTTCTGTAGGCGCGAACACCAGGACATCATCCAGATAGCACAGTAGACTGAGGAAGTTCTGATCCCCAAAGATGTTAAGCATCATCCGCATGAAGGTGGCAGGGCTGTTGCACAGACCCTGTGGCATGCGGTTGTATTCGTATAGTCCGAATGGCGATGTAAAGGCTGTATACTTCCGGTCATCCTCGTGCATCTCAACATTGTAGTAGCCGGAGGTGAGGTCCATGGTGGAGAAGTAGGCATTGCCACCCAATGCTGCTAGAGCATCAGCCTGGTGTGGAAGAGGATGGGCGTCTTTGATGGTGCGTGCGTTAATCCATCGGAAGTCATTACAGAGTCTCAGGTCTCCCGACTTCTTCCAAACAATGCCCAAAGGTGAAGCAAACTCACTATTTGACTTCCTTATGATCTCTTGTTCTTCCATCTCACTCAACGCCAGCCTGAGCTTCTCATACTGATTAGGTGGAACTCGTCTGTATGGCAATCGAAAGGGTTTCTCATCACTGAGTCGAATCCGGTGAAGACAGCCTGTAGCCCTTCCACAGTCTAACTTATGCCTGGAAAATATAGACTGGTACTGAGCTATCAGATGCACAAGTTTTTCTTTACCCGAAGAGGACACATCACAGGAATCAAGATCTATGTCAGACAACCCTAAACCCTGTAAGACTGAATCAGGACTGCCATCACATCCACCAGGTTCCTCTTCTCTGTCACATCTGTCCGATAAGGTGGATGTATCATCAGTCAGACTCGATTCATCACGGTGGTTATCATCTGCCCTCTGCACCTGTTGCTGCAAAAGGGGTGGTGAATCGTCATCCCCCTCAGAGCAGTCAAAATCCTCCAAGGCCATGCATGGATAAACATCAGCAAGCTTGGCATTTCGTCTGAGGGTCACTGATCTACCAGAGGGATTTATCACCTTCATTGGCAGCCATCCATCATTCCTCAGCAGGGCCACTGTCTTCCCAATCAGGACTGATCCCGGTCTTGACTTCACACAGCTGGGCTCCAGAATGACAGCACTACCAGCTGAGATGTTGTTCACACTCTGTAACCTGCCCCATACCAAATGTTCACTGAAGGGCTCTAGAGTCACGGCTCTTTTTATTTTCACGGTCCCCACTTTGTCAGGGATGTCATTTCCTGTCCACATCTCCACATTGGCCATCAAACTCAATAACTTGTGGTGTTCAGCTTCACCGTGTTCAGATGTGGGCCCCTTGTTCCACAAGTCCCCTGATATCTTTAGCTGACGAATCAAGTACTTTAGGAGGTTACTGCCAGCGATGAGGTCATCTCCCTGATTTTCAACCACGAATGTTGGGACAGTCACACGACAGCCAAACACCTCCATCTCCAGCTCACACACTCCTAAGGGTGTAGTCTTTGATCCACCGCATCCCACAAGAATCGCGTCTGTTAAGCTCAATGCAGGGCTTTTCAACACTCCTTCCTGTAAGAGTTGTGGCAAAATCTTTGCACTCAACGAACAAGCCATCGACCCACTGTCGAGCATGGCCCTCACCTCAACTTTGCCGCCAAGCAATACTTTTGCATGAAACAGATCGTCATAAGGGGAAAGCTTCTGTGTATTCTGCATTACAACTTCAGTCACTGTTCTCATTTCACTACACACACTAGGGATGTCCCGATCCGATCACGTGATCGGGATCGGGGCCGATCACGTGATTTTCCGAAGATCGGGATCGGCAAAAAAAAAAAAAAAAAAAAAACGATTTTTTTTACTTTTTTTTTTTTTTTTTTTACTTTTTTTTTTTTTATTCAACAAACATGACCATGTTCACGTCTTAAACTCATACTGAGGCCTTAGTTTTGGTTTTAAATTGCATATCATCATTAATTTATTTATTGTCACAGAGCAGAAGAATTTTGCCAAAACAAACCAATAGTATCCAGCTGCAGAACGGCAGACCAGCCACAATCTCAGACCCAAATAATTTTTATTTAAATTTTTTTTATCCCAATTTCTCACATTACATTCACCCTGAATGTTGACGTTATCCAGGTGAAAAGTTAACTTCATAAATCATTTGATGTATAATTAAATCAAAGGAAATGCGTTTGGGTCTGAGAGTGTGGCTGGTCTGCTGTTCTGCAGCTGGATACTATTGGTTTGTTTTGGCAAAATTCTTCTGCTCTGTGTGACAATAAATAAATGAATGATGATATGCAATTTAAAACCAAAACTAAGGCCTCAGTATGAGTTTAAGATGTGAACATGGTCATGTTTGTTGAATAAAAAAAATAATAATAATAATTTTGATCGGATCGGGAAATATCGGTATCGGTAGATACTCAAAATCACATGATCGGGATCGGATCGGGAGCAAAAAAACGTGATCGGGACATCCCTAACACACACTCTTGTAAATGGACTCTAAATCATCATCTCTCATTACTGGGGTTTCGATAGAAGGCCCAACACCCACCCCCCCCAAATGCTGGCCCTCTAGTTTCCCTGTTGCCAAGAGGTGGGTTCTGAAGACACCACACCAGATGGTTGCAATGCTGTAGACTTGGGGCATTCCGCACGGCCATGGCCAGATGCATAGCAGAGAAAGCAGAGGTGATTGGCCATACAATGGGAATGTGTGGTATGCCCAACATCCCTGCACACCTCACAGGCCACCGGGGGCCTGCCTCTGTTATTTTGGCCTCTTGGATACTGACTGTCTGTCCTACCCTGAAACTGGCGCTGCTGAGGCCTTTGCTCAAGAACACGCTCCAGCATACCGATGATACGCTCCAATTGGTCCGTGGGCCCCTGGGAAACCTGAATTGTAGGCATTGGAGCAGGCTCAATAGTAGGCTTAACGACAGGTGATGTGCGATGACCAGCTGCACCGACTTCCTGTCGCAGCGTAGTGATGGCAGGGGTTACCTTTGGCCAGGAGGATTGTCTCGGATTCCTTCTGTGTTCAACCAGCCTCTCATGGACATCTGCAGCTGTCCACTGTGGTAAAGGCTTGCACTTGAATATGAGAGACAGTTCAGGGTCAGGGCAATGTCTAATAAACATGGCTGTGAGCTCACGAGATGGATCGTCAATTGTCTTACTCTGTCTCTTTAGACAGTCCTCGGTCACGTCCATAGCCCTGTTTAGTCTGAGCCAATAATCAAAAGGTTGCTCACCAGAGAATGGGATGGTGGAATAAAAGTCAGCTAATGGCATGGTGGAGAAAGCAGTGTCACTAAAGTGCTGTTTTAGCATATCAAAAATAGGACCTGGGCCACTAGACAGATCAAAAGAGGGGTTACTGCGTATGCTTACTCTCACCACCTCTCGTGCCCTCCCCATGAGCCTACTCATGACCTCCTCAGCCTGCTCTGCCACTGAGATACCCCTTTTTCGCAAGTATATCCTGACTACTGACTCCCATTCATACACTGTGCATGTGTCAGAGCCATCCCCTCTAAAGCACACTGGCTCCCTAATCTCAGACTTCACCACCATGTTTACCAGGGAAGGGACCATCCCGCCTGAGTTGAATGTGCTTGCTGCAACATTGTAGCCCATCCCACTGCTCCCCTTTGACTCTAGGCATGCAGCAATACTCTCCGCTATGGAGATCCCAATCTGCTTCGCTATGCCTGCTACCATCTCCACTGAAGGATCTCCAATATTTGTGTCAGGTACTTCCGATCTAACTGCACTCAGTTGTGGCGGACCAGAGTAACTGCCATTGGCATCTGATAACTCTCCAAGATTAGGCATAGGTGTAGATGTGAGAGGTGAATGCTGAAAACTGGTGCTAGGCCTCCCAACTAATGGAATCGGAGTGTACGTCATTGCCCCCCTCCCAAATCCAGAGTATTCACCACCCTCCATCTGTAGAAGTATCCAGTATACTATAAAAAAAATAGAAATAAAAATAAAAATCCTAATAATCAGACTTTACCAGTACTCTTGTCCACCAAATAGTCAACCTATCTTTAACGACACCATACTAGTATCAATGAAAGGAAATAAAAAGAAAATCAGAAAGCTGATCACACTATCAGTAAAAGAAAACACAGAATGTTATGTAAAATCACCTATAATACCAAAAAGAAAACCTCTTATATTTTAGAAACCTGTGTAAAAGTGTATTAGGAATCACCAAAAACCACAGTAAGATACAGATAACTAGAGTAGTTGAATAAAAAAAAACTTAAATCCCTGCTCCACTCAAATCAGAACACAATGTGTTCGTTCTGATAAATAGATAAACATTGCCACCTTGTGGCGTATGTGCAATACTGCGCTCTGCTGCCTGAGGGAAAACTCTACTCGTTTTTAATCTGATCAATTATCCGATGCTGCCACCTTGTGGCGAATGTGCAACACTGCACTACTGTTTGATCAGCCTCCTGTTCATTATAGCGTGAGTCACGGGGACTCACTCTGCTGCAACACTGCGCTCGCAGCGGACTGTTCATACAGCGCGAGTCAGGCGGACTCACTCAGCTGCAACACCAGTTCTTCTTCTGGAACGTGGCGAATCCCTCGATGACGATTCCAGAAGCACGGTCGCGGCACCATTATAACCAACGCGTTGTGTACTTTTTTAATTGAACGACAGACACTTGCTCCACGGTCTTGGGTGGTTTATTCTGGTAACACACAAAAGATCCTGGTTAGACAGGTTATGTGGTCGGCTCATCAGACCCCTCGAACACCGTTCACATGGGCTGCTTCCTCATGTAATGGTTAATATAATAACATGAAATAAACATGTACAATCAAATGACAATATTTTGTACCTGGTAACACACAAAAGATCCTGGTTAGACAGGTTATGTGGTCGGCTCATCAGACCCCTCGAACACCGTTCACTACAGAAGAATTGGGAATAATTAGCCTATTAACATGTGGGCTAGTTATATACATTTTCGACACCATCTCACTTAATTATTATTTTAACACATTTACCATAGGGTCGCTACCTTCTACAATTTATTGTCAACATGCCTACATTAATACTTCCAACTAGTAGTGAGAGTTAAACATTTAGGAACATTATGTTCATTCTGGTGTACTGTCTGTGAACCTACCATGGGCTGCTTCCTCATGTAATGGTGCCACGCTAACGTGAACACTTGGGTTGAAGCCCACAAGGAAACGCCCACCAACCAATAAGAATCCCTAGAACCATTAAGTGCCATGCTATTGGGTTTTAGTTACCTTGACAAGTGGAATCACAATAAACTCTGTTACACATACGTTTAAGCAGCAAAATCCTGTATTAGATACTACACAGACCAACAGATCAATGCAATTTTTAACAAAGGGCAGCAATTTTTGGAATAATATATATATAGCGCAAAGGACCTTTTGTAAACTCAAGCACTTTCGAGGTAAAAGTAAAACACAGTACTTTCAAGTACATTCCAGAACAGTTGACCATTGGAAAAAAAAACTCTTGATTGATCTCAATTTCTCTTATTTTTATTTTCTTTGTGAACAAACCAGACTAAGAAAAAAAGTTATTTGCGATTTATTATACTTTCTACTTATAGCACATGCATGACTATGGTCTCCTTTGAAAGGTAACATTCTTACACAATAAAGAAAAATCATCATGCGATTAAATGCATAATTTTTTTTAACTTTTACTTTTTAATTCTTTCTGTAGTTAATTAATCGAAATTAATGCGATAAAGTCCCAGCCCTAGTCAGAACATAATTGTCTACTGTCCTACAGTATGTCATACTGTATTGTCTGTTGTATACTCCTAGTGTCTTGTGCCCATATTGACGGTCCATCCTGTCTTTTGTCATGTTCTATTGTGCTCTGTTACACTGTGTGACTATGTCTATAGTTTAAAATGTTGTAGTTACTGTACAGCACTTTGGTCGGCTCTTTGAGCTTTTAAATGTGCTATATAAATAAATGACTTGCCTTGACTTGACTTGGTCTCTTTATCTGAGACGGCCGATAAAGACACATGTGCATAATATACGGGTAGCTCTTAAAAATTATCTACGGGTTTATCCCCTTTCACGACCTCTCTCAACATTTACCTTGACCTTATGAATAGATCTACTCTACATACTCTAAAGGTTTGCCAACTGACATGGTTTAGGGCCATGTCTTACAGCAATCAACAGCCGATAAAGAGTGTTGAAAACACCCCATGTTTTCTAATTTGACTGATGGTGTTTCAACAGTAGAATAGGTCTATAAGTTATACCGTATATTCATTATTCTATGATTACACCTGTGTTTTACCCATCTTTTATTGATTGATGCCTTTATTTATTCTCTAAATGAACATTGAGGTTCTACCCTCGTTTGCAATGTTGTACATTCAAATAGACGTACATACAAAAGGAAAATAAAAAATATATTTTCATGAATAGGACAAAACACAGGTGAAAAGAGAAAAAAACAAAGAGATATTAAATTAAAAACAGTTATACACTAATAATAATAATAATGGATTGGATTTATATAGCGCTCTTCGTGACACCCCAGAGACCCCAGAGCACTTACAGAGTCCATTATTCTTTCATACACAGTCGTACCGGTGGTGGTAAGCTACAATTGCAGCCAGAGCTGCCCTGAGGCAGACTCACGGAAGGTATGGAGGTTTGTGGTCATGTTTTTGAACTCATTCGCGGCCATGCGATTTCCCCATCTAGCTCTAGTTGGTCCAGGTTGGTCCAGGTCCAGGTTTCCATTACATAGTTTCACTGTACGTCACCTTGTTTGTAGAGCTAAATCTATATTTTATATTATAGCTATGGATACAATACCATGGTCATTTGACAGTAACTATCTTCCGTTCAAGATGCAAAAAAGAATAAAAATTTTCATGAATACGTTCACGCGTTACCTCGTGGTGAATATAAGTATTATTTTGGAATGATCCGGGCTAATTCCTGGGAGGCTGGTTATAGGGCGCAACGTGAATTCTACTAAAACCATTGGCGTTTCGTCCCTGGACACGCTACTATTTCCAAATCAAATGTATATATATATATTTATGTATTATGTTTCATCATGAATGCATGAAAGGGGGGGGGGGTCGTTTCTGATTATTTGATTGCCAGTAGCGGCATTCGTTATTACCACAACACACACCGATCAGGGGAATGAGTATGAAAACCTTGCACGATCAAGCTGGAATTGACATCAGATAGACCTTACCTGTGGTCAATGGTATTCCTTTTTTTGACCAACTTTTTTCTCCTCCTTTTTCTGTGATTTTTCTTCCATCCCAATTTTCCTCTCGTGCCAATTCTCCCTCCCCTGTCCTGATCGTTGCTCGCATGTGCTCCCCACTGGCTGGTCATAGGGAGGATAGAAGCCCATCACATGTCCCCTCCGATACACTTCTTTTCACCTGCCAGCACGGACTCTCATTGGCGAGGTGTAACATGTCGGAGGCTCACACTGCCCCCGCCATTTCTTGTCTTTGCTTTGCAGGCGCCCTGACCGACCTGTAGGAGTCGCTGTTTACAACGACCAGATTACCACCCATCGACTCCCCTCCCGCTGACTCTGCCAATTGAGTTAGTATGATGGCCGGCCCAAGCCGGAGGCAACGCTGACAGCCGGATTCGATACCGGTGTCTCTTGCGTTGGTGACGAGCGCAATGTCCGCTGCGCCACCCAGCCGCCCTAGTCGGTGGTATTCCAAAAAGAATATTCCAATTGAGGCTAGGTGGTGTAGTGGTCTAAGGCACTCGCCACCAGTGTGGAGACGCTAGGATTCGCGTGTTCGAATCCAGCTCTCCACATTGTTTTTCAGTTTGGCTGGTCGTCCGCAGTAATACACATTGGCCGTATTACGGGGAGGGAAAAACTGAAGGGTGGGGATCGAACGTTGTGAACAAGCGACTCCTACAAGTCGGTTGGTGCGCCTGCGCAGTAGAATCAGGAAGTGTCGGGGGCAGCGTGAGCCTCCCACGCGTTACTCCTCGACACTGAGAGGTCGAGCTGCGCAGGTGAAAAGATGCGACTGCTGTTACCTCAAGTACCGGAGGGGACTTGTGCTATGTATGACTTAGTCCTCACTGCAGCCGGCTTGTGGGAGGCAAGAAACAGCGTTCGTGACAGGGGAGGGTTGAATTGGATGATACGAAATTGGGATGGGAGAAAATATAGAAAATGGGAGAAAAAGTGGATCAAAAAAAAAAGAATATTCCAATTGTTTGATCGCCATCCATCGTATGTCCATTTGGTCCACGACATAACCCACCACAACATATGGATCGGGGGTCCCGAAAACGATTCAATGCGATCGAGTGAAGCCCTAGGTTTCCCATTACTAGAAAAGTGCGCCCGGAGATATTTGAGTGTAGCACCCGGTCTGGAACAGGGTTTACTGCACTCTCGATACTGCCTACTAGCAGGATCTGGCCGGTACTGCACCTTCGGAGTCCCAGTATGCCTTTTAACGACAACATACAGGTCCCTGACATTGAATAGGATATTAAAATCGAAAAAAAGGGAAAACGATCCAAAAACGTATATATACGTGGTTGGCCCCGAAAGTGTTAAAACAGTTACTGTATATACTGGGGTAGGGAGGTTTGTGGTTGTGTTTTTATATTAAAAACAGTTACTGTATATACTGAGGTAGGGAGGTTTGTGGTCGTGTTTTTATATTAAAAACAGTTACTGTATATACTGAGGTAGGGAGGTTTGTGGTCGTGTTTTTATATTAAAAACAGTTACTGTATATACTGAGGTAGGGAGGTTTGTGGTCGTGTTTTTATATTAAAAACAGTTACTGTATATACTGGGGTAGGGAGGTTTGTGGTCGTGTTTTTATATTAAAAACAGTTACTGTATATACTGGGGTAGGGAGGTTTGTGGTCATGTTTTTAGATTGTCCGTAGGATAGTGGGGTATTGATTTTTAGTGTGAGTTGAAGATCATTCCAGGAAGCTAGACACTGCAACAGGAAATAAACAGCTGACAGGACATCTAATGTCGATTTAGATCATTTATGTTTCCAGCCAGCTTGACGACTTTGTGCGATCTCTTATGACGTTGTATCTTGTACATTTACATTTTTTACATTTAGTCATTTAGCTGACGCTTTTATCCAAAGCGACTTACAAGTTCTGTACGACAAGACAGCAAGAAGGGTACAACTCTATCAGCTGAGTAACAATGTTCATCAAAGTGTTGCGTGTTACAGTGTAGGTTAGTTTATTAGGACAAGTGCATGACAGTAAGGTTAGTTCGGGAACTTTTTTTATATATATTTTTTTATTATTCTTTTTTTCAGATACTGGTTGAAGAAGTGCGTCTTTAGTCGACGGCGAAAGATTGGACGGGTTTCGGCTGTCCTAACTGGGGTGGGCAGTTCATTCCACCATTGTGGGGCAAGGACTGAGAATAGGCGGCTTCTCTTTGATGACCCTCCCGGAGCTCGGATAGGAGTAGGTCTGAGGCGGCCAGAAGATGCAGAGCCTAGGGGTTGTACTAGAATGTATCTAGAATGAGATATATATTAGCCTTCAAAGTCTTGTCGATTCTGAATAAAAATGTAAAGGCCTGCATTATATTTCTCGCGCTTATAGATGCATTATTCGGTTTGGGATTATCTATGCCAGCCAGCACCTTTATCAAGTTCAAATGGAAACGAAAGAGACAACGGCAGAATTATAACATTAAAATTAAACTGGACTTTGAAGAAGTCTTTATTCATTGCACACATTGCAACGTAGTCAGGCAGCGACACACAAAAGTGATGGGCAACACACACATGCATTGTTTTGGGGGTCGTCGATTCAATTGTGTCTCTGCACTTGACCCATCCCGTCGTCCTTCCCCAGCCGGGAGCAGACAGGGGTTGCCGCACCCGGGGACCAATCCAAGTGATCCTGTCTGTCTTTTTTCCATTCGGTTTATCTCTTTTGGGGGGGGGGGGGACCCTTGCGAGCACGGGGAGAACATGCAAACTCCACACAGAAAGGCCCGGGAGATACCCCACCTGGGTATCCGGCAAAGTGGCAACCCGGCAACCTGGTCCCCAAGTGGGAATAAAACCCAGGACCTTCTTGCTGTGAGGTGACAGTGTTAACCACTAGACAACTGTGCTAGACAAATTGTGAGTGAATCATTGTGTGGATCTGTCATTGTTTCGTACACCAAATGGAACACTGAACATTCTAGAAATTGAATGATCACTATCGCGATGTGTGTGTGTGTGTGTGTGTGCGTGTATATACATATAAATATACATATTAGCCCACGGAACTAAAACGGTGACTTGAAGTTTCCTGCTAGTGGTGCAGACAACACATCCACTTTCTCCCACCGCCTTGTATGTTTTTAAAAGCAGGTTTGAACCCGTGTCAGTAGACTTCTCGAATCCCCACTGAATCGAATTGCAGTCTATTAACACCAGACGAGGCCGGAGACTCTGAAATACGTAGAATAAGATACCAACGTATTCGCTCTCGCTTTTCCACTCTCACCGGCGTTTATTTGGTCTGAAAAAGCTCCTGCCGTCGTTTATAATTTCGGGACGGGTTATGTGGCGCGCCATGACCTCGAGGGATGGGGGGGGGGGGGGGGTTGGAGAGATGCATTAAGAAGATAATCAAGCGAGGGAGGGTTTATATATGTTTCTCTGCCCCCACCCCCCGTGGCCAAAGGCAAACAGTCGGGGCGCTGTTGGTTTAGTCTTGCGGCCTGAGGAGAGAGAGAGAGAGAGAGAGAGAGAGAGAGAGAGAGAGAGAGAGAGAGAGAGAGAGAGAGAGAGAGAGAGAGAGCTATGTGGAACGTTGCGGAACCAGGTACACATTAGGACTGGAAGGGACCGGAGCGCAACCTGGGAATCGAGGGAGAATATCAACAAAAAGTGCGCGCATCGACAATTAGGAGGGGAAGGCATTAACACGCAGGTTAAGGCGATAAGACACTTTGGAGGTTTGTTTGCTGAGTGCGAGAGGTGCGCAGAGTATGCGTTTTCAATCCAACAGCTTCTACTATTGCGTCCTTCTCTCTCTCGCTCTCTCTCTCTCTCTCTCTCTCTCTCTCCATCATGGCATTGCGATGCTGCTAGTTTTCTGTGTGTCGTGTCTGTTACTCTCACTGACTTATTGTGCTCTCTCTCTCTCTCTCTCTCTCTCTCTCTCTCTCTCTCTCTCTCTCTCTCTCTCTCTTCTCTCTCTCTCTCTCTCTCTCTCTCTCCTCCTGTCTGTCTCTATCCACTGCCTCTCCACATCTTCCACTGTCTCTGTCTCTTTCTGTCCCTCCCTATTCTCTCTCTCTCTCTCTCTCTCTCTCTCTCTCTCTCTCTCTCTCTCTCTCTCTCTCTCTCTCTCTCTCTCTATCTCTCTCTCTCGCTCTCTCTCTCTCTATCTCTCTCTCTTGCTGACCCAATCCTTCCTTGTTCTCTCTTTTTTTGCTCCATCTCTCTTGTTTGCTGACTCCTCACCCCGTTCTCTCTTTCTCTTTCTCTCTCTCTCTCTGCCCCCCCCCCCCCCCCCCCCCTCTCTCTCTCTCTCTCCCACTCTCTGCACCCACAGACGTATTTACCCCCCAGATGACAAGCTGCTCTTGGAGAAGTATGAAAGCCTCCTCTCAGCTGCCTTTCAGACCTTCCTCGCCGGGCGAGCGGCCTCACTTCAAAAGGAAATGAATAATCCTCTGAAACGAATGAAGGCACGTACCTGAGACCCGCCCGGCCGACAGGCACACACACACACACACACACACACACACACACACACACACACACACACACACACACACACACACACACACACACACACGCACACAACGCACACACACACACGAGCACGCGCGCACACATGCACACACACGCACACACACACGCACACATGCACACACACAATATAATAAACACACACACATGATAATGCACCTACAGAGCACAGCCCACACCACAGACACCTGCAGACACAGAAATGAACAATGATGAATATACACACACACAGGGAAACACAAAGACCCAGACACACAAACATACATTGACACACACACACACACACAACACAACACACACACACACACACACACAACACACACACACACACACACACACACACACACACACACACCACACACACACACACCACACACACCACACACACACACACACACACACACACACACACACACACACACACCACACGCACGCACACACACACACACACACACGCTTAATATGTGCACCTACAGACCACAGCCCACTCCACAGAAGATACACAAGGGCACACACATACGCGCACACAAACACATACACCGATTTCAAGCATCTATCTGGTTAATTTTGGAATGAAATGGAAGGTGAACCAGTAGAGAGTGTGTTGCGCTCCTTAACATTTCTAAAAGCCCTCGCTCTTTGTCAGAATGTCCTTCCTAACCCTGCACTCTCCGGCGTATGTATTCATCTCAGTCCCACACGTCCATTTTCTTTCCGTCTCCCTTTCCTTCTGACATACTCCTCAGCCATTCAGCAGCCTCCGAACTTCCAGCCTCCCCTGCTCTCACTCTCGCAGCAACGAGCACGTTGTTTCTCAGTAGATTTCGCTTTCAGAACTCAACGTCCGTATTTATTTTTCAAGAGGCTTTTCAAGGATGACGAGTTGCCTCACACATTTTAATGTGCCACGGGATGAATTCCTTTCCTTTTCTTAGTATTTGGCATTGAGACGCACACACACACGCACACACACACACACACACACGTACGCACGCACGCACGCATGCATGCACGCACGCACACACGCACGCACGCACACACACACACACACACACACACACACACACACACACACACACACACACACACACACACACACACACACGCACACACGCACGCACACACGCACACATACACACAAACTACCTTCTGTGGTACCGTTGAGACGTGCAAGTGCACACAGGGGTGAGACAGTATTGTACAGTATTACAGTATATTGCAAATTGTATTATATTGTATAATATAACGCAAACGCCTCACTCACTGGCGTGAGGGGGGTGGGGCGCTGCTAGCTAACTCTGAAGGTTCGAAGAGACTCAGAGACGGAGAGAAGTGGAATTGAATACTATGCGAGAGAGGAATAGACGGGCCGCGAAGGAATGTGGAGATTGGGTAGCCATATGCGGTGGACAGAATAAAGAGTCAGACGTGCCACGGAGAGAAGATACGGCGAGAGGGCAAGACGTGGAGGGCAAGTACCGTAGGAAGGAATTGATGGAATGAAATGAACAAATCGACCAGGGAAGGAGATAGATAGACGTGTGAGATAAAGAGAAACACTAAGAGATACAAGAAGCGTTGGGGGGGGGAAAGGACGTGAGGAGCGGACAAAGTCAATACATGAAACCACTTCTCGGGTGCTTTCTGTCATCCTAATGGTAGGTAGGAACCCACAGGATATGTGGATATTAGTCGACATGAGCCACATACCAACATAAAAATGCAAAACTTCGCACTATTAATGGCACTATTTAATCAACACTTTAATTCTGTCTGCAGACTCAAATTTAATGACCCCTCCTACTCTGATGTGCCTCTTAATAATACCAGATGCAACAGCTCTTTTTCCTTTAGAACTATTCGTCCGCTTGATGTTCAGAAGGTCATTGATGAATTAAGATTGGGTACTAGCTGTGGTTCAGATGGTATGGAGATCAAGTTTATCAAACTTGACTCTCATGTATTATCATATCCTTTGTCTGATTTATTTAATCTATCTTTAACAACTAATGAAACTCCATTAAGCTGGAAATGTGCAAAAGTCATTCCATTGCATAAAGGTGGTGATCCTTCTGATCTCAATAATTATAGACCAATTTCAATTATTAATAGTACAGCAAAAGTCTTTGAAAAACGAATTTTTAATCAATTATCCCATTATGTTAATGAATCTCATATTTTATCCCCATGCCAATCTGGTTTCAGGGCAGGCCATACTACTCCACAACTACAGCCTTTCTGAAATTGACCAATGATGTTCACTCAGCAATGGACAATAACATGTTCACTGGTGCAATATTTATAGATCTCACAAAGGCCTTTGATTTGGTTGATCATTATCTTCTTCTTGACAAACTGTGTGCTATTGGTGTCTCTAATAATTCTTTACTTTGGTTAAATTCATATATCCACCATAGACGCCAGTGTGTATCATATCAGAGTAAACAGTCTGACTTTTTGATTATGGACAAGGGTGTTGCTCAAGGTTCATCTTTAGGACCATTATTATTTTCTATATTTGTTAATGATCTCACCCAGATACCATCTGACTGTCTTACTCAATTATACGCTGACGATACAGTGATTTATTCTTCTATGTCTGATATTCAACAAATTCAGTATGCTTTACAGACTCATTTTGACGCTGTTCAGAAATGGTTAGCTATTAACAAACTTTTATTAAATAAGAAGAAGTCCTATACTATGCTGTTTGGTACTAGATCAAATCTGTTGCAAATATCGAATCAGTTGTTGATTACGTTTTTAGATGATGCTCCTCTCAAGAATGTCGATGAATATAAGTACTTGGGTCTTTGGCTTGATTCTCAACTCACCTTCAAGTCACATATTGATGTTGTGATAAAGAAAACAAATTGTAGCCTGAGAATATTGTATCGTTCTATTAACTGTTTTTCTCTTCAAGTTAGGAAAATAATCATTATACAGCTGGTACTTCCAATAGTGGACTACGCAGACATAGTCTATCAGAACACCACACTAACAAATCTCCGTCCTTTAAATGTCACTTATAATAGTGTTTGCAGATTTATATTGAGGTGCCCTTATAGAACCCATCACTGTCTTATGTTTGAGTCGTTAAACTGGCTTTATCCCCCATTCAGAAGACATTTTCATTGGTTGCTTTTTGTTTACAAATGTATTTACTTTAATTATCCCCCCTATCTAAAGCAGTTCTTAACACCATATAGTTCAACTTATAATTTAAGACACACGGATCATCCTTTCTTTACTATACCTCGAACCACCAACGCTATTGGTCGACTTGCCTTTAAATATAAAACACCAGCAGATTGGAACAAACTGCCTAGTTCACTCAGATCTCTCATTTCTTACCGGTTATTCAATATATCTTTGTTCACTCATCTACAGACTACTTGCACCTGTTATTGATTGATTTACTGTGTTAGGGCTTACATGTTGTTTACAGATCAAATTATAATTTTGTATGTGTTTTATAAGGGAAAATACATCTATATATATTGGTGATCCTCTTGGGAGGAATAAGTGTGGATTGTGGGGGTGAGCTTGGGAGAGTGTCTGTCAGTGTATACGTGTATTTGTTGTCCTGTGCTTTGTTATGTATTGTATTGTATTGTATGTTTTGTATCCTATGTTAAGGACCCCCTCGAAAACGAGATAGCATATCTCAAGGGGCTTATCCTTCTAATAAATTTCAAATTTATGGAGGTGAAATGATTTAAATGTCAGAAATGTTCATGCTCAGGGTTGTAGTAGATATGAAAGACATTTCTAGAAAACGGGCAATCACTTTGAATTGGTTACTTCTTGTAGCTCTTTAACCCTTTCACTACTACATTACAAAGGGTTAACCCTTTACCTTTTTGGCAGACCCTGGCAATCTGCTTCGTGGCTAATCTGAGAGAAAACATCACATTTCATCGGTACTTGAGCTGCGATTGGGAGCTTGTTATGCCATGACCACAAAGTGCCATTAATCACATTTGCCTGCAATTCAGCTCAGGCCAAGTTGGCAGGGACCCAGCGTTATTAGCCCTGGCTGCCATAACCCTGGCTTCTCTAAAGTCTGCCTCGGTCGATGCTGCCTGGGAGCCACGTGTGTCCAGCCAGGACGCCAAATATGGCACAGATGTCACAAAACGTTCGTCTATACTTTTATTATTCGTTCATTATTTAGATCCTCTGAGATTATTGAGGGTGGACCCTCATTTTCAATGATGCCGAGATTACAGTTGGCAGAAAACCATGAAAAATAACAAAGAAATAACCAAAGCAAAGATAAATCAGATGATAAGATACAAATGTTATCACTCGTTAAGACAATTATATTCGTTAACAATGTTAAGATGTAAGAGCACACTTTTTAAATGTCCCACTGGGAGTCAATATTCCAAGTGTTTTTTTTAGGTTATTGCACGAGTCCCAAGCACAAAATCTAAAAGCAGTCTTTCCAAGTTTGGAATTCATCCGAGGAACATGTAGTGTAACCCAGTCCTGAGAGCGGGTTTGATAAGCTCGTACATTGAATTATAGTAATGAAGTTGGTAATTAGGAGCACTTTATAAATAAACATATACCTCCGGTCAATGGTCTATAACTACACACCCTCAAGACCCCTACACTCTACATCTTCTGGGCCCCTTATACCCACTCCTATCCGAGCTCCTGGGGTGTCATCAAAAGGAAGCACGCTATTCTCAGTCCTCGCTCCACAATGGTGGAACTAACTCCCCACCAGTGTTCATTTTGGCAGCTATTTTCATTTTAGTTTTAGTCTTAGTCATGTGTCATGTGCTCCTTTTTCGTTTTCATCATATTTAGTCATCTTCATTTATTTTTCGTTTAGTCAGTTTTAGTCAACTAAATGTCTGAGCATTTTAGTCTTAGTCAGTTTTTGTCTCAATTTTGTCTTTTTTGTTTTAGTCTAGATTTAGTCGACAAAAACGGATGACATTTTTGTCTATTTTTAGTTAATGGAAAAAAACTTGTCAGAAGTCAGAAATAGTCAACATGGAACATTTTCTGATTTAAATTGCGTATTTATTTTTTAACCTAGGGGAATCTGAGTCGGCGGCACAAGTGATACACAGGAAGTATATGTTGGTGTAAACATGGTCCAATGTATTGTTGCTCCTACAGTATATGTTGGTGTAGACATGGTCCAATGTATTGTTGCTCCTACAGTATATGTTGGTGTAGACATGGTCCAATGTATTGTTGCACCTACAGTATATGTTGGTGTAGACATGGTCCAATGTATTGTTGCACCTACAGTATATGTTGGTGTAGACATGGTCCAATGTATTGTTGCACCTACAGTATATGTTGGTGTAGACATGGTCCAATGTATTGTTGCACCTACAGTATATGTTGGTGTAGACATGGTCCAATGTATGCATCTAAGAGAGCATTACGGATGTGGTGACGTTGTTTCTGACCAAAGAGACGACGCTGAACTCTGTCTGTCTTTCCTTTCTCTCTGCCATGTCTGTCCTCTCTCTGCTGTGTCTGTCCTCTCTGTCATGTATGTCCTCTCTCTCTCTGCTGTGTCTGGCAGCGGTTTATTCTATAACAGGATACTGTAAACTAAGTAAACAGAACACACAGTATTACTAGTAGTAGTACACACTGATTGCAATCTGCTTGCATAAAAACATTATATAAAATCACATTCTGAGGTCAGTGTTAAAGTGCCACATGGAAGAGGTATGGTTAGTGGTTAGAGTTAGAGGTGGTCTAGGTCTGGTTAGGGTAACTTAGGGGTAGTTAAGCATTCATTATAATTTATTATTATTATTTAGATAGATGGATGTAAAGGGCTAGACCAACTCTTAACCCCTATCTGGACCTAGACCACCTCTAAGTCACAACCCTAACGTAGGGGTTAAAGTTAGAGGTGGTCTAGGTCTGGTTAGGGGTTAGAGTTAGAGGTGGTCTAGGTCTGGTTATACTGATCCAATACCAGTGCATAAAAAAAAAAAAAATTATATTATATAAATTATTAAACTTTTTTTTCTTTTCTTTTTTACAGCTACTGTTTTATATATACTGTTTTTGTAATAACTAGAAAGTAATGGTATTTATTCAACAACAGGTGATTGTATAGATTAGTATTAGTGTCATTAAATGACAACTATGCTCAACTATGCTTCACCCATGGAAAGGTTGTTGGCACATTGGTTCCACACGGACGTTAAACGTTGTTGCGTTGAATGTGGTTGGAATCGTCAGATTCCACCACATTCGCTTCTTCCGAGGCTTAAAAGAAAGTCTCTCTACCGTGCGCAGGGGAGGGTGTTGTACTCGAAGCACTCAGCCGTCTCTGTGTCACAGAGGTAGATGTGTCACTACAGCTATATTATCCACACAGAGGTAGATGTGTCACTACAGCTATATTATCCACACAGAGGTAGATGTGTCACTACAGCTATATTATCCACACAGAGGTAGATGTGTCACTACAGCTATATTATCCACACAGAGGTAGATGTGTCACTACAGCTATATTATCCACACAGAGGTAGATGTGTCACTACAGCTATATTATCCACACAGAGGTAGATGTGTCACTACAGCTATATTATCCACACAGAGGTAGATGTGTCACTACAGCTATATTATCCACACAGAGGTAGATGTGTCACTACAGCTATATTATCCACACAGAGGTAGATGTGTCACTACAGCTATATTATCCACACAGAGGTAGATGTGTCACTACAGCTATATTATCCACACAGAGGTAGATGTGTCACTACAGCTATATTATCCACACAGAGGTAGATGTGTCACTACAGCTATATTATCCACACAGAGGTAGATGTGTCACTACAGCTATATTATCCACACAGAGGTAGATGTGTCACTACAGCTATATTATCCACACAGAGGTAGATGTGTCACTACAGCTATATTATCCACACAGAGGTAGATGTGTCGCTACAGCTATATTATCCACACAGAGGTAGATGTGTGGCTACAGTGGCGACAAGAGATACACAAGATGTTATCTGTGGGCGCATGCTAGTGGGCAGGCCGGAGTACTGAGAGAGAGAGAGAGAGAGCAGACACAGAGGCCCCGATTCATGGCTCAGACAAGGTCGGTCAGAAGAATAAGATGTTTACTCTATTTTCCTGTTAAAGGGGACAGACATACTATGGAAAACAAGCTTTGCCCAGTCTTGGCAGCTCTGCAGTCTGAAACGCTATTTAGGTGCTGGGGGGAATATGATATGTACTCTGTGCCGCTTGGCCAGGAGTTTGAAGCCTTCAGATTAACAAGCCTAAACGAGCTTCAAACCCCCCCCCCCCCCCCTAGATGATGACACGAGAGGGACGGAGGCAATGAATTAGCTTTGATTTATCCATTAGCTGCTACTTTTTGGAGCCAGGAACACGGCTTACCTAATGTACTGCCCAGTTTGTAAATGTTTTTCACTCTCGGGTGTGTGGGGTAGTCAGGCAGGGAAGGAAATTAGTCATTTAAAATGCGGTGTGTTGCTACACCCACCAAAAACCACCTGTTAATAGACATATAAGAGAAGAAAAAGGTTCTGGGAAAGAAATAATTACAATTAAGTTTAGTTTCTGCAAACAATATGTTCCACAGAATATATAATATATTATAAATAATAGTTCCCCATCAAGGGTGAATATGCAAGCATTCCACAAGAGATGTGAACGGGGCTTGATATGGGCCTTGTCCTGTCCCCCTCAGATCACCCAGCGTGTGATATTTAAGCATTACATCACGCGCAGGAGTGGTTTGTGACCAATAAACCATGCCTAGGGGTGGTCGTTAGACCCCCCTAGGCATGGTTTATTGGTCACAAATCACGACTACAAGTGGTGTAAAGCTTTTATACAACTGCCAGATTCATCCAACCTTATTTCTATACAATAAACACACATTAATCGAAGATTTATTGAAAAAACCATCCGCCAGAAAAAGTAGTTCCCACAACTACAAAAAAGACAAGTTGCCTCCATGTGGAAGCAGCTTGAAGTGCATCCAACCAAACTAACACATCCAACTGTGTATTATTGGAATGATTGAGAGAAGTTGCCTCATGTGGAAGCAGCTTGAAGTGCATCCAACAACTAACACATCCAACTGTGTATTATTGGAATGATTGATTGAAAATTTTATTACCAGATGCAGAATGGGTACAATACAGTACGGCTCAATACACACAATTGTTAAGGGAATGCAGACCTACTTTCCATAGAACTTCATTCTTAGATGCTTCTATATAAAGTAGGTAAAACAAATTAAAACGTTTTCTTTGCCCTATAGGAAAAAAACGTTTTCTTCGCCCTATTTTTTTTATTTATTTCTTTTAGCCTAAACTTAACCAGTTGGAAACCAGGGGTACAGTAATAAAATTAGCAATCAACCAATCAATCAATTCAATAGACCATGCTCACTTAAAGGATAACTCCACTTTTTTTTTAAATTAGCTTATTTAACATCTTCCCTGGAGTTAGACAAGAAGATGCATACCTTTTTTGTCTCTGTGCGTGCATTTTAGCTTTGGGAATAGACGCTCCGTTAGCATAGCTTAGCTTCATCACTGGAAGTGGGGGAGGACAGTAGCCTTACAGTGCCTTACAGTGTATTGCAAGGTCTGACATTGACCAAACTTGATATGCATGACCTTGGTGGGCTCTAGGTCAACTCCTGAAAAGGGGGTCAATGTCAGACTTTGCAATCAAAAGTTAGGGGGCTAATAACCCTTGCCATAATTTCAGTGCGCCCCTAACTTTTGATTGCAAGGTCTGACATTGACCCCCTTTTCAGGAGTTGACCTAGAGCCCACCAAGGTCATGCATATCAAGTTTGGTCAATGTCAGACCTTGCAATACACTGTAAGGCACTGTAAGGCTACTGTCCTCCCCCACTTCCAGTGATGAAGCTAAGCTATGCTAACGAGCGTCTATTCCCAAAGCTAAAATGCACGCACAGAGACAAAAAAGGTATGCATCTTCTTGTCTAACTCCAGGGAAGATGTTAAATAAGCTAATTTAAAAAAAAAGTGGAGTTATCCTTTAAAACAGCGCTGCTTCTCTCTCAGTCTGACTCCCCCGCTGTTGCAGACAGGAGTGTGTGTGTGTGTGTGTGTGTGTGTGTGTGTGCGTGTGTGTGTGTGTGTGTGTGTGTGTGTCACAGTGTGTGTGTGTGTGTGTGTGTGTGTGTGTGTGTGTGTGTGTGTGTATGTGTGTGTGTGTGTGTGTGTGTGTGTGTGTATGTGTGTGTGTGTGTTTGTGGGTACGCCAGCGTCGGACAGTGTGAGAGTGAACGCTGCAGTCAGTGGGAAGGAAGTCGAAATTTAAATCAATCAATTAATCAATCAATCAATCTGCGATTTTTCTTTTGTTCTAGATTGACTCAAGACCCATCAATTACATCATCCAACATTGTTTAAAGGACTAACACATTCCCCTTGACAGAATCGCTTCATATTTAGTCGTTATGGTGCTATCAACATATCCATTTGTTGTCTGCGATCTTGTTTTCTCCCGGAGTGAGCCGGGGAGTGATATGTGATTCGGTTGTGGGCGGGTCCTGAGCCCAGGACCGTGGATTGTTGCCAATAAAGACGTGTAAATGGCCAATCAGAATCGAGAAATTTGCATGCCGTTGTATAATACTGTGTTAATCATAAAAGTGGTAATATTATGTTAAACAGGCCTAAACCAGCTTCAATGGCAGCTTCAATGGCTCCCTCTAGAATAGATGATGACACAGGAAGGACAGAAGCAATGAATTCGCTTTGACGAATCAATTAGCTGTATTTATTTGGAGCCAGGGGCGACATTGGTTCAGGAGGTAGGGTCTGGTAATCATACGGTTCCTGGTTAGATTCCAGCTCCTCCCGGCAGCGTGTCGACGTGTCCTTGAGCAAAGGCACTCAACCCCTAACTGCCCCCGATGAGCAGGTTGACACCTTGCATGGTTGCCTCTGCCGTCGGTGTGTGAATGTGTGAGTGAATGTGAGGCATAAGTTGTAAAGCGCTTCAGTTTCATTTATTTATTTCAAACCATGCAACCTATACAATACAAGACAACCACAAAACAGTACAATAACCACCACAAAACAATACAATAGACAACAGTTACAACAGATACCACTTAGGGTGCGGTTACACCTTTCGTTTCATTTTCGTATCGTCGTCATATGCGTTTCGCCGCGACGTCGTGCGCCTCGAGTCACACTTTCGTTTTTTTTTCGTGTTTGTCACCCGAGCACACTGATGTAGTACACTGCCAAAGCAGTAGGTGACAGTAGGTGGCAAACATGAAGGCAATTTCAACCAATCAGAACTTGAATGTGCCTGCAAAGCAAATGTCAACAAGGCGGCCACCCTATTTTGCCTAGTTACCCAATGCAGCAATTCTTTTTCAGCAAAGCCTAATAAAAGTGCAATAAACAAAACGGATACATTCACTGTGTGTTCTGCCTGTCATTTGTTGATGAAACAAAACTAACATCAACACAAGTGACCACCAAGAGCGGATAGTTTAGTCTAAAAAAAGATCGGTAGCATTGTTAGCTGCATGCTAACGTCAATGGAGTATGCCATTATAACAATATAGCATTGTGGCTAGAAGCTAACGTTAGCTCACGCTACTTAGCCAGCACCAAACTGATGATATCGCGAGCTATCAGTAGTTAGATAACATTAGAGACAACGCTGTGTGTATTAAACAAAGGTGAATAGATGACTGGGCCATTTTGTTTAATGCTTGTTAAGTTGAAAGAGGAGCTCTGAGCTAACAGGGTCTGAATCCTGATAGCTCACGTTAGCCAGCTGCTCATGCAATCGGTAATGCTAGCAGAATGAATGGATGTAAACTTTATTTAACATATTGCATATGGGTACAATACAATACGGCTCAATACAAACAATTGTTAAGGGAATGCAGACTGTTGTAGCTTGGACTGGGGTCCTTATAACAATAACTTGACAACACATGGTAGCTGAAGCTATTTGGGACACGGAGCTATGTCCCAAACACAAACACACACACACACACTGTTGTCACCGGAAGGGCACGCAGATGGTATCTACTGCGCATGGGCGTTTTCGCAACAACGGCTCCGTGCAGACTACACGCGTTTATATATAACATATTCCTTTTAATGCCAAACGTCATGTTCTCCCTCCTGATATCTTTCCAATATTCTTTCTCTTTCTTTTAAACTGGTTTATGTTTTTACTCAGTTTAACCTCATCAACAACAACAACTTCATGATATGTGGAAATTGTAGAATAAACACTGATCCTCTACTGAAAATTGATAATGTAAAAATTGAGAGAGTATATAATAATAATAATAATAATAATAATAATAATAATAATAATAATAATAATAATAATAATAATAATAATAATAATAATAATAATAATAATAATAATAATAATAATAATAATAATAATAATAATAATAATAATAATAATACACTTTATTTGTATAGCACCTTTCATACAGAAACTGCAGCTCAAAGTGCTTCACAACAGAAAAAAGACAGGCATAAAATGATCACATAAAGTGCAGACATATAAAATCACAGTTTTTCACATTAGGATCTAACATCCCAACAGGCCACCTTGTTTATGGTTTGATTCCGTTTTAAATAGACAATAATAAAAAGAGTAAGATAAAATAGACAGAGTAAAATAGTGCAATAGTGCAGTGCAATACAATTGTAGAATAGAATAGATTAAAAAAAATACTTTTTACAGTGCAATAAAATAGTTCTGGATTACTGTTCAACAGTTCAAAGTCATCTTTTCCTTCTCTGTTTGGTATCCACAGTTTAAAACATGACAGTCTTCCCTCCTGTTTTATACCCACTTTGACCCTTCGAACCTCCCACCCAGGGCAAACCTCCCTCTCAGGGCGCAGTTCCCTCTCTCAGGGTGCAGTTATAGGCCTGGGTCCTACACAGTTTTAAAGCCTGACAGTCTCTTGTTTGATACCCACACAGTTTAATACCTGACAGTTTTGAACCTGTAATAAAAAGTAATAGACAGAGTAAAATAATACAGTGCAATAAAATAGTAGAATAGAATAGATAGTAAAATGATGCAATAGAATGAACAGAGTAAAATAGTGCTACAGTACAATCAACAGCAACAATACAAATATTTGAAAATATTAAGAGATCTAGCTTCCCTAATGTCCATAGGTAGTGTGTTCCATAACTTTGATGCATAGTTTGCAAAGGCTGCATTCATGATTTTCCTTAGACTATGGCTTGGAACCTTCAATAGACCAGTAGTAGATTATCACAATGTTCTAGGAGGCACATAGTTGACTAGAGAATTTGCAATGTAGCTTGGTCCTGTTCCATTTAGTGCTTTGTATATAAGGAGGAGGACCTTGAAATCAATTCTAAATGTTACTGGAAGCCAGTATAGGTTAGCTAATACTGGACTGATGTGGTCTCTCCTCTTGGTTCTAGTTAGTAGCCTAGCTGTTGGAGTCGTTCTGTGTTTTTTTTGGGAGGCCAGTGAGGAGTGCATTACAGTAGTCAAGTCGGCTTGAGATAAAGGCATGGATCAGTTTTTCAGCGTCTTTTTTATTTATAAACGGCCGTACCTTAGCTATGTTTCTAAGGTGGACAAATTATTTTTTTGTCACCTTGTTGATGTGTGAGTTAAAGCTTAGGTCTGAGTTTATTATAACACCAAGACTTGTAACTTCAGGTTTGATCCAAGGAGTAAGTTGCCCCATATTTCTCTGTAACATTTCTCTTTTTGTTATAGGACCGACTAGTAGGATTTCAGTTTTGCCCTCATTTAATTTTAGGAAGTTGTTCGTCGTCCATTTTTTTTTATTGCTAAGAGACAGGCGGAAATGGAGTTAATAGCTGTGTGATCATTTGGTTCAGCGGAGATGTACAATTGTGTGTCATCTGCATAACTATGGAAACATACATTGTGTTTTCTAATGATGTCTCCGAGTGGCAGCATGTATAGTGAGAATAATAATGGACCAAGGCAGCTCCCCTGTAGAACTCCGAAGTAGGTGTCATGTTTCTCAGAAGAAGGATCTCCAAGCCTGATGTAATATTTTCTACCTTTGATATATGTTCTGAACCAGTTTAATACATAGTCAGAAAGACCAACTAACTTTTCTAGACGATTTATTAGGATATCATGGTCGATCGTGTCAAACGCTCTAATAGGACGAGATCTAGATCTAATAGGACAAGAATTGAGACTTTGTTTGCATCAGAGTTTATTCTGAGGTCACTAATTATTTTTGTAAGAGCAGTTTCAGTGCTATGGTGCGTTCTGAAGCCTGATTGAAATTCCTCCATGATGTTGTTTTCTTTGAGAAAGGAGTTTATTTGTATTGAGAAATTTTTTTCAAGTGTCTTGCTGATGAATGGGAGGTTGGATATTGGCCTATAGTTGGTTAGTACATTACTGTCTAGTTTGGGTTTCTTTAGTAAGGGTCTTATGAGAGCTGTTTTGAATATACAAACACGTTTCTAGGGGTTTTAATAGACTACAAACTCTGCTGGACACCCCAAATAATTGTGTTCAAAGTTAGCGAGAAGTATTGGTATACTGGGCAAGACTAGATATATCCTCAATCAGAAAACTCTATATACATTATATTGCACACTCATTGTACCATATCTATCATATTGTGTTGAAACTTGGGGAAATACTTATAAAAGCAACTTACAAAAGATATGCACACTGCACACTGTTTGTAAAGAGTCAAACAATAAAATGCATGGACTTAATCAAATTAAAATCTGCACAAATTATGTTTCTGGCAATAAAAAACAAATTACCAAGCAACATTAAAAAAACGTTCATGGCTAGAGAGAGTGTTTATAATTTTAGAGGGACATTAGCTTTAAAACAACCTACGGTATGTACAACTCTTAAAAGTATGTGCATTGCAGTTTGTGGTATCACTCTGGAATGGTCTGGATGTCAGTATAAAATTAAGCAAAAATATCAATCAATTTAAAGGTAGCTATAAACAAGCACTTATGGACACATATACAGATGCAGCCATGAATTGTCTGTCGACCGATTTTTGGGAACCGTATTAACGGTAACGATGACCAGCAGGGGCGCTCGAATACAGCTGGTGACAACGGCCTGACGTGCCGGCTCTGTTTGTTCATTCATTGGAGGAGCTTTGCGCTCGACAAAGCTTGAGTTATAGTACACAGCTCGATTACAGCTGGTGACTTCATTCATAGGACGCTACAACGTCCTATGTCTACAGACTGTATGAATTAATGTTGCTAAATTAAAGAAGAGAGAGAGGAGAGAGAGAGGAGCTTGAGCAGTAATGTGACTGCCTAATACATATCTTTTCTCGTTTTGGATATTTGGATATATAAAAAACTGTACTTTCATTTTATTTTTCATTATTTGTTATATTATTTTAATTTTTATTAAATTATAATGTAAAATATTGTAAGGAAGGGGCAGGGCTTGATACGTTTTTGTACTTCCCCCTGTTCCTTCTCGAACACTTATTGTATGGAAATAGTATTTGACTATTTACCTTTTTGTTTTTTAAACTTGTTTTATGTTTCTATGTTCGAGACAAATTAAAATCAAATCAAATCAAACCTCCTCGTCCAATCCATTCCATAATCTCACTCCACAAACAGATATGCACATAGATTTTAGAGTGGTTCTTGCACCCGGTTGCTGAAGTTTCTGTTTCCCTCTAAGATTAGAATTCTTGGTTCCTACCCTCTCAGTGAACCGATATTGGATGGGGGTTGGAAGAGAGTTGTGTGAAGCTTTGAACATGATTTTGGCAGTCCTAAGTATGATCAAGCCCCATAATTTAAAATCTGATGCTTGTAAAAACAATGGGGTAGAGTGTTGGTTGCATTGTACACAATCCTAATGGCCTTTTTTTGCAGTATATAAAGAGGTGATATATTGGAACGGTAAGAATTACCCCAGACTTCCAGACACTAGTTCAAATATGGGACCACAAGTGCATGGTAGAGGATGAGAAGTGACCTTTGGTTGACTAAATTATTGGATCAATACATAATCCCCACACTTTTGGCCATCTTGGATTTTACTTGACTGATGTGGGGTTTCCAGCTTATCCTGCCATCTATGATCACACCCAGGAATGTGGTTTGTTGTACTCTTTCAATACATACACTGTCTATCATAATTTTCACTGTTATGTCACTATTGCGCTTTCCAAATAACATTAATTTAGTTTTGCTCAAATTCAATGACAATTTATGTTCATCAAACCATTCTTTTTTTAAACTTTATCCTGTGTGATCACCTGCAAAATATGCTGCAAATTTTCCCCTGAACAAATTATATTTGTGTCATCTGCAAAAAGAATGAATTTCATGATTGATGATACAGTGTCGGACCCAAAATGTACCCTTGCAGTACTCCGCAGTAGATGTTTATCAGTGTTGACCTATGGTTGTCAATTTGTACAAATTGTTTCCTGTCTTCCAAATAACTTTCCAGCCAATTTAGAACAGTTCCTCTAATACCATATCGCTCCAGCTTTTGTAATAATATACCATGATCTATAGTAAGTATCAAACGCCTTCTTCAAATCTATAAATATTCCTACAGCAAATTTCTTGTTGTCCGTATATGTGGTGATTTCCTCAACTGCTGCGGTCAGGCAAGTGATACCGGAGTCTCATGGCAAGCACAGACAGACTCAGAAGAAGCTTCTATCCCCAGGCCATCAGGTTGCTCAACGAACAATAACACTATGCAACAACCATCAAATGCACTCACAGCACACACATCCACACGCACACACTCACTTTAAACAAACAACTCACTGCAGCACCCACTCTACACACTTTAGAACACCTAAACACACTTTATATTTATTGGCAAAGAATTTGCACTACAACCCATACCTCAGTACACCTTACTGTAAATTGTACCTACATTGTACCTCATCCCATTTCTGCTTTGCACTATATAGTAGATTGTATATTAGTATATTGTATAGTATATTGTATGGTAACTCAGTTACTTCTACTCTGCATTGAACATTGTACATATGTACATACTGAACACTAGTGTCTACGTACGTGACTTCTATTTTTTACTTGCTATACTTATTTTATTTTACACTTATCTTTTTGTCTAGCACAGTCTCTGGAGCGTAACAGAAAGAAGCATTTTGTATACAAGTATTCTTTACTTCTGTATGACAACTAATAAAGAAACTTGAAACTTGAAACTAGGTCTGTAAGTGCCAATTAAGTTGATCTATTATGTTTGAAACCATACTGGCTGTCAGAAAGTAATTTTTTTCAATAAAACTGAAAAGTCTTATTGAAAAAAGCTTTTCTAGTATTTTTTAGAACTGAGGTAGGAGAGAGACTGGCCGGTAATTTGTAAAAGTTAAAAGCGCTAT
>NC_140166.1:200698423-200758167 GCF_963971535.1 Notolepis coatsorum
CATTCGCGGAAAAGCGGGATTTGAATTCTCTCTCTCTCTCTCTCTCTCTCTCTCTCTCTCTCTCTCTCTCTCTCTCTCCCTCTCTCTCTCTCTCTTGCTCTCTCTTCTGAAGGTGCTGGACATCGTGCGCACCAACGTGCGCTCGGCGCTGCAGCGGATCTGGCGCGAGCCGGACGTTGAGGGCCTCCACCTCTTCCGCCTCTTCAACCGCCTCTTCAGCCGGCTGCTGGGGAGCCACGGACAGGGCCTGTGGAACTGCTTCTCCAACACCAGGTAGGTTGGGTGGAGGTGGAGTTGGGGCTGGGTGGGGTTAGAGCTGGGTGGGGTTAGAGCTGGGTGGAGTTGGGGTTAGAGCTGGGTGGAGTTGGGGCTGGGTGGGGTTGGAGCTGGGTGGAGTTGGGGCTGGGTGGAGTTGGGGCTGGGTGGGGTTAGAGCTGGGTGGGGTTAGAGCTGGGTGGAGTTGGGGCTGGGTGGGGTTAGAGCTGGGTGGAGTTGGGGCTGGGTGGGGTTAGAGCTGGGTGGAGTTGGGGCTGGGTGGAGTTGGGGCTGGGTGGGGTTAGAGCTGGGTGGAGTTGGGGCTGGGTGGAGTTGGGGCTGGGTGGGGTTAGAGCTGGGTGGAGTTGGGGCTGGGTGGGGTTAGAGCTGGGTGGGGTTAGAGCTGGGTGGAGTTAGAGCTGGGTGGGGTTAGAGCTGGGTGGAGTTAGAGCTGGGTGGAGTTGGGGTTAGAGCTGGGTGGAGTTGGGGCTGGGTGGGGTTAGAGCTGGGTGGAGTTGGGGCTGGGTGGGGTTAGAGCTGGGTGGGGTTAGAGCTGGGTGGAGTTAGAGCTGGGTGGGGTTAGAGCTGGGTGGAGTTAGAGCTGGGTGGGGTTAGAGCTGGGTGGAGTTAGAGCTGGGTGGAGTTGGGGTTAGAGCTGGGTGGAGTTGGGGCTGGGTGGGGTTGGAGCTGGGTGGAGTTGGGGCTGGGTGGAGTTGGGGCTGGGTGGGGTTAGAGCTGGGTGGAGTTGGGGCTGGGTGGGGTTAGAGCTGGGTGGGGTTAGAGCTGGGTGGAGTTAGAGCTGGGTGGGGTTAGAGCTGGGTGGAGTTAGAGCTGGGTGGAGTTAGAGCTGGGTGGAGTTAGAGCTGGGTGGAGTTGGGGTTGGGGGGAGGTGGGGCTGGGTGGGGTTAGAGCTGGGTGGAGTTAGAGCTGGGTGGAGTTAGAGCTGGGTGGAGTTAGAGCTGGGTGGAGTTAGAGCTGGGTGGGGTTAGAGCTGGGTGGGGTTAGAGCTGGGTGGAGTTAGAGCTGGGTGGGGTTAGAGCTGGGTGGAGTTAGAGCTGGGTGGGGTTAGAGCTGGGTGGAGTTAGAGCTGGGTGGAGTTAGAGCTGGGTGGAGTTGGGGTTGGGGGGAGGTGGGGCTGGGGCTGGGTTGAGGCTGGGGGGAGGTGGGGTTGGGGATGGGGGGAGGTGGGGCTGGGGCTGGGTTGAGGCTGGGGGGAGGTGGGGTTGGAGCTGGGGGGAGGTGGGGTTGGGTGGGGTTGAGGCTGGGGGGAGGTGGGGCTGGGTGGGGTTGAGGCTGGGGGGAGGTGGGGTTGGGGATGGGTGGAGTTGAGGCTGGGGGGAGGTGGGGTTTGGTGGGGTTGGATCTGGGTGGGGTTAGAGCCCTGGGTTTTAGGGCTGCACGATTAATCGTGGGGGAAATCAATTGCAATCTCGATTCATACATCGATACAATCTCATTTCTAAATAACGACGATTCCGATGTATTTGCATTTGCGTCAAATGGAGATCAGTTGCACCGCATTTACATTTATACATTTACATTTTGTCATTTAGCTGACGCTTTTATCCAATCCAAGTTCTGTACAACAGGTCAGCAGGAGGGGTACAACTTGGGTGCTACAGTCTTGAGTGCATAGTCAGGGCCACCTCAGGGGGTGTGCGAGCAGTGCGGTTGCACAGGGCCTCGCGGGAAGGGGGGCCTCACAATTTTTTTATTATTATTATTATTATTGATTATTATTATTATTATTATTATTATTATTATTATTATTATTATTATTATTATTATTATTATTATTATTATTATTATTATTATTATTATTATTATTATTATTATTTAATTTTTTTGCGAGGCCCCCCTTCCCGCGAGGCCCTTTTTCATCACAGACCTAAAATCTAGTTTTGCTTATATGCTTATATATTTCACATTAGACACGTTTGTAGAATGTGTCTGACTTGTTCCGGGCTCTGCAGCTCTGCAGATATACTATTGGAGCTCTGTGGCTCTGCAGATACACTATTGGAGCTCTGCGGCTCTGCAGCAGATATACTATTGGTATCAACGAGGGGAGGGGTTACAGGTAAGGTACAGTCGGCCGGCGTGCGTCTGACTATTTCCACGGGAGCGCGTGCAGCATTGGAGGTTATGCCAAGACGACGGTCGTTCGGCAGATGGACTGAAGATGAAAGTTGTTGCATGTTAGAAAGTTCAGTCAGGCTAGCCATGTCGGCTTAGCTAAAGGCAGGGACAGCTAGTTAGCGTTAGCTACGTTATCGAGTGCTAACGTGTGGCAGATAAACAGGAGAACAGACTCCCAAGTTAATCCCAACGGGGGGGACAATATGGGGTACAGGTAAGGTACAGGCAGCCGGCGTGCGTCTGACTATTTCCACGGGAGCGCGTGCAGCATTGTTAGAACCTTCAGTCAGGCTATAGCTATGTCGGCTAGTAACAATTAGCTAAAGGCAGGGACAGCTAACGCTAGCTAACTAGCGTTAGCTACGTTATCGAGTGCTAACGTGTGGCAGATAAACTAGGACTCCCAAGTTCATTCCCAACGGGGGGACAATATCATGGATGCGACTGGTGAACTTTTTCATCTCCACGGTAGGAAAATGTGTCGACGTCGTCTCCTTCTAACTTTGCCATTGATTCTGCGTTAGGGTGAATTTTTGTTGACAGTTGACTGTATCATGCCCAGCCTCGGGCAGCGCTATTATTTAAGAATATGTTGACTGTATGCCCAGCCTCGGGCAGCGCTATTATTTAAGAATATGTTGACTGTATGAAAAAAAAAATAAAAAAAATATAAAAAATAATTTATTATAAATTATATATATATATATATATATATATATATATATTTACTTTTAGGGGGGGGGGGGGGCTCGCGTTTAAATCTCACACAGGGCCTCGCATTTCTCCCAGGTGGCACTGTGCATAGTAGTATATATATAATTAGCATAGAAGGTAGTGATTGGCAAGGAAGATCACCTACGTAGTAGCATGATAGTAAAAGACAGTAAAAAGGTGCTGTAAACATTTTAAATCCCACAGCTCATATTCCCCTATGCATTCACGACACGCTGCATTCATGTGTCGACGTATAGTATTTGCTTCGGAACAATCCCAGTTGCCGTATCAACCACACCTACACGATATAAAGCGCAACATGCTATTCATTTTACATTCACGTCATACAACTCCATCAGTGTTCTTTCATCTGTCTTCCTCACTCACAGTGCTCACTGCCGCTCTCCATTCCCATAATGCGTACAGTCCCAGTAGGCTAGTGTGGATGCTAGCTGGTGTGCTAACGTTAGCTGGTGTGCTAACGTTAGCTAGTGTGCTAACATTAGCTGGTGTGCTAACGGTAGTGTGTATTTCCTCTCGGGAACCTCGAATTCTGTGGTGAGGATTCAAGATACGTTGCACTACTAGGAAGCTAGCACCAGGCAATCGAGTGGTTGGCTCTATCTTTGGACGGTTAAGCTAGGCTTTGGGTGGACAGGAATAATAATAATAATAATAATAATAATAATAATAATAATAATAATAATAATAATAATAATAATAATAATAATAATAATAATAATAATAATAATAATAATAATAATAATAATAATAATAATAATAATATTAATACATTTTATTTGTATAGCACCTTTCATACAATAATTGAAGCCCAAAGTGCTTCACTGAATCTAATGTAGACATACATGTACATGGACATAAAATAGACTTGAGAATTGACTAAATAAAAGCAATGGATAAAGTGCAGACATACAATTATGCATCCTATCAATCGATCGATAATACGCTATGTAGGGCCGTCTTAAATACTTAGAAGCTTCGTTCAATGGGCATGGGATTCAAATGGAAAGATAAAATGTGAATATAAGAAAATATTATTATTAATATTATTATTATTAAAAAGTTTTCTGCAAAATCTTGCGCCTCCGATGCAACAGACGTCATATGCCTCATTAACTCTGCCTCTCTTTGTTAACTACAACAAGTACATGGAGATTCCTCATTAACTCCTCTCTGTGTTGAATACAACTTGCTGCTTTTATAAAGCCTCAAATGACGGCTTACAATATTTCATAAAAGCAAAGTGTTTCGTTTGTCTAAGATTTAAAAAGGTTTAAACTTTACAGCACTGACAATTCTCTATAGTATTTTTTAGTTTGACCTGTGTTTGATAAGACACCCAGTCAGCACCCATATACAAACATGTCTTAATAAAACATGCTTAATTAAGTTGAATTCTGCCTTTGTCTCTATTAACTACATATAAATATTTATATAATTTTTGCTTTATAGACAAAGGTTGCAACATAATTATGTAATGTAATGTCATTGGCTGTGTAACGGAGAGCAGCCACCCAGGCAGCGCAGTTCCCGACTCATTATTAATTTAATTAGTTAATCCAATCCAATCCACTTTATTTATAGAGCACATTTAAAAACAACAAAGTGTACCAAAGTGCTGTATAAGTCCCACAACATTAAAAAATAAATATATATATTTTTAAATTGTTCTTTTCTTTTTTATGAATTAACAAGTTGTTACTATACTGTATCCATTAGCTGTATATTCTATGTTGCTTCAACACCACATACACTTGGATCACAGTCACCTGTGCGATGCTTTAATACTCCATCCCTTTCCTGTATGCTCTGTGTCACTTTGACACCACATTACAGTCACCTGTGCATAAAAATAGACATAAAGTGACCATAAGAGATAAGTAGCAGATGATCGTAATGTTCTTGGGGCA
Source organism: Notolepis coatsorum (assembly GCF_963971535.1). Lineage (NCBI taxonomy): Eukaryota > Metazoa > Chordata > Actinopteri > Aulopiformes > Paralepididae > Notolepis > Notolepis coatsorum. Next base: position 200,703,463 of record NC_140166.1, read on the forward strand.
CATAGTTGACAAGAGCATTGGCAATGTAGCTTGGTCCTGTTCCATTTAGTGCTTTGTATATAAGGATGAGGTCCTTAAAATCAATTCTAAATGTTACAATAAGCCAGTGCAGAGTAGCTAACAGTAGTCAATTCGGCTTGAGATAAAGGCGTGGATCAGTTTTTCAGCATCCTTTTGATTTATACATGGTTGTACTTTAGCTAGGTTTCTAAGGTGGAATAATTATGTTTGTGTCACCTTGTCACCTTACTCCTAGAACCCACCTCACCCCTGCCCACTTTGACAACCTAGGATGGCTTAGAGTAGACGACAGAGTACAGCAACTTGCAATGGGCCTGGGCCCTGTTTCATGTACGTGGTTCAACTAAGTCGATCAACATGTCCATTATCCAGCTTCAGTTAACCCGATGTTCAAAGCCGGGATTTTCCTGTTTCACAAAGGAGGATTCAGTCTCGTTAACTCAAGCCAGACTTGAGAGTCAGGCTCAAGTCAGGCTAGATGCGCGCTCCCGTTTTAGGTGGAAAGCCAGCACGTATCGATGGCAGAGATCCTGATTCTCAACGGCATTGATTGATTAATTGATTTAAGACTTTATTGACAGATTGCAATACGGCTCAATCGCCTCGCCGACAAGTTAAATGCGTTATCTATAGGCTAATTCTAAGTCCCTCATTACCTCAATCAATCAGATTATATTTCTTTAAACTTGCCTGCTGGATTGAATAATCAAATGAGATCTTGCTAGCGAAAATTATTAGTTAACTGTTATACAGAATTACGATACGGCTCTCTTACCCATTGATTGATGTATAGTCAATCTTTTACTTATCTTCTCTGTGGTGTAACGGGTTCTTCTTTTGACTTTCACACGGACGACCGGGGTTCAAGGCCCTAGTCTTTTCCTTCTTTTTGCAATATAGGAATAATTCAATTTGGTGCACGTTGAGAGCTATATAAAGAATGACATCCTCAATGCATGTAGATTTATAATATTTTAACTTAAAACCAGGCTACTTTGGCGTATAATCATTAATATTATATTCAAAAAAATCATATTGGAAACACCGGGATTTGAACCCCGGTCGCTGGATTGGCAGGCATGAGCACTACCGCTGGGCCACTGGGCCAGATGGGATAAATTCATTGTTTATACATTAATGAACGAGAGACCCGTGTTTAGAATATCCGTTGTTTTGAATGAAGTTTATCTCTTTATCCTCATTCATTAATGTGACGTCAACGGCTCATTCAATTTCTCAAATCCGTCAAACAGCGCATCTCATCAGACATCTTAATCCCAGTTACAATTAAAATAACCACATCATGTGTACATCGCACGAGCGAGCGCCACCGTCGCCACGGTATATATAACGTGCATTATTTAGGACAAATGAATTTAATATCAGCATTTTGGGTCTATTTTACATTTCAAAAGCCCCCTCTGGAAGAATGGAGCACAAAAACGTAATTCAGAATGGTATAATGCAGATCGTAGACTGTGGGAATAGTTTCAGGAAACGGGCTGTCACTTCTTTGCGGGGGCGTGGCGATAGTTCAGGCTAACTTGAACTTGAACTCTGCTTTCGACCAGGCTCAAACTTTTGGATATGTTGTCATGGTGATTTGGAAAATCCAGGTACATGAAATCGGAAAGTCCGGCTAACCCAGTTATCCAGCTAAAGTTATCCGGCTAACTCAGTTATCCAGGTACAAGAAACAGGGCCCAGTGGTCTACAAGATACACTACACGACCAAGGTACCCATGTACATGTCAAAATACTTCCCAAAGGTCAGTGAATACCACGATCACAACACCAGAGGGAGCTCCACAAATCATGTTAAACCCAGATTCGGCTCAAATAAGGGACTAAACACGTTTTGCAATTATGCCACATCAATGTGGAATGCCCTACCCAAAGCTGTAAAGGAATGTGGATCACTACCCACTTTCAAAACCTCTCTCAAGGGACACCTACGGGAGACTGCAATTCAACACTGGCCCCTGTAAATATCCTAACCCAACCCCCTCCAATGTACAGTCATTTACCTAGTATGGTTTTGTCAACAGTCCAATGTACAATTTTGTTTGTTTGTACAGTGTCCCCCCCCCCCCCCCCCTCAATGTACAGTTTTGCTTGTATATACAGTGTGCCCCCCCCCCCCCCCCCCCCCAACCACCTCCAATGTAGATTACCCAGTATGGTTGTCAATATCCCAGTGTACCCAACCCCCCCCCACCCAACCTCCTCCAATGTACAGTTTCTACGTCAAATGTATATACTCCCTTTTCCTGACTCCTTCTGTATCACAAACAGTACTGTATTTGCAAATCTGGTATGTCATAAATGTATAGATGTAGCAGTACTGACTATCTGTATGTCATGTATGTCATATATGTCCTGATGAATTGAAAATGGGGGACCCTGATGTAAACAAGACGAAAGTCTTTCTCTGGTCTGCATCCCCTTAACAATTGTGTGTATTGAGCTGTACTGTATTGTACCCATTCTGCAATCTGTTAATAAAGTTTTCAATCAATCAATCAATTGTTGGTGTGTGATTTAAAGCTTAGAAAACACCAAGACTTTGTTGTAACTTCCGGTTTAATCCAAGGAGTAGGTTGCCCCATATTGTTCAGCAGCATTTCTCTTTTGGTTATAGGGCTGGTAGGATTTCAGTTTTGTCCTCATTTAATTTTGGTCATCCATTTGTTTATTTAGAAACAGGCAGAAATGTTGTTAACACTTTAATCGCCGGGGTTAAATTCATAATTTACCATCCCTCGCCAGCCCTATTTAACATGGAGAAGTTCCCCTTCTTTACAGGGCTATAACTTTTTAAATTCTATTGCTAAATTGCCATTATTATGGCCCATTCAATGTCCTATATGTATTGTTCAGGGTGTAGCAACGTTAAACTTTTTCATTCACATATTCATACTAAAATATGGTCTAAAGTATAAGTATGTTTTTATCGTTTTTTGCAGCTTTCTTCAGAACGTGATTTATAGCCCTAAATGCATTATATTGATGATCAAATACAGTTTGGTAGGAATCTGTGCGAGATAAAAAATTTCAACTGGATGTGCTTCTAGAAGTTTCTACGTATCATCTGATGATGACCGGATGGGCGGGGGATCGTTTATAATTCCGTGGGCAGCGTTAGATGATTCATCCAGAGTGGGTCATATGTTCATCATAGCAGTTTATATCGAACACGTTAGAATATAACGCTGAATCTTACCGTGGCTTCCTCGCGCCGCTGGCAGATGAGCGTGGAACAGAATTTGTTCTATTATGGGATGTAGAAATGCCCGATCCATTTCCAGGTTGTATAATAGTATATACGTCCAAATCATGTTGTTTTTTCGAGTTATTTGCACCGATCGATGTTCACTGTATCAAGACAGAGTCTCTCTAACGATAGCAAGTGGCCGGACCACATATGGATGAGCACTACCGGTTCAAAGGTTAATTTCCGGTTGGCGATCTGCCGATCGGCCACCAGATGGCGCTCTTGAACCGCTAGAGAGTTGAGAGGAGATCAGCAGTGTGTCTCAGGGCTCCGGAAAGGAAATATGATTTCGATGACAGATTTTTGAAATATTGACATCAAAGACGAGTTACGGCGTCTTCGGCAGAATGAGCATGGCTAGGAAAGACGAGTTCCGGCGTTTTCGGCGATTAAAGTGTTAATCACTGTAGGTTCAGCAGAGATGTATAATTGTGTGTCATCCGCATAGCTATGGAAACATACATTGTGTTTTCTAATGATGTCCCCAAGTAGCAGCATGTTTAGTGAGAATAATAGTGGACTTAGGCAGCTCCCTTGTGGAACTCCAAAGTACAGTAGCTGTCATGTTTCTCAAAAGTATGACAAGCCTGAGGTAATATTTTCTCCCTTTGATATTTATGTTCTGAACCAGTTTAGTCAGAAAGACCCACTAACTGTTTCAGACAATTTATTAGGATATCATGGTCAATTGTGTTGAACGCTGCTCTTAGGTCTAAGAGGACAGGAATTAAGACTTTGTTTGCATCTAGTCCGATTTATATTGATAAGATATAATTTATGGTATGGTATAAGTATCTTGCTAATTAATGGAAGGTTGGATATTGGCCTATAGTTGGTCAGCACATTACTGTCTAGTTTGGGTTTCTTTAATAGCGGTTTTATGACGGCTGTTTTGAATGCATCTGGGAAGTTTAATCTCTACGACATGATTTGAGACACTTTTGAATATCCACTTTAAAATGCTGTAGGTATAGGGTCAATACAGGACATTTTGTAGAGCTCTGTTGATGTAATGCCAGTGTTTTCCCATGGTTACCGTAATTGCCGGACTATAAGCCGCACCTGAATATAAGCCACACCAGCTAGATATAGAATGAAAAATAAATGTGTACATATACAAGCCGCACCTGACTATAAGCCGCAGGTGTCCACTAGACACCTGCAAGAGCGCCCCTTGTGGCCGTTTGCTGTAAAAATCCATAGATTAGCCGCATCGTTGTATAAACCGCAGGGTTCAAAACATGGGTAAAAAGGTGCGGCTTTAGTCCGGCAATTACGGTACATCTTTTTTTGCAGGGTTTACAGATGGTATCTGTGTTTGCATCAGGGGTAATATGAGTAATAAGAGTTTCCGGCATTCTCTGATAACAATAGTAGTCCTTTCTTGCCACCCATATTTCTTTGTTATAGGCCGTCATGGCTTCTTTATATATACCATAGTGAACTGTGCGTTTAGTTTTCCTCTATTTTCCTTCAGCAACTCTACGGATTATCTCAGTCTGACCAACACTGCTATTGTTTAACCATGGGGAGAAGTCAGTTGACTTCTTTTTGACCTTCAATGGAGCGACAGCATCCAGTGTAAATCAATCAATCAATCAATCAAATCCTTTATTTAACCAGATAAGCATCATTGAGATTAAAATCTCTTTTTCAAGAGCGATCTGGCCAAGCAAGGCAGCAGAAAGTTTCAACATAAAAAAGAGAACATCACAATAAAATAAAGATAAAACATTTACAGCAAGCTCCAATTTCAGGCAAGTTATCAAACAGGCAAATGATCAAACACAGTTGCACTGTCCGAGGGAACTGAGTTCGTAGGATTTTAAAATGGCTTTGAATTCTCTGAGGGTGACCAGTCCTGGATAATTTTAGGTCCTCCTGTATCTTGTTCCAAGATGAAGGAGTAGCATATTTAACCATGAGATTTTCAACCATGCCATTTAATAGTCCAAACTGGATGGTTTAGTCTCATGATATTAGAGATATTTTCCTCTGTCATCTCATTTAGTACCCTTTGTCTGACCACAGTCTCTGTTTTGTTAGGATTAGGTTAGCATACGAAAATACACAGTGATAGTCAGATTATTTAGGTTATTTGATTACTGAGACTTTATCAATGTTCAACCTTGTTGTTATCACTAAGAGTGTTGCCATGTCGGGTATATGTTGTATTAGCTCTAAGCTGTCTGGTAGGTTGATAAGCTCAATAGCCTTGGGGTCATTCTTCTTATTAATCTTTCACATCTAATGATACCAACTGAGATCAGCTCTTGGGGGGGGGGGGGGGTTAAAGGCCATCTGAGTGTAGGGCCTGCTGTGGCAAGGTCATTGTCTGGTGTTGTGGGGAATGGTGTCGATTCTTTGCATTTTGTCACAGTTGGGTGGCAGATGGTGTAATCCATGTTCGAGGCGAACCGTTTTTCCCCAGATGTGTTTAGGGTAAATGCTTCTGCACTCCTAGAACAGATTGAAGTTGTCAATACAGTTCACTTTGTGTAGGGGACAGGCAATTTAGAGCCATCTGTTCAGAGCCATCACTCTACTGAAACGCTTCATTCCTGGCCTAGTTGAAGGGATGAATGATTCAAGATCTTTGGAGCCTAGCAATTTTAGCAGTTCAGTGAAGTCTAAGATAAGAGTGAAAAATAGACTTGAGTTATTTTTTACATTACAAGATACTTTTATGTTAAGGTCAAGCACTTTGATGTCTGTTTAAGAAAGAGTGCAATAAATGCTTTTATTCAAAAAATAAGAATCGTGTGAGAGTAATCCTCATCTACATTTTTTTGGAGAAAAATAGTCCGATTTTAGCAAGAATCGTGCAATCGAGTGTGTTTGGGGCTGGGTGGGGTTGGGCCTGGATGTTTGGGGCTGGGGCTGGGTGGGGTTGGGCCTGGGTGGGTTGGTGGTTGGGTGGAGTTGGGGCTGGGTGACGTTGGGGCTGGGTGAGGTTGGGGTTGGGTGGGTTTGTGGTTGGGTGTGGTTGGGGCTGGGTGGGATTGGGCCTGGGTGGGATTGGGCCTGGGTGGCATTGGGGTTGGGTGGGATTGGGCCTGGGTAGGGTTGTGGCCTGGTGTATGGAATCAAGGTAGTTGGGTGGAGGGTGTAGCCTAACACGTCAGACCCGTGGAACACTGGAACTCTTGAGTAAAGCAGGTCAAGAACAGCCTTCCAGTGAAAATAGTCATCAATAAAGTCTATTTGACTCACCGAGTCTCATCCCGCCATCAATTCCTATTCATATTAAAGTCCATATTAAAGTCCTGGGGAAAAGATGATTTCTCCATTTACCTGTGCGTTACCACGGCTGTCCGTTTGCACACCAGGGCTTTTGAGTTTAGCTCAATGTTTGCGAGGCTTGTTTACAGTGGGGGGAGCTGTTGGCTATTACTGAGAAATCAGCTTATTCCCCACACTTACATGTGATTACAGCACCAGGAATTCATTACAGGATGAGAGACGACACGCCAGGTATGTCAAAGTAGGCTAAGTGGGGTGAAATGGATATTTGCATCGTTGCATGGGATAGAGCAAGCAGGCTTTCTCTTGGTATCAGTGTTTCTTCATGCCTGTTTGCTATGTCCAACGTTACACCAATACCGGTTCTGGTGTTGGACATCGGGCCGGTACAAGGATAAAACGAGCTAGCACTTTCGGAGCATTTAAAAAATGTAAGGAAAACGACTTAATATTCAGCATTTTCCGGCACATAGAAACATGTTTGATTTGTCAATGGATTATATTTCAATTATTTATGTTCAGTGAACTGACAATAATGCAATTTCCCCTCTGGGATAATAACGCTCAGTTAAACGTAAGGTACAGGATTGGACTCTATATTAGGATGTCAGTGATGTGTATCTGTGCATCCCTGCATTACTAAATGACAGCGGTGATAGACCAAAAAAAAATTAAACACCACCAAGACAATACCAATACAACTTAGATGCTCACTACTGATGCTAATTGTGCGTTCTAATCTTTTTAAGTATTGCCTGATTAAGAATTTGTATCCATTACTTTTACTGGGACTGTTGACAGAGTCTGGCTATGGGGCGACAATAATGTGGTCAAGAGGCATGGTTTCTACCTTCAGCCTTTAATCGGCGTGGTTTATTATTTACATGGCAAGGCAGCAGTACATGAGTTCTCCTCTCCGTGAGAGGCAGTGTGGTATAATATGTCCTCATGTAAATATACTCCCCTCCCCTGTGTCCCCCTTACCTGTGCCCCCCCCCTCTCTGTAGAATAAGGCATTCCCCTCCCCTTTCTCCCCAAACCTGTACCCCCCCCCCCCCCCCATTTGACCTATCAAATGGGACCACACACCACCCCTTGTTGAACTATAATAGGGCTCCTCCCGACCACAATCGAGGTCTTCTCACCTGGGTCATTTCAGCTGATCACCTGGGGGAAGCCCTCAGCCATTCTCTCTATGTAATCTATCTGTTTGGTTAATAAACCTTTGTTATTATCCAAACCTCGGTTGACTGAGAACATTCTTCATCAGGATATCCACAAATATCCCACAGCAGGTAGAGGGGGAGGAGACATCTCCTTAAATACTCTCCACCTGGTGGTAGCATTAGCAGCTCCGCCTATAGCGCCCTCTAGTGGAAACAGTTATGTACAGTCAGTGGAAACAGTTGTGTACAGTTAGACAGTTACTTACAATCCTACATAGAACCTCTAACTTTAACAGGGACAGTAAATACTTACACCATTTGTTTGGGGACTGGACACAAATGAGATGAGACACAGATGAGACCCGTGCCACGCAGCGGTGACAGACAGCAAAACATATAAAACACCACCGCCACTCCAAACTAGATGTTTAGTTCAGCTTCACTGATGATCCAAATATAAATAGTTTGGCTGGACATCTTCTGCTGGGACTCTGGACCTCTTCACTGGGCACACAGTCTATGAATCCTGCCCAGACCCTGTTTGGAACATGTCTACTTTTGTTTTGGGGAGGGCTAGAGTAGAGGCTGGGTGGTGGCATGGATATGTGTGGGTGTAGGGAATAGGGATGCACCAATACAACATGTTCACTACTGATGCCAACTGCACGTCCTAAACTTTTTAAGTATTGACTGATGCAGAATTCTGATCCATTACTTATACTGGGACAGTATAGACTTGATCCATTACTTTTACTGGGACAGTATAGACTTGATCCATTATGTTTACTGGGACAGTATAGACCTGACCCATTACTTTTACTGGGACAGTATAGACTTGATCCATTACTTTTACTGGGACAGTATAGACTTGATCCGTTACTTTTACTGGGACAGTATAGAATTGCACCATTTGTTTGGGGTCACTGGACAAAAATGGTTAAAATATTTTTCACTATCAGAGATATCTAACATCTTTCAGGAGATATTGTTCACCATTAGAGATATCTAAGGTTTTTCAGGAGATATTGTTCACCATTAGAGATATCTTTTTTTTATCCACTTTTTCTATTTTTCTCCTGTCATGTACAGAGGTCTATCGACCATACAAGATAGTAACTGGGCAGGTGTTACATGAGCAGAAAACAACCCCCTCAGTAGAAAAATGCTTCTCAAACAGTCCCGGGTAGGCAGATAGTAAACAAAGACGTTTTCAAATGGTAAATTAGGTTTTATTGTATAGTGGGGGTTTCAAGCACAAAGGGCAGTGAAATATCAGTCCACACTCAGTGGGAACAGGCACAGAGGCCAACAAGATAACACTCACCCAGCTAGAGAAGTGGCACATAGGTCAACAATATATATGTATAGAAACACAACCGTGGTTAACCATGGCAACCTCACTCTTCTCTAGTCACTAGCAATTGACAGAATGAGGCGCCGAGACGTGTGTGTGCTGTCAGGTATTTGGCTACCCATCCCTCTCGAGATTGATTGCCATCAGCTGTCATTCATCAGGCAATCAGCACTCTTCAGTAGGGATGGGTAGCACCTGACAGGGAGAGAAGAGACAGCATTAGCTCTCATGTTCACACACACACACACATCATATACAAAACAACACATTAAATATACTAACCTGATGTTCAGAAGGTGTCATAAATACAGTAATAATGGTAATGACCAACCCACGTACCCAGGTACGTCACACCTCCCCCCATAAGAGCGAACCTGTAGGGTTAGCAAAACATTATTACTTATTACCCAACATCCGATTAGTACCACACACCAGGAAAAACAGAAACAACAAAAACAAAATTCTCCTCCCACAATCACCCACCAATGGGCACACCAGCACCACACAGACCTAGAAAACCCAGCCTCCACCGCTTTAGAGCGAGCAATTGCTCGGGCGACACTGCTTCACGAATGTAAAAATGAGGTGGATACGATCCAGGTGATATGTCTTTCATCATCATCTCCCCAATAGATGGTTCGTGAATTACCAGCTGCCCCTGAACGCTACATACAGCAACCTCTTCCATCTCGCCAACAGATGGCCCCTTGTCCTCGGCGAGAGCCTCGCCCCCGACAGATTCACTCAACGTCAAAACTTGAGTTCGCTCCCCGCCCTGTGCCTTGGTGACAACACAAGCAGAAAACACATTGGGGTGATTATCAAGCAATTCATCACAACACAAGTCAGTCAATGGAGCCTTTTCAACCCCCACTACAGGAATCACACTCTCCCCAGCGAACTTGTTCCCCATGACAAAATCAACACTCACACCTTTTGGTTTCTGGGCTGACTTCGTGATTTTGTCCTGTCGCTTCCTCAGCGTACAACATCCTTTTACCACATGGCCTGTCTCTTTACAATAATTGCACACCACCGGTCTCCTAGACGGCGGCGAGCGTGGCCGGATTGCTGACTCAATCAACGCATCGCACAGAACTTTCCCCCCAGCTATATCATTCCCCATGATAAAATCAATTCCGGCTACCGGAAAAGAGGAACGAACTGCCACGGGAAAACAACCTGTGACTAGTTTTGACCTCACATGTATTCTATGTAACGGAGCGGGCGTGTAGCCCATCTCTATCCCGCACACAATAGCACTTGTATTACAAGACGACTCCACACTTAACGGCAATACATCCGCCAGCATAAAGGACTGTGAACCACCTGTATCACGAAGGATCCTCACCTCGCGCTGGTCACAGACCTTACCCGACAGTGACACAAAACCAGAAGATATAAAAGGATCAAAACAACTGTCCGGTTTCCCCCGCCCAGGGCGTGAGACAGTGCTAACCAACCCCACCACCTTTGGTTCCTGAGCTGGCCTGTCAGTATTTTGCCGATCGCGCACAAATGCATAACAGTCCGCCGCCAAATGACCTGGCTTGCTACAATAATTACAATGTCTCTTTTCTGACGGAGGCGAGCGTGGTCGAAATGATCGCTCGTCGCCTCCTACATACACATCATTTCGCACAGAACCATGTGATGCAGAAACATTTTTGTGGATCATTGCCAACTCGTCACACAAAACTGCAGCTTCCTGGAGGGTAGAAACCTTTCGCTCCTCCAACTGTATTATCATGTGTTCGGGCACAATTTTTTTAAATTGTTCCATGAGGATTAACTCGCTCAAAGCCTCAAGCCCATCCACCTTACACGCTTCACACCAACGAGTGAACACCATCCGTTGTTCATGGGAAAATGCGACATGTGTTTGCGAGGGAGCTTTACTTAGTCCCCTAAACCGCTGCCTATACGCCTCCGGCACCAGTTCATATACACGCAAGACAGCACCCTTCACTTTCTCATATACCATGCTGTCCTCCTTTGATAAAAACTGGCATGCGTCCTGAGCCCTACCCGTGAGCTTATATTGCACTAATAGTGCCCACTGATCCTCCGGCCAATTCGCAGCCCCCGCTACCCGCTCAAAATTCACAAAAAATGCCTCCACCTCAGATTCTCGAAAACAGGAACCATAGCAATGTGTTGCCCAACATTAAAACTGCCCTGGCCACCTTCAGATGAGGGCGAAGAAGAGCCAACCCTCTCCAGCTCCATCCTCTTCAGTGTAATCTGGAGCTCTCTATCTCTCTCCTTCTCCCTTCCTCGCTCTTCCCTGTCTCTCTCAGCTGCTCTGTCCTCTCTGTCAGCTGCTCTGTCCTCCCTGTCTCGTGTAATCTGGAGCTCTCTATCTCTCTCCTTCTCCCTTCCTCGCTCTTCCCTGTCTCTCTCAGCTGCTCTGTCCTCTCTGTCAGCTGCTCTGTCCTCCCTGTCTCGTACAGCTGCTTTGTCCTCTCTGTCCTCTCTGCGCAACAGCGCTCTCTCCTCCATCTGGAGACGGGCAAAACGCAGACTAGAGCGCGCATGGCCAGAAGACGTGGAGTCTTTATCCGAATCGCCCGCGGCCTCACTTTCAGCTCCGGCCGTACTACCATCCTTCCTAATAGCACCACCATCCGGGTTAAGATCACGTAAGGGAGAGTCAACCCATTCGCCAGTGTGTGCAACCTCCTGATCACTATGACTCACTACTCCCTGAGCCGTGCTAAACACCTGTTGCTCCACCAACCCCGCTATAACAGCTGCCTTCATATCCGCCTTGGATTGGGAATTTTGCACAGCAATATCATAATGCCTAGCAATAAGGCCTAATTCCGCCTTAGTGCAACCTTCCACCTGATCCTCTGTCGGATCCGCCATAAAGGCTTCAAAAACAAATGCCGACGCAGCCATATTATGTTTTTATGCGTGCGTAAAAAAAAATACATATATATCACGTCCTCACTTAATTAACCATGACCGTGCACAATAATAATAGACACATTCTGCTTTCATACCTCTTAACCAAAACAATCCAACTGACCACATCTACTAAATGAAAATAATAACAAATGGTCCTAACCACTCAACTAGGAGTCACCTGTGTCACTCTAGCCTATCCCAGATAAACTACTCCACTAGCTGGATGAAAGGCTACACATATCTTCAATCGCTTACCGATTTCATTGCGCGCTCCACCGGAATCACGACTCGTGCCCCCCACCCTCTAGCCAAGCAGGTGACCCCCCCCCCCTGTTACCTATGTGGCAGAAAAATAGAATGGTTAAGAGCATCACAACAATAATGGTTTACATCAATCAACTGTGCACGGACAATGGACCCCACTAACTTACCAATTTAGAAAACGCTATCTTATTACACCTGATATGCTTCAATCGACAAGTCACCCCGTTATTTTACCAACAAGGAACCATACAATTGCGCACACTTAACGAGCCCCCATGTCATGTACAGAGGTCTATCGACCATACAAGATAGTAACTGGGCAGGTGTTACATGAGCAGAAAACAACCCCCTCAGTAGAAAAATGCTTCTCAAACAGTCCCGGGTAGGCAGATAGTAAACAAAGACGTTTTCAAATGGTAAATTAGGTTTTATTGTATAGTGGGGGTTTCAACCCACGGCCCTTTTCCCAAAGGGAAAAGGGGATGTCGTCGGTGGGGATTTCAACCCACGCACACACAAAGGGGAAAAGGTAATGGAGGACAAACAAGACATATAAATAAAGTGGCAATGGCATACAGCCTACCAACATATATATATATACAGCTCTACTTGAATGACACAACAGCACAAAGGGCAGTGAAATATCAGTCCACACTCAGTGGGAACAGGCACAGAGGCCAACAAGATAACACTCACCCAGCTAGAGAAGTGGCACATAGGTCAACAATATATATGTATAGAAACACAACCGTGGTTAACCATGGCAACCTCACTCTTCTCTAGTCGCTAGCAATTGACAGAATGAGGCGCCGAGACGTGTGTGTGCTGTCAGGTATTTGGCTACCCATCCCTCTCGAGATTGATTGCCATCAGCTGTCATTCATCAGGCAATCAGCACTCTTCAGTAGGGATGGGCAGCACCTGACAGGGAGAGAAGAGACAGCATTAGCTCTCATGTTCACACACACACACATCATATACAAAACAACACATTAAATATACTAACCTGATGTTCAGAAGGTGTCATAAATACAGTAATAATGGTAATGACCAACCCACGTACCCAGGTACGTCACATCTCCCATCCCAATTTCGCCTCGCCAATTCTCCCTTCAATTCTCCCCTCCCCTGTCTCGAACGTTGCTAGACTATGCCTCCCACTGGTCGGCTGCAGTGAGGACCAAGCCTTGCATCACGTGTCCCCTCCGGTACACGAGGAGGCAGCTGTCGCATCTTTTCACCTGAACAGCACGATCTCTCAGTGGCGAGGAGTAATGCGTGGGAGGCTCACGCTGCCCCCGTTACTTCCTGATTCTGCTGTACAGGCGCACCAACCGACCTGTAGGAGTCGCTGTCCACAACGTCCAATCCCCACCCACCGGCTTTCCCACCCATAATACTGCCAATTGTATTAGTATGAACGACCAGCCAAGCTGGTAGCAACGCAGAGAGCTGGGCTCGATACCAGCATCTCCTGCGTTAGTGGCAAGCGCCTTGCCCACTGCGCCACTCAGCCGCCCTTCCATTAGAGATATCTAAGGTCTTTCAGGAGATATTGTTCACCATTAGAGATATATAAGGTCTTTCAGGAGATATCTTTCACTATTCGAGATATCTAAGGTCTTTCAGGAGATATCTTTCACTATTCGAGATATCTAAGGTCTTTCAAGAGATATCTTTCACTATTCGAGATATCTAAGGTCTTTCAGGAGATATCTTTCACTATTAGAGATATCTAAGATCTTTCAGGTGTGTGTAGAAAATGTGTAAAAGGGAAAACAAAATTTATTTTTTCTACTGGGTCAATTCTCCTGATACTGATGCCTTATTTGAGTCTGTTACTCACCCAATATCCAACACCAGTACTGAATGGAGTGGCCTGTCCTGAGCTGAGTACAAAGGTAATGGAACAGATTGGTTTCGAGCTACCTCTGTGTGGGATGGGGCAGGATTGATCTCAACTTCACTGGGCTATTAGTCCTCCTCGCCTTCCTATTAAAACTATTACCAGACCGCTCACAAAGAAACATGCAGAGATGCCGCAGGTGGTTTCCATTAATCAGCTATCATTGTCACTGTGATTCATGGACACATAACGCTCTCTCTCTCAGAAACCAAGCTGTGAATCGTACAGTAATGCTATCTCCTTCCAATGTTCACGCCCTTCCATTCCTTCAAACGACGACAGTCGTTTTATCCTCACAGCGGGGACGTTCACGCGTCTTTCCGTGTCCTGGTTCCTATTTCTGCTATACAGTACATCTCCTTTGAGTGCCTTTTTATTATATAGCCAAGGTAAAGCAGACACAGACAGACAGACAGACAGACAGACAGACAGACAGACAGACAGACAGACAGACAGACAGACAGGCAGACAGGCAGGCAGGCAGGCAGGCAGGCAGGCAGGCAGGCAGGCAGGCAGGCAGGCAGGCAGGCAGGCAGGCAGGCAGACAGACAGGCAGGCAGACAGACAGACAGACAGACAGACAGACAGACAGACAGACAGACAGACAGACAGACAGACAGACAGACAGACAGACAGACAGACAGACAGACAGACAGACAGACAGACAGACAGACAGACAGACAGACAGACAGACAGACAGACAGACAGACAGACAGACAGACAGACAGACAGACAGACAGACAGACAGACAGACAGACAGACAGACAGACAGACAGACAGACAGACAGACAGACAGACAGACAGACAGACAGACAGACAGACAGACAGACAGACAGACAGACAGACAGACAGACAGACAGACAGACAGACAGACAGACAGACAGACAGACAGACAGACAGACAGACAGACAGACAGACAGACAGACAGACAGACAGACAGACAGACAGACAGACAGACAGACAGACAGACAGACAGACAGACAGACAGACAGACAGACAGACAGACAGACAGACAGACAGACAGACAGACAGACAGACAGACAGACAGACAGACAGACAGACAGACAGACAGACAGACACAGACAGACAGACAGACAGACAGACAGAGACCCGCGCCACTCATCTCCACACCCCGGCTGATGAAAGCAACATGTCTCTCTGTGTGAGCGGACAGTATGCATAATAAGACCCCAGATCTCAGCTGTTGATCAGAGGGGCGCATTGCTTCATTTTCTTCTTCTCTAGTGCCAAAAGCAATCCAAAGGAACCCCGGGGGAGAGGAAAGAGGGGGTGGGGTGTAGGGGGGGGGGGGGGGGGGTGCAGTAGGAGGGACAGTGAGCGAGAATAAGGCTCCTTAAATCCTACCTTATTTTGGTTCATTATCAGGTTCCTTTGAAGTTCCCTTCCCAAATATATTTTTTTATGCATCTCTCTCTCTCTCCCTCTCAGTATCTCGCTCTTTATCTCTCTCTATCTCAATGTTCTTTACAGTCTCGCTCGCCGCATAGGGCTCCATAGGTTCCAGTGTTGTCATCGCCTCCTACAACTCTCTCCTCTGTCCTCCTCTTCCCCAGCAGTGGTAATGGAAAGAGAGAGAGGGTGAGAGGGAGAGGAAGATATGGAGGATGATAAGACAGGGGAGAGAGAGAGAGAGACATACTGTAGAAGTGTGGGGAAAAGAGAGAAAGGATTAAATGCCCAGTCCGTAATCCAGATGTACACAACCATTGAGCCCCATCATGAAAAACAAAACACAAAGAAAGGAATGGAGACATGTTTTCATTCTCTAGGTGATTGGCAGCAGCTAACACTAAACAACAGGTCGATATGTTGTATTTCCTGTATTTTGGCGGCTATAGACTTTGTTCATATTGGCCATGTTTGTAGACACTTTTTAAAACAGATCTATATTCGGATACTAACACTGGGCTAAGAAAGCCCATTTCCATATAGACAGTTTCAAAGTGACAACAAGGACCCACATTTACAGTATTTCCTGTTGCAATGATTGCTAATGCAATAGTTGACAGGAAACACATTTGGGGTCCAAACTGTTCCCTAGCAACGGAATTTCAATGAAAAGCGTGTATAAAAATTTAACTCTTAAAGATTGTATGTTGTGAATATACCTATACATATACATATAAGATTTATATGGTCCAAATTTACGAAGCCCATTTGAGGAGGGAGTGGGAGTGGCCTGGACTCAGGAGGCTGGATTAGCCGAGCCTGCTACCCCCAGCAGGCCGCACCGCATGCTGCTTCTGTCTGATCACAGCCTGCCCTGACTGAACCAGCTAACCGGCTAGCCCATCGGCCGTAACCCCCCTCTGCAGGCCATGGCGCCTACAGGGATGAACCCAGCAGGGGGGGGGGGGGGGGGGGGGGCTCGGTGTCACGCTTAACGTGTACTCCAAAAAATCCCAAGTGGAATCTCCTTGCCCTCCACCCCCAACAACAACTACTCCCAGTCTCCCCTATTTGATATTTTATCGCCCTGGTCGCTATTGTGGACGCTGAATTCAACACGCTTCTGGGGGGGGAAAAGACTTAGGGAGAGAATGGAAACACACAAGGTTTTGAACCCTTTCAGAGGAAGCACCCCTCCTGAGGAGTGAAAGGGGTAGACATCAAACGCCCCTCCAACCCCCTTTGGTTCTGGTGTCTCAGTAGTTGAAGCTCCCTCACAGTTGGGGGCATGTCCGGGGTTGTTAGAGGGTTAACTGTACAGGGTTTGTTTCATCCCTCCTCTTTGTGGTTTGCCTTTTGTCTTTTGTGCGTGTGTGGCTGTACTGTGTGTGTACATGTATGTGTGTGTATGTGTGTGGGCTGTATCAACATGCCTCTGCTCCTGTATAGCAGTGTGATCAATTCTGATTAATATTAAGAGTTTGATTTGATTGATTGAAAACTTTATTAACAGATTGCAGAATGGGTACAATACAGTACAGCTCAATACACACAATTGTTAAGGGGATGCAGACCAGAGAAAGACTTTCGTCTTGTTTACATCAGGGTCCCCCATTTTCAATTCATCAGGACATATATGACATACAGATAGACAGTACTGCTACATCTATACATTTATGACGTACCAGATTTGCAAATACAGTACTGTTTGTGATACAAAAAGAGAGTCCAGAAAAGAGAGTATATACATTTGACATAAAAACTGTACATTGGAGGAGGTTGGGTGGGGTTGGGTAGGGGGGGTTGGGGGGGGGGGACACACACACACACTGTACAACTGTACAAGCTAAACTGTACATTTGAATATTGACAACCATACTAGGTAATTTACTGTACATTGGAGGGGGTTGGGGGGAAACACTGTACAAACAAGCAAAACTGTACATTGGAATATTGAGTGACGGTACGATTCGATTATCGATGCGTCATGATTTGTCTTTCGATCCCATTCAGTATATTGTGGTTATAATGTTAGTTTTTTTTTTTTTTTTTTTTTACACCAGTTCACTGCATAAGTAAAGGATAATCAATGAGTAGATGTGTGTTAAATGGTTTTAACTAGATCAGTGCCGGCCATTTAACATTGAAAAGCCTGTTGAGTGCCAGCATCCACTTCAATGATACCGTTAAAAATGCATAATCTATGTTTTATATTATGTGTCTAATCTGGCCGTCGCTTATCAATGACTTGTTTGCAGTCAACATTGTCGAAACTGATTGTTTTTTAATCGGTTCATATCCTTTTTATAACATTTCGAAAAGCTATCGTTCTCTCGAAAATGTCAGGAAAATAGAAAGATTCCCCCATAAACGGCATTTATTGGAATATTCTCGAATACACTAGACACGTTGTCATTTGTCGGCCTATTTATGTATAGTTTTCAAATAAACGCTAGATTATCGATAGTATATGTGTACTTATGCACGCTATAGAAGCGGGCTGAAAAATCTATTCTCTCATTTCCTCAACATCACACACACACACACACATACACACACGGCACATGCTGATATCTCAGTGAATACAGCTCTGATTATCCTAAAACTGGTAACATAGACTCCTTACCTTAGATCAGATGTTCTCCAAAAATTATTATTATTATTCCAATTCCTGATCGCCATTCCAAATATCGATCGTGTTTATTGATTGATTATTGGCTGCTGTAAATATATATTCCACGCTGCTTTCCGACTCGCGATCACTTCCCTCATCATCAGATCCCTCGCCAGCATAATGGAGCCAGTTGGCTCCCCCCACAGGGATCCAGCAGTATAATCGAATGGCCTGCAGTTACACAGGGATAGACGATAGGGGGCGGTATTTTACCATCGGAGCTCCTAGAGGGTCTGCTGTACCAACGGGAGACTCGGTTTATGAAATATGAATTCAGATCACTATAAAAAAAAACGACAATTTGCTTCGTCGGCACTCAACGGGGGGCATGATAAGACGACAATACACGTCGCTGGCACTCAAAGTGTTAAGGCACGACGTGGAGGCGAGGAACCACCGACTCGCACCTGCAAGTTGATTATTCTGCTTATAACATGGTCATTTGCCAATCATATTAAATAACAGCATTTGCAAATTTTTGGTGAACGTTTTGCACTTTTCTTTTTCTCCCTTCAGTTATTTTTATTATACATTTTATTTATATATATATATAATATATTTTATGTATTTTTAATTTTTACTCATCTTTTGTACTATATTTTACAATTTCTTTCAGTTACTCTGCTTACTGTATGTCATGATCATGTTTGTTCTTGTTATGTGCTGCTTTAAAAAAAAAAAGTGCTTGTGTTATGTACAGTATAGGACTCCTACCTGTTGATCCGTGGGGTGGAGGGATGGATGGCAAAAAAAAATTAAAAAAGGGGAAATGGTGAATGGTATACGATCTTGTATTTCACTAAACTAATAAATTAAATAAAATAGCATTCACCCAGACTATGGTATAATACATTTTAAGTATTGTTACACTTCAAGGTTAAAAACTGAGTCAATATAATTTACTTAGTTGCCATAGTTACTTACTGTTTAGCACACAACACCAGGAGAAATAACACATTCAAAACCCAATGACTAAGGACTAAGCAGTTACAAGTAGACTGGGTGATGTGAATATTTACACGGATATTGTAATAAGCAAATGGAAATATACTATCTTCAAAATATGTCTATACTACTATGCACTCAAGCCTCTAGCACTCAACCTCGACACTGTTTGACAAACAATGTTACTGACCCTTAGCTGCCAGAGTTGTACCCTTCCTTCCTGCTGACTTGTTGTACAGAACTTGTAAGTCGCTTTGGATAAAAGCATCAGCTGCAGTGGGTCGTAGCAGCCCCCACTCTTTCTCTATTTCTCTATTCTTTATTTTTTGTAAATGTTTTTATTTTCACTTTTTCAAAACATACATAGAACAAGACATCTCTACTCTTTCTTGTGTCTTCTGCAACTTTCTGTTCTTGATTTTGATGTTCATTACTATTACTGCTGCTATTATGACCTCTTCTGCCAGTAGCTCCCCTCCCACCTGTTGCAATGACACCCGGATTTCCCCAACAGGATTCATAAAGAAACAACTTCACTTTAATATAGGGGGAAACTAAATGGTGTAATTTAGAGAGATCTATGTTTCTGTCGATCGCTACGAACGATCGTTGATTATGTCCCTGACGGAAAACTTTGTTGCCATCTGCAATAAATTATATCTGTTTTTATCTAATAAAATTAAGTTTTCAGTCTGTTCACCTCATTCCAATACTTTTAATTGCAGTAAAATGGGATTATCAAGCAAAGAAAACCATTTTAAATTATTATTATTATTATAATTTGTTTTAAATATCAACACTTGGCACCAGTGTATCAATAACGTGTCACAAGAGGAAGTGCGACGATACATTGCAGTGTACATTTTTTTGTCCTAACCCCACAGTTAGTGGTGTCACTGGTGTGTGACTGTGTTTTTGCTCTCTCTCTCTCTCTCTCTCTCTCTCTCTCTCTCTCTCTCTCTCTCTCTCTCTCTCTCTCTCTCTCTCTCTTCTCTCTCTCCCTCTCTCTCTCTCTCTCTCTCTCTCTCTCAGCTCGTCGTGGGAGACAATCTTCAGTAAGAGCAGCGAGGTGGTCTCTCCACAGGAGCTCCAGTGCTGCCGGCGTCTGGTCCAGTTGTGCCGCGACTGCCTGCTGGTCGTCTACAAGTTCGTCAGCGAGTCGCGCGGCTCACTGAGCAGCCTGAGTCCAGAGTGGGACGACACCAGGTGAGGAGGAGGAGGGGGAGGGGGAGGATGAGGAGGAGGACGTACAGTAGTCGAACTCTCTCCTTCATCACTAGTGTCCGGTATCCGTTTAAAGGAACACGCCGACATTATGGGAAATGCGCTCTCCGTCTTCTCCAGAGTCAGACAAGAGGATAGATATCTGTGTCTTCAGTAGAAAGCTATCCGGCTGCAAGCTAGCCTAGCTTAGCACAGATGAATGGAGGCGGATACGGACCACTAGCCTAACAAAAAATTGTTGTTTTTGTCTGTGTATTTATCTTTTGAGTGTAGGCTGTAATGGAAACGTGGATCTGAGGTTTGGGGGGTTGTTTAGACCAGTGTGCTCCAGGGGTTTCCAGGGGGTGTCCAGCTAAATGTTGAATTTTAATTGCACTAATGATCTCTTCACCAGAAGTAAACACAATGGAAGAACCACTCTCTCTCCCCCTGTTATCACCACACCTACAGACAGTTATGGAATTGTCAACTAAATCATATCCAACCACAAATATCTTCTCAGATGGGGGTCCGTGGCCTATTGCATGCCACTGGTTTAGACTGGTCTGCTGATTTAGCTGTACAGCTGATTGGATGAACTGTTCCTTTAACGCCTAAAGCAATGCTAACCTTTACATGCTGTTTTCAACAATGCTGAGAGGTTTTGTGTGTGCTTCTTTTCTGCCTTGCACTTCAGCACACACACACACACACACACAATCACACCACGTGTAAGTGCACATGAACGCACTTGACAACATAGATACATACATATAGACACACCACACACATGAACTTGAATCTCACTCGAAACCTTTCCATGTCGACACAGGACCTTTCTCGGGAACCAGTGTTAAGAAAATACTAATTAAAACCACAAAAAAAGCACCATAGAAATCCCGTCTTCGAAAAAGACCCCAACCCTGTAGGAAAAATAATTATTCTATTTTTAAGGTCCGTCCCCCCAAGGAGTCGGCGAATGAACTTTTAAAGAACTTTTTGTGCTGTTAACAGGAAATAATGACCCGCAGATTAGCGCTCAGGTTAGCCAGGGGCCCCCCGAGGCCTGCTTAATTCAATTAGAGCTCAGATATGCCGCAAATGACCTTAACGAGAGAGAGAGAGAGAGAGAGAGAGAGAGAGAGAGAGAGAGAGAGAGAGAGAGCGAGAGAGAGAGAGAGAGAGAGAGAGAGAGAGATCTTTTTTCTCTTCCTGGGGCCTGGCTTTACATGATTCATAACTCCGACGCATATTTTAACAGGCTTCACTTGGCTCCTTTAAAGACCTCCATTGTTAAAAGAAAGAAAAAAAAGGAAAGGAGAGTGTTTTTCTGTTCTTTCACAGGCTTAACGCTAACAGGTGCCGAGCTACAAGACGCCGTTTGGACTAAATTGACGTCATTATCGTGGGTGTTGTTTTTATCTGTAGCCTAGTTCCTTCAGGAGGGTTGATTTAAGTGGGCAGTGAGAGTGAGTGGATTTATCAGTGTTGAAGGCGGGGATTTACGGGACGGAGCTGAAAGAGCATCCTGTGGCGTCGCATAGATGAAAACAGTGGTGTCCGTACTGTGTGTGGGCTTTCTGTCTGTCTCCTCCATTAGTGTGCGCTGGTCTGCGCCTCCTTATCTTCTTCTCTGTGTGTGTGTGTGTGTGTGTGTGTGTGTGTGTGTGTGTGTGTGTGTGTGTGTGTGTGTGTGTGTGTGTGTGTGTGTGTGTCTATATCTTGTGTGTGTGTACAAAAGCCTACCATTGGCTGCTGGACCAGCCTCTCCCCATGGCTCCGCCTCTTCTTCTACCGCTGCCGCCGCTGCTTCCTCCTCTTCCTCCTCCGTCACGTCGCCCGTTGACGCAGGTCTCTGCTTGGTTTAGTTCCACTAAACCCACCCACCCACCCGTTCTGTCTCTGTGTTTGCCCCCCCATTCACCTCTCTCTGCTACTGGCTCTGCCTGCCTCACAGACACCGCTTGGCTGCAACCTGCTTCTCACTAATTGTCACTCTGGCTGCATCAATCAACAGTCTAACATAACCCTCTCTCCCTCCTCGCGCTTCACTAACAAATAAGTGGCAGCTTGATTGATTGATTGATTGATTGATTGGTTGGTTGGTCGGTTGGTCGGTCGGTTGGTTGATTGAGTGATTGATTGATTGATTGGCTGATGTGTAGGGATGGAATGCGTGTCGGCCCGTAAGGATCTTGTGTAAACCGGGGTCCATGCTATACGTGATGGGAGTCGAAGGACAAGGACAGTGTAACTGAGACTGTTTGGAGCGCCGCCCGTCACCCGGCAACCGCTCAGGGCGACGTCTCGCCCCGCCAACCACTCTTGCTCTCTCCTTGTCACGAGCAGACTCACAGTGTAGCCGCCGCACGGCGTGCTTTGCACAACAGTTGCCCATCACCTCTCCTCCACCTCCGTCAGGCACCTGAAGCCAGACCGCCGACACCCCTTCAGTCCTCAGACGGCAGAGAGAGGCATTTAGGATCATTTAGCTCCACTGGCCACATACTGTAGGCTTTGCCTGGTCGGGATGAGGAACTGTGTATGTACTGTACTGTATGCATGGGTGGGTGGGTGGGTGGGTGGGTGGGTCGGTGTGTGTGTGTGTGCACCTGTCAATTCCCTCTGCAAAGACTCAGACCTACGCAGCTCCCTGTGAGATGTTACCCAGATGCTCACACTCAGTGACCTGTGCCGCCTGCAGCCTTAACTTACTAATGCACACACACACACATGCAGATCATATAACATAATGAGCCAAATTCTGGTCCAAAGAATTGACTAATTGCATGATGATAAAAATGATAAATCACACAGGCTCAAGGACATAGTCCTGTGCACACACATACAGTACCCGTGCGTGGACACATACACACACACACACACACACACACACACACACACACACACACACACACACACACACACACACACACACACACACACACACACACACACACACACACACACACACACACACACACACACACACACACACACACACACACAGTGTTACACCCACACAGCTCTGGGCAGCCCTCGAGACAACATCGGAGTGGGTCTGGCTGCCTGGGATCTTGGGGGGGGGGGGGGGGGCATCCATCGTTGACCACACATGCCTGCTCTTGTTCAACTCCTTAGCACAGGTGTGTGGAAAGCCACGTGGGTCTTGGAGACCTTTCAGTGTGTCTGTGTGGGCAGAAGAGAGAGAGATGAACCGGCCCAGTGACTCCTCTAATGACTTGAGTGACTTGTCGCTGACCAAAGACAATTTGCCCGGTAATGACGGAAGTTTCCGACCCCTGTTTACTTTCATCTGTCAGGGGGGGGGGGGAAACTTGCGGGATTAATTAGGGTTAATTGGGTGTGCGTTGGTGGGAACGTGAGTTTGGTGATAGCCTTCAGCTCCCCGCCCCCACCCCCACCCCCACCCGCTTGGCATCCGATCGTTAACGACCTCTCCCCATCTCTCAGTCATGCCACTGCATTTTGTCTGTGTGCTCCCGGCTAATTCGCCGTGGCAGTCGAGGCGCAATTGGAAGACATTTAGGAGCGGCACCGAGGCCCAGCAGGAATGGCGGGTTGGATGGCGGTACACAGGGCTCGGGTTTTGCATGTAATGAGTGGAACGAGGGAAGCCTCTCTCTCTCTCTCCCTCTCTCCCTCCCTCCCCCCCTCTCTCTCTCCCTCTCCCCCCCCCCCCCCTCTCTCTCTCTCTCTCTCTCTGTTCATTGACGGATCGAAGTGAAGTAGAAACCCATGCTGAGGCTGCTCCCCCGGATTTCAGGCGCGCATGTTGTTGCCTGAGATCTCCGCCATGATCAAAAACCTGGAAGACGCCGAACGAGTGTCCAATTAAAGATCGCCTGCAGAGGCGGCGGCCGGGAGAGTACCGTAATATAATAGAACTGGTCCCTTCTGTGTGAGAGTACCGTAATATAATAGAACTGGTACCTTCTGTGTGAGAGTACCGTAATATAATATAACTGGTACCTTCTGTGTGAGAGTACCGTAATATAATAGAACTGGTACCTTCTGTGTGAGAGTACCGTAATATAATATAACTGGTACCTTCTGTGTGAGAGTACCGTAATATAATAGAACTGGTACCTTCTGTGTGAGAGTACCGTAATATAATAGAACTGGTCCCTTCTGTGTGAGAGTACCGTAATATAATATAACTGGTACCTTCTGTGTGAGAGTACCGTAATATAATAGAACTGGTCCCTTCTGTGTGAGAGTACCGTAATATAATAGAACTGGTCCCTTCTGTGTGAGAGTACCGTAATATAATAGAACTGGTCCCTTCTGCGTGAGAGTACCGTAATATAATAGAACTGGTACCTTCTGTGTGAGAGTACCGTAATATAATAGAACTGGTCCCTTCTGCGTGAGAGTACCGTAATATAATATAACTGGTACCTTCTAGGCGGTTAGGTGGCCGAGCGGAGATTGCGTTCGTCACCAGCCCCGGAGCTGAGCTGGATTTGCCTGTTCGAATCCAGCTCACAGCTCCGGGGTTGTCACCAGCTTGGCTGGCCGTCTGCACTGATACAATTGGCTGTATCAGAGGGTGGGAGAAGCTGGCGGGGTGGGTCCGGGTCGTTGTAAACAGCGACTCCTACAGTTCGGTCGGGGCGCCTGCTAAGCGCGGATTGGACGTGAGGGGGATAGTGTGGTCCTCCCACACGCTACGCCCTCTCAATGAGAATCCGCGCTGCCAGGTGAAAAGAAGCGGTGATTGGCTGGACGTGTGTCGGAGGAAGCACGTGGTAGCCTCCACTCTCCCAGATGATCTGACTGTGGGGGGTAAGTGCGCAGCGACCAGGAAGGGACTGGGAATTGGCATACGACTAACATTGGGATGGGAGAAAATCGGCGGAAAATGGAGGGGGAAAAAGACCAAAAAAAAAAAAAAAAAAAAGAACTGGTACCTTCTGTGTGAGAGTACCGTAATATAATAGAACTGGTCCCTTCTGTGTGAGAGTACCGTAATATAATAGAACTGGTCCCTTCTGTGTGAGAGTACCGTAATATAATAGAACTGGTACCTTCTGTGTGAGAGTACCGTAATATAATAGAACTGGTCCCTTCTGTGTACAGAACATTGTCAAAGTGAAGCGCAAAGGAGCTCCTGAAGAGAAAGCTCATGTTCAGCAGCCGATGCATGTTCAATATTTGACTTTCATTTTCTTTTTTCTCCACGAGTGGCATTTCCATGCCTTGCATGTGCGAGGAGGCCTTATGGAGATAGGGGGAGAGCTAGAGAGACGTCACACTACAAAGCCACGGACAGATCCCAGGTCCAATATACCAGCCTGGCTCTGGAGAGATCGCACACAGCAGAGTGGTGGAATGAGCGTAGGGGAAAAATATGATACGAAAAACCTAAAGGGGATGAATCCAAAATGTGACACGAAATCCCGCGACTCGCTCCGCCGTGCGTCTTAAATGTCACTTCTGCGACCGTGTCTCAGAAGCGTCTCAGCCTACGGGGTGGGGGGAGGGGGGGGGGGGGGGGGGGACAAAACCAAACAATGAATGTACTGAATGTACTAGTCATCGTGGCAAAGTACATGCTGGCCTTCTCCGCCTCTCTTCTTCTACCGGAGAGTATCTGACTCTGGTGGGGCGCCGGGGCTAAGACGCGGCGGCAACACCCCGCGGCCCACTTGAAGCCGTTTCAAGGACATTCTGGTTGAACTAAATGAAGTTAATTTGAATCCATGCTAACTCTCCTGGGTGTGGGATGTGTCGAGGCGGGTTCCCAAAGCGCCAGGCTTCTTTTTCTTCTCTTTCTTCTCTTTTTTTAATTTTTTTTATTTCCCTTTCCGGTCGACTTTAGAAGAAGCCGCTCGGCTAATTTGTCCAGAAGCTATTTCACAGGGGGAGAGAGAGAGAGAGAGGGAGAGAGAGATTGTCAGGGAGAAATACGGTATTTCTCAGCCCGGCTTAAACGAAGATCTTATTTTCACACTATTGTAATCCATAGCCCCGGTAATGGCTGCCGTTTTGAAAATTTCAACAACATCCAACCATTAGGCCTACTTCACTCCTGCGGTGGTGCGTCGGCGAGAGGTCTGAATGGTAGATGCACCATGCAGTCGGCGAAATGGTCTCCCGGAGACTCTTTTACAATCAGGTGCTTCCAATTGGTCAATGTTGAGGACGTGGAAATACTCTCCCTGTTTCGTGCACACACTGAATGAACCCTGTAGGATCTAGTGGCTATTTTAATTTAAAATTGTTTAAAAAGAAGAAAAAAAAGCCCCACTCTCGATCAGAGTGTTACCCTGCCTGGCCTTCTCCAGGTCTTTTGATCATTTCATCCGGCATCGCTGTTGACAACCAATCCGACTCATCCGGCGAATAAAGGAGCAGATAACGGGGAAAGACGCAGACGTGCGCCTCCCTCCCTCACCCACTCACCCACCCACCCACTCACTCACTCACTCACTCACTCACTCACTCCCTCACTTGTCTAAAACACCTGACACTGGTCTCATTCTCAGGTACTGGAACGCTGTTAGCAGGAGCTGCCTCACTGCTCTGTCTCGGTGGAAGGTGTCATAGAAAGGTGTTAGACAGGTACTGCCCGTCTGTGCCCGCGGAACGATAGGTGAGGATTTCCCCTTCATGATCCCTAACAGTTTCAAGGTGAACCAGTGTCAAGGTTCTCCTGCAGTGCCCGCTGTAGAGTATAATAAAGCACATCAATAGCATAAAGTGACTTTTATAAGATGATAAATGTTGCACGTTGCCCCCATCCATACATCACTGTGGTAGCATCATCTAAAATGCATCACATCATGTCTCCCTGTCTGCCTTCTAAGCCTCTGGATGGAGAGATGGGATGCGACTGGAACCTCTCTTTATAATAATGCAATGACTGGCCATAATTAACTGACGAGGTTTAGGAATGACTAATGCTAGCTGATCATGAAAATGGCTCGACGTTCACAGTGCATTGTAGTGTAACAGAAGGGGGGCGTACATGTGGGTTGCTGTAACGTGGGTCAAATACACCCCGATCTCTTCACGTGACCTTTAGTCTGTCTAATCCTCTCATTATGTCCATCCTCTCCCTTCATCTCCCCTCCCCTCTCTCTCTCTTTCCCCCCTCTCTCACCCTCTCTCTCTCTCTCTCTCTCTCTCTCTCTCTCTCTCTCTCTCTCTCTCTCTCTCTATCTCTCTCCCCCCCAGGTCTCTCTCTCTCTCTCTCCCTCTCTCTCCCTCCCTTTCTCTCTATCTCTCTCTCTATCTCTCTCTCTATCTCTCTCTAGGTATCTCCTGCCAGTGACCTCTCAGTTCATCGTGAAGTCCTCCAGCTTGCTCCTCCGTCGCGCCCCGCTCCCGCAGCCTCTTCTCCGGCAGGCTGGGCCAGTTCTGAGGTCGCCACGGCAACCGCGACCCCAGGTCCTCGACGACATATGACCTTTTGAAACCTCAAACCTCAAACCTTGACCTCCTCCAACTCCCGGCTGACCTCCCAGTCCCAGAAAAGTCGGATATCCAAGTTTTTCGGGGGGCCAGTATTTGGGGCCAGGATGGACCCTGGCCCTCGGCCAAAGCCCCCTGTGGTGGACCCATGAAGGCCCCGAGCAGCGCACAGGAGGAATGGATTGTCCCTGCTGCCTCAGCTTACTCCAGCCTAGTCTAGCCCAGTCTCTCTCTCTCTCTCTCTCTCTCTCTCTCTCTCTCTCTCTCTCTCTCTCTCTCTCTCTCTCTCTCTCTCTCTCTCTCTCTCTCTCATTGTACTTGCTGTATTATACCTGCTCGTTGTACAGTTACAGTACAAGTCATGGTACTGTAAATGGAAAGAATAACTAATACTAAACAATGCAAGGATTGTCTATTTATTTATTTATTTATTTATTTATATATTTATTTTATTTATTTTGTAAGATATTCCATGAATGCGACGAATGCTGGCGCAAGAATGCTGATGTGGAATGAGATTAAACAAAGCTATCCCTTCTTTGAGAAAGTGGATGTAAAAACAAACTAACTAAAACAAACAACAACATGCTTATGCTGGCCATGACCAATTCATTTAGTCTGTTTTAATAGATCTGATAACTTATGTCAGAGGCTTTATGTTTTTCTTTTTTCAATGTTCTTAACAAGTCACTCTTGTCTCCGTTTTTTACAGTCCAAAGTACAATAGAGAAGTGCCCTGAGGAAAAAAAGAAAGAAACCTTTAAAATGTTGAACTTTTTTAATGCTAGCTTAACATTTTTAGCCGTGTGGTAATGAGTGAGCAACATGATGTCTAGACTGTGGATTTAGCGAGCCAAGGCCTCTCTGCTTCACGGACAACCAGTTGAATTCTGGAGCCACGGCGCGAGGAGCCAAGCCGACTCTTGTGTCTCGGAGAGCATTCTATTGTAATAATAATGCACTTTGCAGTATGTCACAGAAAGGGAATTTAAAGACATTGCCCTATGGGGCGTGAAGTAGTTTATTTTCTTTGCATGCATAGATTTTATTCTCTCATCCAGATGTAGGCCATTAGAGACAGCCATGGAAAATACTTGAATTCCTCCACGTTGTCATTATTTAGCGTGTCTTTTCATTGGCTGCACTCACACAAACACACAACACTTGACTCTAGATCTGTGTCCTCACAGGTACATGTGTTTCGCGTCGCGTAAGGATCGTACGGCACGCCGATCGATGGCGCGTGGTGAGGAGGGACACGCCGTTTAACCCTTTTAACCCCCTTAACTATCCGATATTATCGGCCGATATTGGCATTCAAATGTGATATCGGAAAATATCGGTATCGGTTTAAAAAAAAATTAAAATGATTTTAAATTTTTTTTATAACCTTTATTTACCCAGGCAAGCAAGTAAGAACAAATTCTGATTTTATTTATTGTCAAAAGTATGCATAATGTTGTGTTAATTCCACAACAAGAGATATGTAATGTTAATTACCTGAAATGATTCCGTTTTTTGGGGGGGGGGGGGGGGGACCCTGCATATATCGGTATCGGTTGATATCGGTTGATATCGGTATTGGAAATTAAGAGTTGGACAATATCGGTATATCGGTATCGGTAAAAAAGCCAATATCGAGCATCCCTACCCTTAACCCTTTTACTACCACACTAGAGAAGGTTAACCCTTTCA
This sequence comes from Notolepis coatsorum, assembly GCF_963971535.1. NCBI lineage: Eukaryota > Metazoa > Chordata > Actinopteri > Aulopiformes > Paralepididae > Notolepis > Notolepis coatsorum. Next base: position 200,732,971 of record NC_140166.1, read on the forward strand.
CTACCACACACACAGTTAACCTTCTCTAGTGTGGTAGTGAAAGGGCTAACCTTCTGTAGTGTTTTAGCGAAAGCGTTAACCCTTTGTAGTGTGGTAGTGAACGGGTTAAAGCCGGTTCGGTCGCACCGTATTGTAACCTGCGAGGAGTCGTCAGCCACGCCTGTGTTTTCACAGCTGCCTGCATCCCATCTAAACCCTGTAACGCTGGTACAAGTGCCAGTGCAAACAGCAATGTGCCAACGTTCTGCACATCTACTTAATGTGTTCAATTTGGCTTTAATTAAGGTTTGTGTGTGATTAATTACCACCACTTTAGTATGTATATGCTATTAAGGAGTAACTCAGTATTACATGTTTAGATAGACCGTACTATTGTTTACTACCCCATGGTTCTGTGTTGGTTACGGTTTTTAAAAGGTAGTAGTATGCCAACAGATAACAATTTTCTAACAATTCTGACTTAAGTACTGTATTACAACAATTATGTGCTAAAATCGCTGATACCACATTTTAACTCAACATCAACTTCACAATGCCAAATATGATTTTGCCTGAAAAAAATATTTTGTTGTTATTTTAGGTATGCAATATTTTTTTTATTTTACATAGCAATAAAATGCTTAAACATGAATTTCATGTTTTCGTCCCTTGTTGTTCTCTTGGATACAAATGCAGTTGTCTTATTTGGTCATTTTTCATCATGTTACCTTATTATGTGAACCCTGTAATTACCCGTAATTAGACAATTACTTCACCAATTAGCTCCTTGTTGGAGTATAACGTGTTCATTACCACGTCGTCCCAATTAGTTACACAAGATAATATCTGTGAGCTGGAGAGGGGAAAATGTATTAAAAGAAATGAAACTGAATTAATAATCGATATTGGACTGGAGTCCTATAGTACTGGGACTATTGGGTATCTATTGGGTATCCATTTGGTATCTATTCCTCCCACTGTCCCTGTCCCAGTCCCAAGCTATGACTACGAGCATCAGGCTCAGAGCCGCATCACATCCCCCCCCAGGGGCCCCTGTGGACAGACCGGGTATAACCAGCAGCCCTGTCTTGTTCCGTCCCTAGCTCGTCTTGACCCGAAAGGTCCTCCCTGTGTCTGTGTGTGTGTGTATGTGTATGTACAGTATGTATGTGTGTATGTACAGTATGTGTGTGTGTGTGTGTGCTCTTTGCACAGAAGAACAGAGCGGCAGGCTTTTATTTAGAGTCCGGCTTCCTCTGACCTTTTCCACCCCTCCTCCGTCTCTCTCTGTCTCTATCTCGCTCCCTCCCTCTCTTACTGTCAACAGAAGAGGTGGAGGGCGCGACCTTCGAGAGCTCTGCCTCCACGCGGCGGCACTTTGCAGACCAGACGGAGGAGCGCTGGACGCTGACAGCCTGGCGCTGCCCGCCTGCGACCCCCGGCACGTCGTCCAAAAATATCTCCCTCAACCCCCCCCCCCCCCTCCCCCCGATCCCTCTATCCCTTCCTCCCTCACCTGTCTGCACGCCAGGCAGATTCTTCGCGGCCTGTCCAGCCATGTTTTCCTCCCCTCCCAGAGTCCCCGCAGATGACCCAGTTTTCTAAAACCTAAGCCTCCATCCCTGCTCTGCGAGGAGACCAGAGGATCAACTGGGGGGCAGAGCAGAGAGGTGGATGTTCAGATGAGATAAGGCAGAAAGACACCATGCAGACACACACACACCATGCAGACACACACACACCATGCAGACACACACACCATGCAGACACACACACCATGCAGACACACACACCATGCAGACACACACACACACCATGCAGACACACACATGATGCAGACACACACATGATGCAGACACACACACCATGCAGACACACACACCATGCAGACACACACACACCATGCAGACACACACATGATGCAGACACACACATGATGCAGACACACACACCATGCAGACACACACACCATGCAGACACACACACCATGCACACACACCCACACCATGCAGACACCCACACCATGCAGACACACACCATGCAGACACACACACCATGCAGACACACACACACCATGCAGACACACACACCATGCAGGCAGACACACACCATGTAGACACACACATGATGCAGACACACACCATGTAGACACACACCATGCAGACACACACCATGCAGACACACACCATGCAGACACACACCATGCAGACACACACACACCATGCAGACACACACACCATGCAGACACACACACCATGCAGACACACAAAGTGCAGACACACACACCATGTAGACACACAGCATGCATACACACAGCATGCAGACACACAGCATGCAGACACACACCATGTAGACACACAGCATGCATACACACACCATGCAGACACACAGCATGCAGACACACACCATGTAGACACACAGCATGCATACACACACCATGCAGACACACAGCATGCAGACACACAGCATGCAGACACACATCATGCAGACACACACCATGCAGACACACACCACATATACACACAGCATGCAGACACACAGCATGCAGACACACAGCATGCAGACACACAGCATGCAGACACACACCATGCAGACACACAACATGCAGACACACAGCATGCAGACACACACCATGCAGACACACAGCATGCAGACACACACCATGCAGACACACAACATGCAGACACACAACATGCAGACACACAGCATGCAGACACACACCATGCAGACACACACCATGCAGACACTCACACACAATAAAGACACACACACCATGCACACACACACACACCATGTAGACACACACCATGCAGACACTGTAGACACACATATGATGCAGACACACACACCATGTAGACACACACACCACACAGATACACACCATGTATACACACACCATGTAGACACACACACACACCACACAGACACACACCATGTATACACACACCATGTAGACACACCATGCACACACACACCATGTAGACACACACCATGCAGACACTGTAGACACACATATGATGCAGACACACACACCATGTAGACACACACACCACACAGATACACACCATGTATACACACACCATGTAGACACACACACCACACAGACACACACACCATGCAGACACACACACCATGTAGACACACACCACAGACACACACACCATACAGACACACACCATGTAGACACAATGCAGACACACACACCACACACACTACGCAGACACACACAGCATGTATACACACAGCATGCAGATGCACACACCATGCAGACACACACCACACAGATGCAGACACACACCATGCAGACACACCACACAGATGCAAACACACACCATGCAGACACACACCATGCAGATGCAGACACACACCATGCAGACACACACCATGTAGACACACCATGCAGATGCAGACACACACCATGCAGATGCAGACACACACCATGCAGATGCAGACACACACCATGTATACACACCATGCAGACACACACCATGTAAACACACAGCATGCAGACACACACCATATCGACACAGAGCATGCATACACACACACACCATGCAGACACACACCATGTAGACACACAGCATGCAGACACACACACCATGCAGACACACACCATGTAGACACACAGCATGCAGACACATACACCATGCAGACACACACCACGCAGACGCACACACCATGTAGACATACACTATGCAGACACTCACACACAATAAAGACACACACACCATGCAGACACACACACCATGCAGACACACACCATGCAGACACACACCATGTAGACACACACACCACACAGACACACACCATGTAGACACACACACCACACAGACACACACCATGCAGACACACACCATGTAGACACACACCATGTTGACACACACACCATGTATACACACAACATGCAGCCACACACACCACACACACAGGGGGCGTCGTTTTGGTATGGCAAGGTATGGCACTCGCCATACCTTGGCAAATAAAAATAAAATAAATATATATATATATATATATATTTTTTTTTTTATAAAAAATTTGAATGTTGATTTAGAATTTGAATGTCAACATTATGAACGAAGCTTCAAACTATTCGGTACAGCCCTAGCATGTTTTGATATTGTCAATTATCTCACTTTTAGGTGACTTTTACTAGGTGACTAACTCAAATATGCTGCAAAAAAAAATTAAGGAAAATGGACATACAGACGTTTTTTAATCAAAGGGCAGCAGAGACAAGTGATACAGGGACACAGGTAAGGTCTTACAATGGCTTAGTGATTATAACAGTGCAGTTCAGCATTCATTCAGCATTTGTGAACGTGTTTTTAATACTACATTCTGTTAAACACACACCTCAAAACCGTACCTAAGGAAAATTGGCTCAATTGCAAGAAAAATAATAGACAGTTATGATATTACATTCTGCTCAGCATAATTTGTATGCAAAATATTGTGGTTCCCTGCTTTAGTCTGTTGACACATTTCTATACTAAATGCTTTTGTAGTCCTGTGTCATACCTAAATGTCATATATATGAATTGTATAGAAACAACTCACCAAAAGTGACTATTGCACAACTGATTTGACAAAAAATAATCCACCAAGGGGGGGAAACCCACCCTTCACCCCCCACCCTCCCTCCTCGCCATACCTTGGCTTTTACTGAAATGACGCCACTGCACACAGACACACACCATGTAGAGATACACACCGGTGCACATGCACAGATTGAGAGGGGGGAGCTCCGGCGATGATTAAAACATTTGTGTGTGTGTGCTCTCAATCCGCTATTTGAAAGGACACAGGGATGAAAAGAGTTTGATGTCTACTGTAATTGAATTGAATTGAATTGAAAACCTTTATTTATCCCCAAGGGGAGATTCAGATGTCCATCACAGCATAACAGCAATTTAAAAACAGTAAAAACAGTTAATGGAAACAGTTAATACATAACATACACTTATTAGTATGTGTTAAAAACAAGATGGGCAGGGCGGCCGGGTAGCGTAGCGGACTAAGCGTCTGTCTACCACCGCAGAGACAGTGGGATCGAATCCAGCTGCGGTACCTCCGGCTTGGTCGGCCGTCCATACTGACACAATTGGCAGTGTCAGCGGGTGGGAAAGCCGGTGGGGTGGGTCCTGGTCATTGTAAACAGCGACTCCTACAGTTCGGTCGGGGCGCCTGCACAGCGAGGGAAGGATCTGGGGGAGGTAGTGTGATCCTTCCACACGTTACACTCCCCCAGTGAGAGTCCGCGCTGCCAGGTGAAAAGAAGCGGTGGGCTGGCTACACATGTGTCGGAGGAAGCATGTGATAGTCTCCGCCCTCCCAGACCGACAGTAGGGGGTAGAGTGCGCAACGACCAGGAAGGGGATTGGGAATTGGCATAACGACTAACATTGGGATGGGAGAAAAACAGAAAAAAGAAGGGGGAAAAAGATAATAATTTTTTATTTTTTTTAAAGATGGACAAATAGCTACATAGGGATAAAAAATAGCTAAAAGTGGTGAAAGAAAAAGAAACGAGTCCAATCATGATGTTAAATAATTAAATTAATGTGTTACAGTCCACAACCCAGCTCCTCCAGTCCACGGCAGTTAGCCCATCCTGGCCCTGCCTGGTTGTGGAGCCTGATTGCCACCGGCATAAAGGACTGCCCGAAGCGCTTTATGGTATGTCGGGGGGGGGAGGGATAAGTCTGTGGCTAAACGTGGACCGCATTGCGGTCAGCTCATCATAGAGGGGGTGGCAGGGGTTCTCAATGATAGCTTCCTCCTCGTCCTCCCCTCTGCCACCACCTCCAGACTGTCACAGCTGAGTGAGGTGCCCTGCATGTCTGTCCTGCTTCTTATTGCTGTTCATTCTAACTTCTAATAGGGGCGGGACGATACATCAATCTAATTATCAATGATCCAATAGGATTGATTCAACGTAAAAAGATCGGTTCATATCGATACTCTTATTTTGAAAATCCCGTGGCGAGTCTCATATATGCCCAACAACAACAGCAGTAGCATGTGAAACGCCCGTCTGTGTAGACCACAGGCACCAGGTAGCCCCCAAGGACCACATGAGGTGCCCGCGGCAAGCATGTGTGTATAAAGTGTTGAATATTGATATTATCTGTTTCCCACCTTGTTCAGTTATTGTTGATAATTGTAGTGAGAAATCATTAACGTGATCAGTATCTTCACAAATATGAGTATCATTTATCATTGATAATAATATATAACTAAAGTCAAACTGAGAAAATTTGTTATTTCAGAAGAGTGTATCAAACTGGTAGCCCTTCGTATGACTCAGTACCCATGAAGTAGCTCTTAGTTTCAAAAAGTATGGTGACCCCTGGTGTAGACGTTACAGCAGGGCTACAGAGTGCGCCTATTTGGTCGCATTTTGACCCAAAATAAGTGCCTGCTTTAAAAAAAAAAAAAATTAACGTGTCAAATGCATCTAACATGCTTTGCATCCTCGCCATTCCTTTATGCCCACGTCGCGTTAAAGACCTAAACTAACGTTAGCTGCTTAAAAATGGTTGTAGGAACGGTTTGGGAGAGGGAGGTATAGGGAGGGGTTTTAGGTTGTGTGTTGTGATTTCCAAAAATGTTTACTTAAAGTTTAAAGCTCAATATATCAAAACGTGGCAATTTCCAGTGAACAGGAGGTCTACGGTATTTGTATTAAAAAAAACAATAGATTGTTTTTCATTTAAATGTCTGGAAGCGCTCAAAAAAAAATGTCAAATGATATTTTCATTGCCTTTTTTGAGTTGATCTAAATGTTACTGATTGTGTTAAATGGGCATATGATATCGTCTCATATCGATCACAGGTACCTGAATCGAATCGTATCGTACCGTGGCAGACTTTGTGATATCGGCTTTGTGATATGTGATATACAAAGCACTAAATGGAACAGGACCAAGCTACATTGCAAATTCTAACTATGTGCCTCCTAGAACATTGCGATCATCTACTGGTCTATTGAAGGTTCCAAGCCACAGTCTAAGGAAAATCGAGGATGCAGCCTTTGCAAACTATGCACCAAAGTTATGGAACACACTACCTATGGACATTAGGGAAGCTAGATCTCTTAATATTTTCTAAAATAAACTAAAAACCTCTTCACCATAGCCTTCTAATACACTCCGCTGTTGATTGTACTGTAGCACTATTTTACTCTGTCCATTCTATTGCATAATTTTACTATCTATTCTATTCTATTATTTTATTGCACTGTATTATTTTACTCTGTGTCGTAGAAAATATCATCATGTCATTATAGATCTGTGTTGAGATATCATTTTATCTTTGTACAGCTTGACTGGTTATGGCCAGCTAGTATAATGTGTGTGTGTGTGTCTCTTTAAAAGGTCCAAAGTACCAAGGTTATCTTCCCAGCCAGCCAAAGCAAGGTTGTGTTATTACTCCCCTACTGAGAACCCAGTTTGTTTATACTTTCATCATCATATCTGATGTATAATGTTACGTCTTGCAAGTGTGTATTAATGTACGTTCTGCCCAGACCTCTTGGTCACTTTGCTGGTCAGACTCTTATGTGCGAACATGAGGTATCTGATTGTAAACTGAACTTCCATTTGTGGCCACAGATGAAATAAACTATGTTTTCTATTTTTAATAACGACTCAGAATGATTTATACAAACGGCTCATCTTTTTGTCCTTTAACATTTTCCATAACATCTGTCTATTACTTTTTATTACAGGTTCAAAACTGTCAGGTATTAAACTGTGTGGGTATCAAACAAGAGACTGTCAGGCTTTAAAACGGTGTAGGACCCAGGCCTAGAACTGCAGCCTGAGAGAGGGAACTGCGCCCTGAGAGGGAGGTTTGCCCTGAGTGGGAGGTTTGAAGGGTCAAAGTGGGTATAAAACAGGAGGGAAGACTGTCAAGTTTTAAACTGTGGATACCAAACAGAGAAGGTAAAGACGACTTTGAACTGTTGAACAGTAATCCAGAACTATTTTATTGCACTGTACATTTTTTTAATATTTTATCTATTCTATTCTACTATTTTATTGGACTGCACTATTGCACTATTTTACTGTCTATTTTATCTTACTCTTTTTATTATTGTCTATTTAAAACTGAATCAAACCATAAACAAGGTGGCCTGTTGGGATGTTAGATCCTAATGTGAAAAACTGTGATTTTATATGTCTGCACTTTATGTGATCATTTTATGCCTGTCTTTTTCTGTTGTGAAGCACTTTGAGCTGCAGTTTATGAAAGGTGCTATACAAATAAATTGTATTATTATTATCGGCAAATATCGTATCGTTGTCCAAAGAATCAATATTGTATCGTATCGTGATGAAACTGGTGATTCCCACCCCTAACTTCTAATACCTGGAGGGTTCTACTGCTATGTCTTTTCATATCACAAAAACATCTATTTTTTGGATCCAAACATTCCTGTGTGTGTTGGGTGGGGGGTAGATGTGTACTATTGGCTACTCATAGTAGGTATCTGGCAGGCTTCTCACATCTGTTCAGTGATGTGTATTTGTTGTGTGGGCTCACACCTGTCTGTGTACCAACATCCATCTGTGTGTGTGTGTGTTTATACACTAGGGGACACGCGCATTCGCGCAATGACACCCATCATAAGACATTATCAGAGGCGTGTGGTTTGCAACATCTTTCCTCACAGCAGGACGGCCTGATTACAGCCGACAGATGAACCCATAGGAAAACACATCAACCTCCTGCTTGGCCCAGTGGGTGAGTTTGTTTGCCACCTACAACTGTTTACGTTACCGCATTTCACACCCCTCTCTAAATGCTTAAAGGGGAATGTCGCCCATGTGTTAAAATCCAACCAGAGTGCAAATGTGGCAGTAAAGTGCAACAGCAATATACAATGTACAGGTGATTAAACTGGCTACAAAATATACAAAGTACTACTGAGTGTAGTGCTAATCAGACTGGGTATACAGATTTGTAGTATAATATGTACAGTGATACAGGTATAAAGACAGGTAGTAATCATACTGGCCAGCAGCGTAACTAGTAAGAGTAGGATATGTACAAGGGACTATATGTAAGTACAGACAGAGGATAGGTATATAGTACAGCGGATAGCAAAACAATTGTGCACTTTTTCATAAAAGTATGAAACTTCTACCATAGTACGTTTATACCATGAGGTTTATTTTCAGATGTGGAGGGAAGTCAGATTTGACCTCTGAGGCCCGGGAGAGGTCAAATCCAAGATGGCCGCCCAAAATATTCAAAAATTCATCATTTTCATAGCGTTCACAACGTGTGTGTGTGTGTGTGGCGTTAGGCGCTGAGCGCGGCACGAATAAATTATTTTTCAGCCCGCTTTTGTATCGTGCATAAGAACACAAATACTCATGATAATCTAGCGTTTATTTGAAAACGATTCATAAATCATTCGGAAAATGACAACGTGTTTTGTGTATTCCAGTAAATGGCTATTATCGCGGAATATTTTTTTCTTTCTAGAAATCTCCAAAACTATACTCGTATTCCAAACGGTATAAAACTGAAATTTACTGATGAATAAATAATCCGTTTCGTACATGTTGACTGCAAGCAAGTCATTGATAAGTGACAGGTGTATTAGACACAGCCATAATTTAAGATATAGTTTAATCGCTCGCAAATGTGCTCGTCCTCCCATTGATTAACATGCTGGCATCCAAGCGATAAATCGTCATATCCGGCTAGCACACAATGTGTTAAGGTATCATTTCCTACCAACTGCAGGGTGCCCATTCTGTTGGTGATACCTTTGAGACCAATAGCATTCAATAAAATGCATTTAGATCAATGTGGAGGTGAAATTATGCAGACAAAGGGAGGTAAACAGTGCAAACAGGTAGTTTATTTCCAAAATAATAACAGTAATAATGATGTTAATAATGATTATAACAACAATAATGGCAATAATAATAATAATTATCATAAGTTATACTAATTTATTATTAAACTTTTTAATATGTTTTTAATTTTTTAACTGATTCATACATAACCTTTCATTGGTCATAAGGTCGCTTTACAAAACAAAAACCATCAAGGGACGGAGAAGCAGAGAACTAAAGATCTAAAATCTTAACAGTCCCCAGAACAGAAACAGAGATCTGTACACTTAAGTGCAGCTTTGACACAGGAGCACCATCCAGTGCACCCTTTCTGGCAGTTGCAGCGGACCAGCTCATGGCAAGACTTTGCTGCTTCAGGGAGAGTGGTCCAGAGTGGCTGCCACCCAGTTGTTTCTTTTGTCCAGCCCCAGGCAGATGGCTCTGGCATCTCTGGATCCAGGACCAGTGACTGGTTCCAAATCATGGCCTGATAGCAAGTCTGCTTGATGTGCTGTATGAGGGCTGCCTGGGTTGGAGGGATGTTCTCTAATGTCCTGGACTTCTGGGAGAAGAGCTGTTTCCTGGCGTCATTCACATCCATGCTCTCACTGGTTCGGTCATACATAAGCACCACAAATCGTTCCAAAAGTACCCTTGAATCTTCACTGACCTCACTTGGCATGCACAGGAGTTCCTGGAAAGCATCAGTGACCTCTGAGAAAGACTTCCAAGTCTCCCAGGCACTCTCCTTTCCTCGGCCAGCAAATGCAGACAGTGTCGCACCCAGTGAAAGCATGAAAGACAGGGAGAGTCAGACACTTGACTGGATCCATTGTGGCAACCATTTGATGAATGGCAATGAACCGGAAACTCGACCCAACACCAAAGGAAACCCACAGTTCATCAGGAGCTATTCTGCTAAAAGAAGACACTGACAAAACCACCACATCTGTGTCAATGGTGCGTATGGTCACTTTCCTACAACCCTTCTGCACAGCATCTGCCACATGCAGAAGAAGCCGAGTGTCAGCCTCCTCCTGCGTACATGGGGCAAGGCAGGCCACACATGAGTCAGCAGGAAAGCAGAGGACTCCAGTTCCATCTGTTGCGTACAGTTCCTTGCCCTGTGCTAGAGGCAGATGTACGGCTTCTGGTGTCAGGAAGGAAAACAACTCTGTTTTGTTTTCATCACACCGAAGGAAGTCTTTCCCGTTCTTGGGCATCACAGTGAGGGGAGCCACTCTTTTCCTTGTGCCTTTTCCCCTCTTCTGTCTTGTGGAGGATTTCAGGCTGGCAGACAGGTATACATCCCAGACAAGGTCAACACGGGCACTTACCTCTAGTTGAGCAGCGATGTACTGTATGGTGCAAACACTGTTTCACCATACTCCTGGAATGTTCTTGATGTCTTTGGATTCAGCATTTGAACTACAGTTGCACCATCTAGAATCACTGCATCAGACTTAGGGACACTCTTGTTTTCCAGCAGATTTGACTCCAGGCAGCGAAGTAGATCTGCTTTAACCCCAAACCGAAGTTTTCCTCCAGTTGATAGAGCTGGGGGTGCTGCCTGGTTTTCGTGGGGAAATAAATGGTTGATGTCTCCATCTTGTGTTTGGCACAGTGGCAACTTGTTCTTTGGAAGTGTTTGTGTGAGAGGTGTTGTACACTTCCAGCCTTTGTGTCACACACTCGGTGTACTGCTCCTCACCAAGGGTCTTGATCCTTCTCACAGTGTCGGCTACTCTGGTATCCATGATGTCTCTTGTGTCAATGACTAGAATATCTTGGCTGTGTTCTAGAAATGGATTCCCCATCTCTTCCAGCACAGTCACAAGTGCCTTAACCTCCTTCAGGAATGCTTCTTGCACTGCAGGTTGCTGGTCATGGTGATGGTGTCTAGAGTCACTAGGTCCACGCTGTTGCTTTGTTGCTTGTTCTTCAAACTCTTTAGTGATCCTAGCTATTTCTGGCCCTGCTATCATCCAGTGTCTGAGTGCTCCGGGATTGCCAGTCAGTCCAATAGCCCCACCAGAACCTTTGACCATGCCATTGTTTTGTTCATTGCACTGGTCAAGTGCCATGGCAGAAAACGTGTTGCTGGTTTTGTGCACCACAAAATTTCCAGACCTGAATTCTGCTAGGACATCTGGGTGTCTTTCCGCAAGCGTCATCATGTCACGGATGTGTACGGGAAGCCATCTGCTGTAGTGTGTGTGATCAAGGGCAAACATCCAGGTCATGATCTGTGTCAGGGATTCCACATACAGCTGGAAGTTGCCTTCACGAATGGACCGGATGTACAGGGTACTACATGGTACCACAGAGTACTACTTGGTACTGCATGGCATTACAGGGTACTACATGGCTTACACAGCTCTACATGGCACTACATGGATCTACAAGGCACCACAGGGTACTACATGGCACTACAGGGTACTACGGGGTACTACATGGCACTATGGGGTACTATAGGGTACTACATGGCACTACGGGGTACTACATGACACTACAGGGTACTACATGTCTGCTCCTTTGCAGCACCACAAACATGGGAACTCTCTAACTCTTCCCCCCCCCCTCTCCCCCCCCCCCCCTCCCTCCCCCTTCTCTCTGAGTACCCGTCTCCTGGCGCTGACCAAGGTGATGGATGCCTCGGGGTCTTGGCCAAGCTTGTAGTGACTGCTCTACATGCACCTCCGAGGCATTGGATCAGTTATTCACCGCCGTCTGTCCGTGGTCCTGTCAACTGATTAACAGACTGTTAACAGATTAACAGTCAACGCGGTTTCATTGCTGGGTTAAGTACTTCTATTCTATTCACATAATACGCTTACTTCATATATCTACTCCATTCACATATATGCCTACCACTTGTATCTATTGCTATGTCCGCCTACTACAATCTCATGAGCTGTCTAACGCCTGTCCCGTCTCCCTGTCTTCCTATGACCTGCTGTCCTGGAGTGTTGACCGGAGTGTTGGACGTCCCGTGACGAAGGCCGGGAGATTGCGACCCCCTCTGCGTGCCCCCCTGTCTTCGGAGGTCTCGTAGTGGTGACCGGAGTGCCGGATGTCCCGCGATGATGTCGGGGAGTTCGCGACCCTCTCTGCGCCACCCCCCTTCCCCCTGTCTCCGGCTGTCCCTGAGCAACGACCGGAGTGTTGAATGTCCCGTGACTAAGACGGGGAGGACGTGACCCTCTTGCGCTGCCCCTGTGCTTCAAATAGATCCGCTATCAACTCTATCTTTAATCTTTCAAAATGTTCAATTGCTATCGCTATTAGCTCTATCTTTAATTTTTCAAAATGTACAGTTGCTATTGCATGCACTCATCTGTGTTTCACCACACACATGAGTGCATGCTTACCAACTGTCCGTCTGCAACACTACTATCACCGACATCTAAGAAGGGAGATCCCCCCTTGAACGGCCCTTCTAAGGTTTCTCTCCTCCACATTGCCTGTGGAGCTTTTTTTTTTCCCCTATTGTTAGGTTTTAGTGAGTTTTTCCTTACCTTCGCGTGGGGTATGTCTGGGAGTGCTTGCATTCTTTCATTTATTTGCATTCATCTAAAAAATGTTTGGACCCTATGGTGTTCTTGTTCTGTTCTTGACTTATTGTTATGTTGTCTTCTTGACTTGTTTAAAGAAGACCTGTACGGCCCATGGGGACATTAACGTGTGTTGTCGGGCCCTATAAATAAATTTGATTTGAATTTGATTATGTACTGCAGGACGAGAAGCTGCAATGACAGGGTCTTATGCCAGTAGTCAAAGTGAACACTGGCTTTTGATCGCTCTATGCACCACTCCTCAAAGGATAGACTGTCAGGTGGCATGGCATCTGTATCATATCAGATATGCACTTTTCCTTGTATGCTTGTTCCAGGAGTGTAAAGAGGCTTGCAGTCGTGACCTGGTGTGCATGGCGGGTCTCTGTGACATGTTTGGCATGTATGAAATAATTGGCTGTTCCAGAACTTGCGATGTCAGCTTGGACCAGGGCATTGGTCCAGCCACTGTCTTCTAGCCAGTCTCCCAGCAACTTCAACATGGCCATTTCGATGTGTAGATGTATAGGAAAATGTATACGGACAACTGAAAGGAAAATCTTTCTTACCTGCTTGTCAGTTGATTGACAGTTGATTGACAGTTGAATGACAGTTGTGACAGTAGGTGCTGTGCGTGTGAACATATGGGAGAATGACAGGTGGGTTATATCATGGTATGTAATTCACTTCAGATAGCCAAGGTAGACTACTGTATATAATTAGGCTACATAACTAAAGTCTCACCAACTAAATAACGTTGTTGGGCTTGGGACTTTCAAACTGAGTGAAAATGAAGTGAAAATCTTGAAATTCTGGTTCCTCCAGGGGGTCCGTGAAAATGGTCTAGGGGGTCACAGTGATAATTATGTGCTGGGAAGGAATATAATTTGTCACACATCCCAGGAAATAACAACTAATAGCTGAATAATACAAAGACTACAAATAAATTAATCAAATCATGTTTTATAAAACGTTTATATTTTGATGTGTTTTTGCCTTGACTTTAACATAAATCTATTTTCTTGAATGCTATTGGTCTCAAGGGTATCATCAACAGAATGGGCACCCTAAAGTTGGTGGGAAATGACACCTTAAGTGTTTTACTACTGTGTTCGGTTCCAAAGTTATGAATTCTTGAATATTTTGGGCGGCCATATTGGATTTGACCTCTCCCGGGCCTCAGAGGTCAAATCTGACTTCCCTCCACATCTGAAAATAAACCTCATGGTATAAACTTACTATGGTAGAAGTTTCATGCTTTTAGGAAAAAGTGCACAATTCCTTTGATTCAAAGGCTTAACCGCTGTACTAATATGCGGTGAGAATAATATATATATATGGTACATACAGCATTATTGTAAAGTACATGCTATCATACAGAGCTATGGGTTATATGTTATATCATATAGAGCTATGGGTACAAGCAAGTATATAGAGGGGTTATATGCAAGTGTATTCAGACAATAATATTGGGTATATTTTGGTAGTTATATAAATGTAAATATGCTGTATATACAGCACTGTTGTACATGCCATCATACACAGTATATGGGTAGACAGTGAAAGCAGTAGGTAGGTACAGTATAAATTGAGTATAGGCAACAGTGTTTAGAGTTTATTAAAACCTCATATGGTGTGTAAGAGCTCACAAACATTTTACATCCCAGTTACCTCATCGATTGGAGGGTAATAAACATGTGAATCCTTAAGATGGGTGAAATTCGTCTTTAACACTTTGTTTGCTACTTCTTAACATGGTAAAACGTGGTTGAATGCCGCCACTTCAATGATAGCATTGTGACCGCATAATCTCTGTCTTAAATTATGGCTATGTGTCTAATCTGCCCGTTGTTTATCAATGACTTGTTTGCAGTCAACATTGTCGAAACGGATTGTTTTTTAATCGGTTCATTTCGGTTTTATAGCATTTTGAAAAGCCCTCGTTTTTTGGGAAAATATATAGATTCCGTGATAAACGCCCTTTACTGGAATATTCTGGCATACACAAAAAACGTTGACATTTTTCGGCCTATTTATGAATTGTATTCAAATAAACCCTAGATTATCGATAATGTACTTATGCACGCTATATAAGCGATCTGAAAAATATATTCTCTCATTTCCTGATCAGCGCGCACACACACACACACACACACACACGCACACACACATAGGGCACACACTGATATATAGGTCAAAACAGATCCGATTACCCCAAGACTGGTAAAATAAATTGCTTACCTCAGATCAGATGTTCTCCAAAAAGATTATTCCAATTCCTGATCGCCATTCCAAATATCGATCACGTTTATTGATTCAGCGTTGGGTACTGTAAATATGTATTCCACGTTGTTTTGCGGCTCGGCGATCACTTGGGATCCTTCAGTTGGCTTGACGGAAAAGTAAAATGAGGAAACTGCCCCCCCCCCCCCTCCCCCCCCCCCCCCTTCATCAATCTAATCTAATGGGGTGCGGTTACACAGAGATGATAGGGGGCGGTATTTTCCCAATGAAGCTCAGACTCGATTGATTCATATTTCGATTGATGAAATATGAATTCAAATCGCTAATAAAAAAAAATACGACATACAAACGCTATATAGCGCTGCTGGCATTCAACTGGCAGCATGAACTAACGACAAAACACGTCTGTGGCACTCAAAGTGTTAATACTCACCCCTAGACAATTTACAATTATGTGTGTCACGATGAATGAAGCGTCATCTGGTTGTCACGACGAGCTAAACATCATATCTGGTTGTCACGAGGAGTGAAACATCATATCTGGTTGTCAGGATGAGTGAAACATCATATCTGGTTGTCACGATGAGTGAAACATCTTGTTGTCAGGATCAGTGAAACATATCTGGTTGTCATTCAAACAAATAAATCAAACAAATGTAAATGCCAACAACGCAGGGAAAGATCCTGAGCAGCGAACTGCCTGGTGTTTCACTTCCTTGTTATTTGGTTCATTTTGCTTTTCACCTACTCTGAAGAAGACACTTTTAAATTAAACGTGGACCGATGACCCTGACCGGCGCGGCCGCGGAAGCAGCGTATCGGAGGAAGCGGCTGGTCGGGCATCATCGGGGGTCCCGGTAAGCCAGCATCCCTGCTCCTCCGTTTTTGTCCAGTTTAAATCACACACGCTGTCCTCCACCACCGCCTCACCTTGAGAGGCCTAGTATAGGTACACAATGGCCGCCAGTGTATTAGCCTTGAGATCCAAAGTCCAGCTTGGTTGGTGCAGCCTGTGTGTCTGATGGAAATCAAATGACTCAGCTCCAATTACTCCCCCATACAAAAAAAGTACCTGGGTGGTAATCTTCACACACCTCTGCCCAGATAACGGAGTGCTTTTAATTTCCATCCTCACACATACACACACACACACACTTTCTCCTCTGTTTGCTGTGTGGATCTAATTCAAGGTGATTTTGTTGTGCATTCATTCAAAGGTCACCCCATCTTTTGTTTCCCCCGTGGAGCACGAAAGGCAACATTCATCAACAAACAAAGAAGTGACTCGTTCAGAATGGAGAAATAAAATCCCCGTTTTGTTTTCTTTCATCCCCACACTCACCCAAACCCCTACCACACACACACCTGGTCAACAAACCTAATAATTATGTATTAGTTATTATCCCTTTGAGCTGCCTGGCTAGAATTTCAATAGGAAGTGTAGTGTCGGATGGACGTGTGGCCTAGTAGTGAGGAGGCCTCCGGTCCAAGTCTGCTCCCCCTCTGTCTGCTGTCCCTCTGTCTGCTGTCCCCCTGTCTTCTCTCCTTCTGTCTGCTCTCCCTCTGTCTGCTCTCCCTCTGTCTGCTCTCCCTCTGTCTTCTCTCCTTCTGTCTGCTCTCCCTCGGTCTGCTGTCTGCTCTCCCTCTGTCTGCTCTCCCTCTGTCTGCTCTCCCTCTGTCTTCTCTCCCTCTGTCTGCTCCCCCTCTGTCTGCTCTCACCCTGTCTGCTCTCCCTCTGTCTTCTCTCCCTCTGTCTGCTCTCCCTCGGTCTGCTGTCTGCTCTCCCTCTGTCTGCTCTCCCTCTGTCTGCTCTCCCTCTGTCTGCTGTCCCTCTGTCTTCTCTCCCCCTGTCTGCTCTCCCCCTGTCTGCTCTCCCTCTGTCTGCTCCCCCTCTGTCTGCTCTTCCTCTGTCTGCTCTCCCTCTGTCTGCTCTTCCTCTGTCTGCTCTCCCTCTGTCTGCTCTCCCTCTGTCTGCTCTCCCTCTGTCTGCTCTCACTCTGTCTGCTGTCCCTCTATCTGCTCTCCCTCTGTCTGCTCTCACTCTGTCTGCTCTCCCTCTGTCTGCTGTCCCTCTGTCTGCTCTCCCTCTGTCTGCTCTCCCTCTGTCTGCTCTCCCTCTGTCTGCTCTCCCTCTGTCTGCTGTCTCTCTGTCTGCTCTCCCTCTGTCTGCTCTCCCTCTGTCTGCTCTCCCTCTGTCTGCTCTCCCTCTGTCTGCTGTCTCTCTGTCTGCTCTCCCTCTGTCTGCTCTCCCTCTGTCTGCTCTCCCTCTGTCTGCTCTCCCTCTGTCTGCTCTCCCTCTGTCTGCTGTCCCTCTGTCTGCTGTTTGTCTGTCCTCCCATCACCCAACACCTACCCAGGCTCACGTCGGTGCAGAGCCACTGAATCACTCGGCAGTGCTACGCACCACAGCTTAACCTTGAGTTCAGCACTCAAGGAGTCTGTACTGTACAGTAGTTGTGCTCCAGTCACTGGGGTGTGTGTGTGTGTGTGTGTGTGTGTGTGTGTGTGTGTGTGTGTGTGTGTGTGTGTGTGTGTGTGTGTGTGTGTGTGTGTGTGTGTGTGTGTGTGTGTGTGTGCGTGCGTGCGTGCGTGCGTGCGTGCGTGCGTGCGTGCGTGCGTGCGTGCTTGCGTGCGTGCTTGTGTGCGGCGGGGGGGGGTTCAGTTGAGCTTGAAGCTCCGGCTCCGCACATGGCCGACATTCAAAGCCCCTCCGGGCCGCTGAGGAAGAAAGGTATTAATGTAAAGGGGGAGAGTCCCGCTGTGGAGGCGCGGTCAGGGGAAGTCACGTCTCTCTCCATCTGGCCCCTAACAAGCTGCAGAGAGAGAGGGAGGTGCGAGGGATTCTGCGCTTCCTCTGGCTGGATTAACACTTCTGATGGAAGAGAAGAAAAGGAGGGGAGAAGTGTCCTCTCGGTCCTGGCTGACACTCTCTCCTTTCTCTCTCCTTCATGGTGTGTGTGTGTGCGTGTGTGTCAGCCTGCGTGCGTGCATGTCTCCCCCCCACACCCTCCTGCTGTAGTGTAGTGTATATAGCGGCGCTGCCGTGGAGCCAAACGACCGTCTGGGGACTCTTCATGCACTTCCTGCCCGAGAGCCTTGGGGGAGAGATTGAGGCTCGCAGGCTGGGATATTATCAATACATCCCCTCCAGGCAGGCCAGGAGACAGGAGATGAGGCCCACTGGCTCGTCCTATTACTTTACTGCTGGTGGGTGGGTGGGTGGGGGGTGGCAGCTGAGACTGAAGCCTCCACCTCTCTCTCTTTCTCCCACCCTCTTTTTCTCTCTCACCCTCCCTCTGTGTATTTCTCCCACCCTCCTCTTTCTCTTCCTCCCACGCCCCCTTCTCTCTCCCAGCCACACCTGCTTTCTTACTTTCGATGACCCCGCCCCCAATAACTTCTACCCCTCCTCTCTGTTGCCTCTCCTCCTTTCACCTTTTCTCTCTTCAATCTTCCGTTCCCTTTTAACAATCGCACCTCTCCGTTCTCCCTCAGCCTCTCGCTCGTCCCCCTGCCTCTGAAGGGGTGCCAGGCCGTGCGCTTCTGTAATCACACGTCCGTCCTGCTCTTTTGTTTTTTCTAATGGAGGCTGCGGTCCTCTGACTCTGGTCTCCTCTCCATCCCCACCACCAACCTGGGTCGGTCCCAGAGCCTTCTGTGTTGCCGCGCCCACCCTCTGGAACTGCCTCCCGCCAGACATCTGCAACGCTACATCCCTGGACTTCAAATCACTACTCAAACTACTCACCTCTTCACCAATAACGACTCTCCCTGACTTCCCTCCTTTATCCAACTGTCCCTCTGATGTCTTACCCCTTAGTTTGTCTCCCTCTTTATATGATGGAGGTATATGTCCCTCTGATTTCCTTCCCCTTAGTTTGTCTCCCTCTTTATATGATGGAGGTATATGTCCCTCTGATGTCTTACCCCTTAGTTTGTCCCCCTCTTCTGTTGAGTGCCTTTAGTTCCTTGAAAGGCGCTATATTATAAAATGAAGAAATTATTATTATTATTAACGTGACGTGGCGGTGAGCGGTGCCTCTCTGGACGGAGGTGGATGGAGCTATCGACCGATTACTCCCGCCGTCCTCGTGCCTTGCCGGTCTCCTCGCTGCCTCTCTGTCTCCGTCTGTCTGTCTCTCTGTTTCCTAACTTCTCTATCTCTCATGCATATGTTTTATTTATTATTATTATTATTTATATTATTATTTCAGATTTTCCTTTTCCCCCCTCTCTTTCTCCTGTGAGGATGCTTTCAATGAGGCCTGGCCTTGCTTGTCTGCCTGAACACTTGCAACCATTCAAATGTCGAGGTTCAGGTCAAACAGATGGATAGATATGACTGCACTTTCCCACCATGTGAAATATATATATATAACATACATAAATGTATGTATTATCATTAACTTTTCTGCTTGTTGACCCACCACCACTACTGCCAAGGATTTCATGCATTCCAGCATAAACTAGCATACACTCGCATAAAAGATTCAGTGCAAACTGAAGGTAAATAAACCCACTGAGGTTCATCCCTTGGTCAGTGTTTATCTTTTCCTCCTACTGCGAGCTGCCAACTAGTCACACGTTCCCAATCATCACCGTGACCTTGATGCAGCGCAGGGACAGATTGCGGTTCGATCTGCGCCAGGGCTCAGCTGGAGGATCGCTCAGCGCAAGCCACAGCCCGGTCTCCTGAGTCGGTGGCCATTTTGAATCACGACTGAAGGGCTTTAACAGGTGTATCGGTGACCTCATCCTTTTCCGAGCAGAAGAGGGCTTTTAAAATGTTAACCCCAATGAACCTCACAAAGCTGTCGTCATCATTCTGTTCCACTTCAGGTCTCTGTCATTGTTACAGGTCTTATGGGTAACAGCGGGAACGGGTCAGCCATTTTGTGGGTGCAATAAGTTGGACACAGGTCACTGACACCCGTCCCTCCGGTGTCTAGGTCAACTCTGGTAAACGGTAGACAAACATGTCTGGTCAGGTCACCATCATCCCACTGTGTCTACTAAAATATTCTGTCCTGCAGTATGCCAGAACATCGAACACAAACACTGTGTCTACTCAAATATTATGTCCTGCAGTAGGCTATGCCAGAACATCGTACACAAACACTGCCTGCATTGTTTTGTGGTACACAGCTTATTTGTGTATGTTGTGGACTTACATTTCATTTAATTTCACATTCATTGACGGCGCCTGTGCACTTTCACAAGCTACAGTGTAGAGGATAGTTGGCAGGGCTGCTGTAGCCCACCTGCTTGAAGAAGAATCTAGAACAGGCTCTCTGGCTCATTAGCCATCACAGCTGCATTTAGTCAAATTATACCAAATACATGTGCATGGATTTGCTTTGGAAGCTTGGGAAACAAAAAAGTGATTTGGCAAGATTAGACCAGATATTCTCCACATATGTGTGTGCGTGTGTGTGTGTGTGTCCGTGTCTCTGTGTGTGTGATGATAGAGAGAGAGAGAGAGAGAGAGAGAGAGAGAGAGAGAGAGAGAGAGAGAGAGAGAGAGAGAGAGAGAGAGAGAGAAGAGAGAGAGAGAGAGAGAGAGAGAGAGAGAGAGAGAGAGAGAGAGAGAGAGAGATTGTTTGTGTGTGTGTGTGTGTGTGTAGGCAACTCAGTGTTTGTGTTGAATTGGAAGTGTAGTAATTTTGCATGAAATCACTAGTAAATGTAGCTGTTATCTTGCTCCCACTATGACTCAGAAAGCGAAGCCTCCATTTTAAAAGTGTTAGTGCCGTAGGAAAATGTTCTGTACATTCAAGGTCCTTCAAACTCCTGGTTTACTTTCCTCTTTGGGAAAAAGAAAAACTGCTGCTGCTCAGCGGAGAGGAAATAGGCCTACTTGAAGTCGAGGAGGAAACAAAAACAACATAGACTTGAATCCAACAAACTAAATTGATTTCTTAATTTCAATTGAGTGTAAAACATTTAGCTTGTTTCTGAAATGTCAATGGTGAATGATTGACATCAGTTGTGACCAGGCACAGACTCTGGGTCCTTTAGAGCAGCGGTTCTCAAACAGGGGGTTTGCGCATTGGCAAAAAATGTAACTAAACCGAGACAAAATCGACGAGCCCAACTCCGATTGAGTTTCCACTTGGAAGCTGTTTAAATTTGCCATGTCTTCATCAATGGAGGCCGACACAGTATTCCATACACATCTCACTACATCCTGCGCATATATAATAGCGGAGACCACGTCTCGTCTTTTGTGTGTAACCTTGACACTCGCAATGGATAGGTTTGTTGTCAGAAGTGCGGAGAGAGAGAGAAGCGCGGATTTTCCTTGCAGATGAAAACAACCCATTGGCAGAGAAATGTGTTGATAATGAATGGCTGGCATATCTAGCCGAGATCTTTGGATAATCAGCAGAGATGTGGGGGTATTTACTCAGCTTGATGGCTTTTTGGAGGAACAGAATGTTGCAAAAAAATCAAATTAAGAGACCCGGGTTCGAGACTCACTCTGGGCAATCCCTTAACAGGGGTGGAACTTTAACACAACGATAGATAGATAGATAGATAGATAGATAGATAGATAGATAGATAGATAGATAGATAGATAGATAGATAGATAGATAGATAGATAGATAGATAGATAGATAGATAGATAGATAGATAGATAGATAGATAGATAGATAGATAGATAGATAGATAGATAGATAGATAGATAGATAGATAGATAGATAGATAGATAGATAGATAGATAGATAGATAGATAGATAGATAGTAGATAGATAGATGATAGATAGATAGATAGATAGATAGATAGATAGATAGATAGATAGATAGATAGATAGATAGATAGATAGATAGATAGATAGATAGATAGATAGATAGATAGATAGATAGATAGATAGATAGATAGATAGATAGATAGATAGATAGATAGATAGATAGATAGATAGATAGATAGATAGATAGATAGATAGATAGATAGATAGATAGATAGATAGATAGATAGATAGATAGATAGATAGATAGATAGATAGATAGATAGATAGATAGATAGATAGATAGATAGATAGATAGATAGATAGATAGATAGATAGATAGATAGATAGATAGATAGATAGATAGATAGATAGATAGATAGAATAGATAGATAGATAGATAGATAGATAGATAGATAGATAGATAGATAGATAGATAGATAGATAGATAGATAGATAGATAGATATAGATAGATAGATAGATAGATAGATAGATAGATAGTAGATAGATAGATAGATAGATAGATAGATAGATAGATAGATAGATAGATAGATAGATAGATAGATAGATAGATAGATAGATAGATAGATAGATAGATAGATAGATAGATAGATAGATAGATAGATAGATAGATAGATAGATAGATAGATAGATAGATAGATAGATAGTAGATAGATAGATAGATAGATAGATAGATAGAGTAGATAGATAGATAGATAGATAGATAGATAGATAGATAGATAGATAGATAGATAGATAGATAGATAGATAGATGATAGATAGATAGATAGATAGATAGATAGATAGATAGATAGATAGATAGATAGTAGATTAGATAGATAGATTGATAGATAGATAGATAGATAGATAGATAGATAGATAGAAACTCTGTGATGGTCGACGTTCGATAACTACTCAATAATTCCAACAGGCTTCGAGTAGGCTAAAGAGGAGAGTGGCTCGAGGAGTATCAGAGCATCTCCTGCCTGGAGCTGCTGGATTGAGTTTCTGTTAACTACATAGGCTGATTACACCCACCCACTAAGAGCATCTGTGTGTGTGTGTGTGTGTGATTCTGTCCGTAACTGTGATAACTTGCACATTTCTTCTCTGATTTAGCTCAAACCTGGTGGACAGGTTGATTGATTTGGCTTCAGAGACCAAAGGCGCTGGTCGAGGTCAAAGTTCTTGCCATTGGTGGATGCGATTATGTCTAGGAAGATATATTTAATTTAATTTTATAAATAAAAATAAATTTAGTTTGTTATTTTTGTTATTACAAATGTTCGAGATAAATAAAGATAAAATCAAACTCAGAGTTTTCGCTTTGGCTGTAGGCTCTGTGGCGCAACTCATGGCTGTGGACTTAATTTTGCATTGGCAAAGCATCAGAGAGGAAGCAATAAGTCTAGAATCAGAGAGGAAGCGATACGTCTAGAATCAGAGAGGAAGCAATAAGTCTAGAATCAGAGAGGAAGCGATAAGTCTAGAATCAGAGAGGAAGCGATAAGTCTATAATCAGAGAGGAAGCGATACGTCTAGAATCAGAGAGGAAGCAATAAGTCTAGAATCAGAGAGGAAGCGATAAGTCTAGAATCAGAGAGGAAGCGATACGTCTAGTATCAGAGAGGAAGCGATACGTCTAGAATCAGAGAGGAAGCAATAAGTCTAGATTCAGAGAGGAAGCGATAAGTCTAGAATCAGAGAGGAAGCGATACGTCTAGAATCAGAGAGGAAGCGATAAGTGTAGCATTAGAGAGGAAGTGATACGTGTAGAATCAGAGAGGAAGTGATAAGTGTAGCATCAGAGAGGAAGCGATAAGTGTAGAATCAGAGAGGAAGTGATAAGTGTAGCATCAGAGAGGAAGCGATAAGTGTAGAATCAGAGAGGAAGTGATAAGTGTAGAATCAGAGAAGACGCGATAAGTCTAGAATCAGAGAGGAAGCGATAAGTGTAGAATCAGAGAAGACGCGATAAGTCTAGAATCAGAGAGGAAGCGATAAGTGTAGCATTAGAGAGGAAGTGATAAGTGTAGCCATGTTGTAAACACTGGAAACTCACATGTACTGTAAAAAAACGAATATTCAGCAAACACTGAATATTCAGACTAGGTCCTAAATAAATAGTGAGCACTCATAAAGAGCGGAATTCATTTTCCATGTAATTATTTCAAAAGGACGTGCACAGATTTTAAACTTCTCGGATGATCTAAGGCTTTTGCCGGAGCTTCGAACCCCCGAGACGGCTGAGAGAGATGGAGAACGTTGCCTTGGACGGCATTCTTTAAGCATATAGAGCGATGCGTTAATTAATCCCAATCCGTCCTTCCCTCACATCCTTAGCAGATGACAACTAAGAGCCAGAGGGGAGGTAGGGGAAGAAAGAGAGAAAGAGAGAAAGAGAGAAAGAGAGAAAGAGAGAAAGAAGACAGGCAGAGATACATTGACCAGAAAAAATAACCCAGAGAGAGAGAGGGCCTGGACAGAAATACAAAGATAGGAAGAGAGGGAGATTCACTCACTACAGGCAACTAATAAAGCCGTCTAATAAGCCGGTCTGGCGCGCAGAGTCACGGAAACCGCGGGAGGGCGTCACGCCTCAACAAACAGTCCAACCGTCGGATGGAAGCGGCGTCTGTCTCCAACTCGTCTGAGCCTCCTCGGTCCCTGGGGGACATGTGTCTGTGCCCTCCGTACTGTGGGAACAGGGGCGCGGCACGTCTGGAGCATGTCTGAGAACTTTCGGGGACAGAGCCTTTAGCGCAGGGTGTCCCCCGCCCCTCTGGAACTCTGAGATCCACGTCCTTAGAGACTCTTTTAGGACTGTTCACGAAGGC
>NC_140166.1:200758367-200780128 GCF_963971535.1 Notolepis coatsorum
ATTATTTCGTTTAAGTCCTCCCTTCACCCCGGAGAACGCCGGGGCCAACGGAGGTGGAGGGATAGTTCGCGAGGTGACCATGTTGAACTCCTGAACCCAAGGCAGGGATTGGTACGTGTGTGTGTGTGTGTGTGTGTGTGTGTGTGTGTGTGTGTGTGTCCATGTGTGTGTGCGTGTGTATGTGTGTGTGTGTGTGTGTGTGTGTGTGTGTGTGTGTGTGCGTGTGTGTGTGTGTGTGTGTGTGTGTGTGTGTGTGTGTGTGTGTGTGTGTGTGTGTGTGCATGTGTGTGCATATTTTGAGTGCACTTCCAAAGAGCTTAACAACTATGTGGATATAATAGATTCAGCAGGGGGGGAACACACACGAACAAGTGCCTGCATGTACGTATGGGCACGCACATGCACACACACACGCACACACACACACGCACATGCACACACACACACACACACACACACACACACACACACACACACACACACACACACACACACACACACACACACACACACACACACACACACACACACACACACACACACACACACACACACACACACACACACACACACACACACCATCATCAACCTTTATTTGTTCTCGAAATTACAATTGAGGTCACCTTCATTTTCAATGTTGTCGAGACTTTACAGACATTTCAATGCACATATTTGTACAATATAACAATGATAAATATTAATAACTATCTATATAGTCTTTCTACACACAAAGCGCAGACAGGGACAGCTGTGCTCTCTGAGAGAAGGGATGGTTACTGGTCGCTGTTGAGCGGCTTTTAGATCATTTGCATCATTTATTTGATATCGTGCAAGAAAATGGTAGTGTGCTAAGCGACCTCCCCACCGCCGTCACCCCACGCAGCACTGAAGTATTACATGACCTCCCTGCCTAGCCACTGTGTTTTGGAAGGAATTCAAGTGTATGTGTGTAGGAGTATCTTTGTGCGTGCGTGTGTGTGTGTGTGTGTGTGTGTGTGTGTGTGTGTGTGTGTGTGTGTGTGTGTGTGTGTGTGTGTGTGTGTGTGTGTGTGTGTGTGTGTGTGTGTGTGTGTGTGTGTGTGTGTGTGTGTGTGTGTGTGTGTGTGTGGGTGGGTGCGTGCGTGCGTGTGTGCGTGCGTGCGTGTGTGTGTACTTCACTGTTTCAGTTGTGTACATACAAAGTGACATTCGACGACAACAGGCCGTTTTAGGGTCAGGGGGTTAGGATTAGGGTTAGAAAGAGAGTTAGGTTAGGATTAGGGTTAGAAAGAGAGTTAGGTTAGGATTAGAGTTAGAAACAGGGTTAGGTTAGGGTTATGTTTAGGGTTAGGTAGGGTTATGTTTAGGGTTAGAAACAGGGTTTGTTAAGGTTAGGTTTAGGGTTAGAAACAGAGTTAGGTTAGGGTTAGGTTTAGGGTTAGAAACAGAGTTAGGTTAGGGTTAGGATTAGGGTTGGAAACAGAGTTAGGTTAGGTAGGGTGACCATATTGTGATTTCTAAAAAAGAGGACACTCTGCCCCCAGCCTCAAGATACATAAATGATACTCAAAGTTTACTCAAAGATGCCTTATAATTTTAATATATTTAACCTTATGGATAGAAAATTATTATTTATATTTTTTTATATAACAAGATAATATCTCTCTATAACTAAAGTTGCTTTGTTATGCCTTGCTTTGTTATTGCTTTGTTATGCCTAAAATTGTTATGTTAAGCCAACCAAATAACTAGATTATTTTACCGGATCTCTTCTCTGGTAAACAAGAATACCCTGAAGACTCTGGCAGGAGCACTCATTCAAGGATACTACACCTATGCTTGCACCTCATGGTACCAAAGCACCTCAAAGGCGCTATAAACAAAATTACAAACATCTCAAAACAAACTGGTCAGAGTACTGCTTGACCTTACTCCAAGAACCCACTTCACCGCTGCCCACTTTGACAACCTAGGATGGCTTAGAGTAGATGACAGAGTACAGCAACTTGCAATGGGCCTGGTCTACAAGATACACTACACCACAAAGGTACCCATGTACATGTCAAAATACTTCCCAAAGGTCAGTGAATACCACGACCACAACACCAGAGGGAACTCCACAAATAATGTTAAACCCAGATTCGGCTCAAACAAGGGACTAAACACGGCACCTTTATTATACACAGAAACATAATGGTCAAGCTTTGCATGCATAGTACGGGACGGTACACTTTCTCTGCAGTTCATCTGTAAATGTACACTTGTGATTTGGCTTTGTGAGTAGAATCAAATCTGTCCGCCTCCTCTGTTTGTGTGTGACGTACTGTAGTAGAGCCGTCCACAAAGCAGTCTTCTCAGGGATTACGTCACATGCAACAGAGTACCATAGTATTCTGTGCAACGCCCCATTCAATTTAAGTAAATGCTTAATGATCCTGTGAAAAACAATGAAAACCGGACATTTTCATGAATTTAGAAAACCACACTGGACGCCCCGGACAAGGGGCGCGAAAAGTGGACATGTCCGGGCAAAAGAGGATGTTTGGTCACCCTAGGTTAGGGTTAGCATTAGAGTTGGAAACAGAGGTTAAAGGTGAGGGTTGGGGGGGGGGATATAGGCTAGGGAATGAATGTAGTCAATAGCATGTGGTCAGTAGTCATCTAAACATAATACAAGAATGTGCGTGCGTGTGACTCCCTCCTTGTGATCGCTGCATCAGCTTAACCGTTAAACTGCCACATATGTAGCTGAAAAGCCTCTGGGTATCAGGTATCTGGATCGTTTATGTCCCTTGTATGTCTGCACACATAAATAAAGCATTTAAATGTAGGAGTGTGTGTATGTGTATGTGAGTGTATGTTTGTTTTGTCTGTATGCATGCTTATGATGTGTGTATGTACAGCACATGTATGCATACACTGTATGGTATGTTTATGTACAGTAGTGTTGGGGGGAGTCTTTTGTTACACAACTCTAAATAAAGGTTTGAAACTATTAAGGGGGATGTTTACGCAATCAGGACAATATCTCCTTCTTCCCCTACAGACAACGCGGGAGGCAAGTGAAACAAACCAGAGTCCATATAACGTCATTACAGGCTGTGAGAGGCAATACAATATTGTCTTGTGAGATTACCTCTGTGCTGTACCATGCATCTGATCTCTTTGTCTGCCTGCTGAGATTGTCCGTTCGGTTGTGTCTGCCTGCCTGCCTGCCTGCCTGCCTGCCTGCCTGCCTGCCTGCCTGCCTGCCTGCCTGCCTGCCTGCCTGCCTGCCTGCCTGCCTGCCTGCCTGCCTGCCTGCCTGCCTGCCTGCCTGCCTGCCTGCCTGCCTGCCTGCCTGCCTGCCTGCCTGCCTGCCGCCTGCCTGCCTGCCTGCCTATCTACAACTAATCTCACATACTACTGGGCCAATCAGCCTAATGTTTGTTGTGCACACTTACAGAAGGCCAAAGACCTGAATGCTTGAATATTCAGTCAACGACAACTATTTAATTTGAATTAATCTCCATCATTGCTGTCCATTGCACTAGGTAGCCAGTAAAAAGTTACACATTTTGAACACAACAGGAACATACTACCTGCCACTGGCATCGGATGATTTGGCACAGCTCCTTCTGTAACCAGCTAGCATCCACCAGTTGTATCAGGATAAGCTTCATGTTGGCATGGTCCTGGTAGCCAACTAAGCTAACTGGAGTGTGTTCATTGCTAACCTGGATACAGATTCACAGGGCAGTGAGATCCCACCGCTGTCACCAATGTAACCGAGTGGATTTGAACCTGGGACCATAGGATCCATAGGCGGCCGCACTAACCAGCTGAGCTAAAGGGTCAGACCCGCTAGCAGTTAGCTGGTTGACTGCAACCGACTCATTAGTAGTTTACAATGGCAGCAAAACAGCCCAGAGATAGCGTTGACATGGGCTCACAGTACTCACATGGATCTGTTGGAGGTGGCGGTGGGGGGTAGGCAGACAGTGGCGGAGGGTGGGCCAGCAATGGTGGACTTCTGTTGAGCTGCAACATCAAGAAACTTCAAGCAAAACGCAAACCAAGACATATTACCCCCAGAACAAAGACCAAACCAAAACGGACATTAAAACCATATTTAGATCCATCAATGAGCCACTCTGGGATCACACCCAGCCTGATTTTAAACAACCCTGCACCCACTTGCCCACAAGAGTCCCTCCTGTGCTCACAGATCCCCCGGTCCACAAAAGCTCCCACAGCGAAAAGCCACATGCCACACCCCCTTCCCTCTGTCAAACCGCCTCAAGAACAAGGTAGAATGTACCAGAGTGAAGAGAGTGAGAACTATGCCAGCAAGGGTTTAACCTAACTAGTCCCAGCTGCGAGGCCAGACCCGCAGCAACAGCAAAAATACTTTTTCATTACAAATATGTGACCCGGTACGGTCTAGGCCGCCATATCTCGGTGGAGAAGATTCTTCAGAAATGCCGAAAATGTTGTGTGATTCAGAAATAGGTTCAAATTTGATGTTGCCAATTTTGAGTGCTTTGAAATGTTCTCTATTTGTTTCCTTATTTGCAAAACTTAATACGACTTGTAAATGTGTAACCTCTTAAGCCCAAGTGTCCCGGTACAGGGCCGAGATTCATATCACGCCATAAATCGACCAATACAGAGCATATGAATTAATGTTGCGTTTTTTTTCCAAATGTAGCCAAGAGTAAATACCCTAACCCTGTCAAAACACCAGTCAAAGTGTATATTTTCAGCACTACGTTTGTTTACCAATGATTGTAAGTGTTATTAGTGAAATATGAGTTTATTGAAATCTCAGTGCATCGAGTTGGGAAAACGTGCACATAGACGCAAGGACACGGCTCAACCTAACTTGAGTGTAGTCTTTTGAGAGAAGAGACCCAGGGCTTTCCATGGGCTTTCCGGTTTCATAAAACTACACTTCCCAGCTCACGCCAGCCCTCTGACTTCTAGCGTGAACCTTTTTTTCCCCTCTTTTTTCGGAATCATATCTCACTATGAATAAACCTGAACGTTATTGCCATAAATAGAAAGTTTCTCTACCTTTCTCCCTTTCTGTCTGTGTGTGTGTGTGTGTGCGTGCATACGTGTGTGCGTGCGTGCGCGCGCGTGTGTGTGTGTGTGTCTTTGGAAACATGAGCCTGCTCTATTTTGTACTTTATTTTAAATGATAATAAAATCTTGAATCTTGATTACTATGTTGACTATTTTGCTTTATCCTCTAGTTGGTTATACGATCTCACAAGTTTCAATTTTGCTTTTATTTGTCATGTTTAAAGTACAGTAAAATGCTTGGTTACAAATTGCCCGATTTGTACAAGTGATGGCTTATTTTGAAGATATGAACCTATATACTTTCATATCATGCAAAGAAAAAAATTTGAAGTTCCCTCTAAGGACCCAGATTCTGTGCCTGGTCACATATGTTCATGTGAATGTAGGTCAGGTAAGGGGTTTAGGTAAGGGGCATTGATGAAATCTTATCTTTAGCTATTTCCACATTGTAGACAAAGGCTATTTGTGATAATGGTTGTTACAATTCTGGTAATCCTTGATACAACTTGAACTGACTTGGTTGAATTGTTCTTGCAGAGCAATGATGAGGGAAACAGCTAGTGTTATGGTGAAGGGAGCATCACTCTCAATGAAAGCCAGGGACTGCATACAGGAGGTGGTGACTGACACATCCTGGAGACACAGCAGTGAAATTAATGAATGATCATTGCATTTATATAGCGCTTTTCTAGACACTAGAATGTGCTTTACAATGTCAGGTGGAAATTGCCTCCTTCACCACCCCTGTGTAGCACCCAACCTTGGGCTACGCAGACTCAATGGCTTCCATACACTGGCAACAGGCACACATCACACTACACAATGGCTGAAAGACTCAGGAGATAGCGATTGAGAGCAGTGGAAGACAAAAGAGTATGTGTACATGTAATGCCATTAAGCATTACATCACGCGCAGGAGTGGTTTGTGAACAATAAACCATGCCTAGGGGTGGTCGTTAGGCCCGAGGCGCAGCTGAGGGTCGTTAGACCCCCCTAGGCATGGTTTATTGTTCACAAATCACGACTGCAAGTGGTGTAATGCTTTTATACAACTGCCACATTCATCCAACCTTATTGCTATACAATAAACACACATTAATCGAAGATTTATTGAAAAAACCATCCACCAGAAAAAGTTGTTCCCACAACAACAAAAAAGAGAAATTGCCTCCATGTGGAAGCAGCTCGGAAGTGCATCCAACCAACTAACACATCCAACTGTGTGTTATTGGAATCCAACTGCCTTTCAACTAAGACATCCAACCAACTAACACATCCAACTGTCTTTCAACTAAGACATCCAACCAACTAACACATCCAACTGTCTTTCAACTAAGACATCCAACCAACTAACACATCCAACTGCCTTTCAACTAAGACATCCAACCAACTAACACATCCAACTTTTATTTAGTTTTTAATTATGAAGTTAGTGGTTGTTATTGGAATGATTGATTGATTGATTGAACATTTTATTACCAGATGCAGAATGGGTACAATACAGTACGGCTCAATACACACAATTGTTAAGGGGATGCAGACCTACTTTCTATAGAACTTCATTCTTAGATGCTTCTATAGAAAGTAGGTAAAACAAATTAAAAAGATTTCTTTGCCCTATAGGAAAAAAAAGTTTTCTTCGCCCTATTTTTTTATTTATTTTTTTAAACCTACTGTAGATGGCCTAAACTTAACCAGTTGGAAACCAAGCGTACAGTAATAAAATTAGCAATCAATCAATCAATCAACTCAATAGGCCATGCTCACTTACAGCGCAGCACCCAGCTCTCTCTCAGTCTGACTCTCCCCCGCGTTGCAGACAGGAGTGTGTGTGTGTGTGTGTGTGTGTGTGTGTGTGTGTGTGTGTGTGTGTGTGTGTGTGTGTGTGTGTGTGTGTGTGTGTGTGTGTGTGTGTGTGTGTGTGTGTGTGTGTGTTGTGTGGGGGTGGGTGGGTACGCCAGCGTCGGACAGTGTGAGAGTGAACGCTGCAGTCAGGGGGAAGGAAGTAGAAATTTAAAATAAAATTGCAAATAATCAATCAATCAATCCACGATTTTCTTTTGTTCTAAAATGACTCATGACCCATCAATTACATCATCCAACATTGTTTAAAGGACTAAGACATTCGCCCTGACAGAATCGCTTTATATTTAGTCGTTATGACGCTATCAACATATCCATTTGTTAAAGATTATTCTCCGCCATCTTGTTTTTGCCGACGGAGTGATCCTGGCGGAGTGATGTGATTCGGTTGTGGGCGGGTCCTGGGACCAGAAGTGTAGAATGGTCCCTATACATACGTGTAAATGGTCTGTTTCAGCCAATAAGAATCGAGAAATGTGCATGCCGTTGTATAATCCTCTCTACACCACCTGATATACAGGTACACAGCCTATATACAGCCAGCCCTGGTCCTGCCCCCATTGGGCATGTCAAGGTGGTGCTATACACTGTCCTCAGTTTGGCCTACAGCATCTAACTGTGCCCACTCTACTTCAACTGTATCTGAGTGGTTATCCTGCCCCCTGGGGATAGTGACCGTGGCCCATCACTCACCTCTCCAGCAACAATCTGTTCGAGCAATTTCAATCTGGTTTTCGATCTCTCCATAGCACTGAAACAGCCCTAGTCAAAATCACCAATGACTTACTAGTGGCTGCTGATTCTGGTCTCCTCACTATACTTGTACTTCTGGATCTCTCTGCAGCATTTGACACCATTTTACATTCCATTCTTCTGGACAGACTAGCCTCCATTGGCATCACTGGCACCCCTCTTCACTGGTTCAACTGATAGCTCTCAGGCCGCACTCAATATGTACAACTGAAAGATGTCAAATCACACTCCATTCCAGTTACCACCGGTGTCCCCCAGGGCTCTGTTCTGGGCCCTCTCCTTTTCCTAATCTATCTCCTATACTGGCCCACATCTTCAGGACATTTGGTCTGCAGTTTCACTGCTACGCGGATGACACCCAGCTCTATTTTTACACTAAACCTGACTCTGCCCTCCCCCCACTTCCCTTACTGAATGTTTACATGAAATCAATTTATGGTTCACAGTCAACTACCTAAAACTAAACCGAGGTACTCCTCATTGGTTCCAAATCTACCGTAGCCAAATCCGACAGTTTCCCCCTTACCATTGACAACTCTACAGTCTCCCCTTCCCCTCAGGTTAAGAGTCTGGGTGTCATCCTCCATAGCACACTGCCATTAGAATCTCACATTAATAACATCACACGGTCTGGTTACTTCCACCTTTTATTTTATTTTATTTAACCTTTATTTACCCAGGCAAGCAAGTAAGAGACAATTCTTATATACAAAACCTGCTTGACCAAAAAGAAAAAACCTTTTGAGGGAAGGGGGGGTGGGAGGCTGAATCAAAAACAAGGTTATGTACATGCATACAAGTAAATACAATATAAAAAGTTATAGTAGCAATTGTATACAAGGAAATTACAATACATAAGAGAGAGAGAAGGAAAGAGAGAGGGAAAAAGAGAAAGGGAGAGTGAGAACCAGAGGAAGAGAGAGAGAGAAGAAAGGGGGAGGAGGGAGGTAGGCGAGGGGGCTTAGGGGGAGGAGAGAAGAGTCTGAGGGCTGTCAGCAGGTGCAACAGTCGGTTATGATCTGTTGCAGATTTTGTTTAAAAGTAGTGAGCGATGTGAGTGTGTTTTGTAAGGTGTTCCAGTCAGATGCAGCAGCAAATCGGCAGGCTCTGGGGATGGTGAGTTTGATGAAGTTGCTGGACCTTAGGTTGTAATCGGAAGTGGAGATGTGCAGAAGGGAGGAGAGGTAGAGAGGTGTTTTACCAAGTATGGTTTTATAGATGAATTGAAGCCAGTGAAGAAGCCTTCTAGTGTGAAGAGATGTCCAGTCCACCAGGTTATAAAGGTCACAGTACTGGTGAGTGGTGAAGGGTGCACTAGTGGCAAAACGGATGGCCGAATGATGGAGTATGTAAAGGGCACACTGGGATGCCATTCTATAGATTGTGTCGCCATAGTCAGATTAGGTTTAGGTTTAGGTTTACTTAGGACAGCGTATATAATACACATTTAAAAAACTTAAATGCACCCAATTTTTGCCAAAAGGCTAATTTCCATTGGCAGTCCCCCTGCCAGAAGGTAGGCATACAGGCTAAAATCCTGTGTAAAAAAGGGTTAGCAATATAAACAGAATAAAAGCGAGATAAATAACATTAGAATAAAAACACAACCAAAAGCGCGCGCACGCACACACACACACACACACACACACACACACACACACACACACACACACACACACACACACACACACACACACACACACACACACACACACACACACACACACACACACACACACACACACACACACACACACACACACACACACACACACACACACACACACACACACACACACACACACACACACACACACACACAGTGTTGACAATGCTGATTTTCAATGAGCCATTCCTTAACCCTGCACTTGAATGAGTGATAGGACTCTCTAATTGGTTGAGGTATTGAGTTCCATTGGTGGGATGTGCTAAATGAAAATACGGCCAAATGCACATTGTACAGTCCCCCCTAGCCTCTAGTATTCCTGATTGAGGCAGACTTGAGGTTGATGAAACCAGACAAAGGAGGAGGAGCCAATCCACACTTGATCTTAAAAACTAGGCAGACGTTTTGATAGAGAATCAGGTTTTCCCAACTGAACATATTATATATTTTTAGAATGTGACAATGATGGTACCTGAATGGTTTCTTGTCTAGAATTTTAATTGCTTGTTTGTATAGTGATTGCAGTGGTTTCAAAATGGTGGAATGTGAATTGGAGACTCAGAAGGAGCTTCTATCCCCAGGCCATCAGGATGCTCAATGAACAATGAACAATAACAAACCATCAATACACCCACAGCACACACATCCACACGCACACACTCACTTTAAATAAACAACACACTGTAGCACCCACTTTACCACTTTAGACACTAACACACTTTATATTTATTGGTAAGGAAATTTGCACATCAATCTTATTCCTTATTGCACCTCATTGCACCTCATTGCACCTCACCACCACAAGGTGGCACCACAAGCTAAGCTATACCTCACCATTTCTACACTGTACTGTACCTGCACTGTATATACTGTACATATACTGTATATAGGTATATTGCATTTTTGTTGTTGTTTACACTTGTTTACGTACTTGACTTTCTATTTTATACTTTTATTATACTTATTTTATACTATCTTTTTATTATCTAGCACACTCTCAGGAGCAAAACAGAAAGAAGCATTTCATGCAAAGTATTCTGTATTTCTGTATGACAACTAATAAAGAAACTTGAAACTTGAACTTGCTGCCTCGGTTGAAAGGAACTTTCTGATGTATCTGAAGTTTGATAAGCTGAACTTAGGTATAGGGAGGATGGTCATCTTGAGTGTGTTTGGCTGAGCGGGTGAAAGAAGCTTTATTATGGTACAGAAAGCTCAGACGAGCTTTGACTTTGGCCTGCAGGTGTTTTATGTGAATAGAGAAGGAGAGGGATGGGTCTAGCCAGAGGCCAAGGTATTTATAAGAAGTAACAAACTCCAGCTCTAAGCCGTCGGCACAGGTGATTTTAGGGGTGCTAGTAGTGTCATGCTTTGTGTCAAAGAGCATACATTTAGTCTTCTTGGAGTTGAGAAGAAGGTGGAGACTGGGAAAGGACTGTTCAATAGAGGTAAGACTGATTTGAAGAGTGGATGCCGCAACATCAATCATCTCCGCCCCTCACTTACACCTACCAGCACCGCTACTCTTGTTCACGCCCTGGTCACATCCCGCCTAGATTACTGTAACTCCCTCCTCTTTGGTCTCCCACATAAGTATCTTTACAAACACCAACAGGTCCAGAACTCAGCCCCTCACATTATTACTAGAACTCCCTCCAACAACCACATCACTCCTGTTCTCCACCAACTTCACTGGCTGCCTGTTAAGTCACGCACTGACTACAAGGTATTATAAAATGGCATGCAAATCTCTTGATTCGGTAGCACTTTATAATAACACCCTGTTATAATACATTTATAAGGTATTTGTAGATAATGAACTAATCATGAACAAACCATTTATATACATTCATAAATGATTATTAAATCATTTATAACTATATTTGTATAACATTTACAGATTAGTTCTACATTATTTATAACTCATTATCAACATTGTTTGTACTTGATTTGTTCATCATTAAATAATGTTGTTTAATGTGTAGTAACACATTTGTAGATGCTTTGAAAAATAGATATGAAAAAACGACTATAGTGTATCTCCATTTATTTTTCATGTTCAACAAATGATTTGTTAAGACATTCATAAAACATCTATAAATCATTTGCAGATGCTATCGTGGGGGCCAATCTAAAGTGAAGCCTATTCATCATTAACAAGTGTCTAATACAGTTAATTATTTGTTTACTTTTTCATCACATGTTACAAATGTTGTAGGCAGCTTTCGGATACACCCTTCTTTGTGACATCAAACAGTGACAGAATTAGGACTAAAGATAAATGCAATTTTATTAACATATAAAATGCATGTGCATGACATATAGTGTAACATCGGGGGGCACTATAGTTCATTATCCACTAATGTGTTATAAATACTTTGTAAATGGTATACAAATATAGTTATAAATGATTTAATAATCATTTATGAATGTATATAAATGGTTTGTTCATGATTAGTTCATTATCTACAAATACCTTATAAATGTATTATAACAGGGTGTTATTATAAAGTGCTACCCTTGATTCTGATTGGCTGAAACAGTCAAGTTACCGGTTGTTATTTCGTATAACACACTCCACGTGACCCCAGATCCCTCCCACAACCGAATAACTATTTTTTTCTGTCTGAATCAATCCGCGATAGATAGAAAATGGAAGTATGAATAGCTTTTTTTTCCTACTTTTTCTCCTCCTTTTTTCTGTGATTTTTCTCCCCATCCCAATTTACCTCTCGTGCCAATTCTCCCTCACCTGTCCTGATCATTGCTCGCATATGCCCCCCACTGGCCGGTTGTAGGGAGGATAGAAGCCTTGCATCACATGTCCCCTCCGATACATGTGGAGTCAGCCTGTCACATCTTTTCACCTGCCAGTGCAGACTATCATTTGGCGAGGAGTAACGTGTAGGAGGCTCACACTGCCCCCGCCATTTTCCTGACTTTGCTGTGCAGGCGCCCCAACCGACCTGTAGGAGTCGCTGTTCACAACCACCAGACTACCACCCTTCGACTTCCCACCCGCTAACTCTGCCAATTGAGTTAGTATGACAGCTGGCCCAAGCTGGAGGCAACGCCGACAGCCGGATTCGAACCCGGTGTTTCTTGCGTTGGTGACGAGCGCAATGTCCGCTGCGCCACTCAGCCGCCCTGAAGTATGAATAGCTTTTGAACTAATCCTCGAAAAAAGATACAGTCAACTGGAATATGTTATTCGTTACATACACATGGATTATGTAATTAATTTGTCACGACCCATTGTGAAACAAAAGAAAAATCGCAAAAAAAATAAATAAATAAAAATAAATGGCTGTCGATTATTATATATATATTTTGTCATATTTGAATGATTGATTGATTGAAAACTTTATTAAGACGCACAGTGAAGTTACCGGTTGTTATTTGATTGATTGATTGA
Organism: Notolepis coatsorum; assembly: GCF_963971535.1. NCBI lineage: Eukaryota > Metazoa > Chordata > Actinopteri > Aulopiformes > Paralepididae > Notolepis > Notolepis coatsorum. The sequence continues at coordinate 200,771,111 of NC_140166.1, forward strand.
TAGAACATTTGATTAAGAAGCACAGTGAAGTGGGCGGTTAGGTGGCGTAGCGGAGATTGCGTTCATCACCAACCCCGAAGCTGTGAGCTGGATTCGCCTGTTCGAATCCAGCTCACAGCTCCGGGGTTGTCACCAGCTTGGCTGGCCGTTCACACAATACAATTGGCTGTATTAGAGGGTGGGAGAAGCTGGCGGGGTGGGTCCGGGTCGTTGTAAACAGCGACTCCTACAGTTCGGTCGGGGCGCCTGCTAAGCGTGGATAGGACCTGAGTGGGATAGTGTGATCCTTCCACACGCTACGCCCTCTCAGGGAGGATCCGCGCTGCCAGGTGAAAAGAAGCGGTTGATTGGCTGGACGTGTGTCGGAGGAAGCACGTGATAGCCTCCACTCTCCCAGATGATCTGACTGTGGGGGGTAAGTGCGCAGCGACCAGGAAGGGATTGGGAATTGGCATACGACTAACATTGGGATGGGAGAAAATCGGAAGAAAATTAAGGGGGGAAAAATATCAATAAAACAAAAAAAACTAAAAAAGAAGCACAGTGAAGTTACCGGTTGTTATTTGATTGATTGATTGATTGATTGATTGATTGAACATTTTATTAACAGATTGCAGAATGGGTACAATACAGTACAGCTCAATACACACAATTGTTAAGGGGATGCAGGCAACTTAAAAAAAAATGTTTGCCTACTTTTTCTGCGGATGGTTTAGTGAATAAATCTCCATTATGCTTTAATTACTGTGTGTTTATTCTATAGTAATAAGGTTGGGTGAATTTGGCCATTGTATAAAAGACATTACACCACTTGTAGTCGTGTGTTATAGGAATTAGATCATGCCTAGGGGGGTCTAACGACTCTCCGCTGCGCGTCGAGTCTAACAACCACCCCTAGGCATGATCTAATTCCTATAACACACACCTGCGCGTGATGTAATGCTTAATTACTACTCACCTTCAAGGCCCTCTATAATTTAGCCCCTCCTTATCATACAAAAAGAAAAACAAGTGGACATGGGCACTCGCTCGCTCCCCCCCCCCCCCCCCACTCACCCCAGGACCTCAACATGAGTTACATACATAATATAATATTCAATAATCGAGAGTTATATGGACTCTTTTAGCTTTGCAACAGCAGCCACCCAGATTGCAATATTAGACTCATTAACCCCTATAACACGTGCAGTGGATATCTCCAGATAGATCACATCAAGATAAGTGAGAATCCATACCTTCGGGCATAGTTTGTCTGGGTGTATCCATTGTGAGGCAATACATTTTTTGGCGGCTGTGAGGCCGGCTAGAATCAGTCTTTTCACATGTGTAGAGGTCGGTAATTGAGAAACGTCATTCAATAGCAATACAGAAGGAGAAACAGGTATGGTCAGAGAGAAAATATCTGAGAGCTGAGAGGTAACATTTTCCCAGAATAGCTCAACAGGAGGACATTCCCAGTACATATGCATAAATGTTCCGGTGGCACCATTTGGACATAAGGTACATCGAGAGTCAGGTCTGAGACCCATTCGATTCAATCGTCTAGGGGTCAGATAAGTTCTGTGAACAACATTTTTATGAATCTGTTGGTGATCTGGGTTGCGTGAGGATAGCCGGACATTCTCCCAGACTGTATCCCAATCAAAATCAACATCCAACTCCGGGATATCCTTTCTCCAAATCGTATCCTTGTCATAAAAGAATTTGTGAAAACGATGACGTTCTAGTGGAGCGTCCCATGGAATGCCATGAGCCTTCAGAGATGCCCTTATTTGTAAATAAAAGAACAAGGAAGTTCCGGGGAGATCATATCCGTTGGACAGATCCTGGAAAGAGCGGAGACCAGAGTTATCGAAGATATCCCCCAACGTGTGAATGCCTTCCTTTTCCCATCTAGGGTATCTAATAGGCTGTTGTCCAATAAGGAGTAGATTGTTATTAAATAGAGGGGAACGCGTGTGCCACCGTCCGATGGTGGTTAGTACACAATTTCTGGGTGTCCCGGCAAGTCTGGATCACATGTGTGATAAGAGGGCCAAATCGTAAATTGCATTGCTTAATTGATATGTTGGTATTACACTATATCCTGAAGTCTATTTGGGGATACTATCTTCTCCTCCAATGGTTGCCAGGATACAGCTGCTTGAGAATCAAACCAGGTGATCAATGGTCTCAAAGAAAAAGCTTGAAAGTAATATTTGAAGTCTGGAAATGCTAAACCCTGTCGAGTTTACTCCTCTGGGCAGTGTATCTCTTTAAGCGTGGGCGTTTGTTGTTCCAGACGAATTTATATGAGGCAGAGTGCAATTTCTGCCAGTAACCAACAGGAGGAGGTAACGGGAGCATGGAGCTGATGAAGTTAATTCTGGGTAAAATATTCATTTGAATTATTGACGCACGGGCCTGTAATGAGTTTTTTTATTTGGACCATCTGTTGAAGTCATTCGTAATCCTGTCACCCAAGCTGGAGTAATTATACTTTACCGTCTGGCTAATAGTGGGGAATATTTCAATCCCAAAACATTTAAAGTGCTCCACCATAAGTATGTTTGCAGGGAGGATGGTAGCCTTCGCAGTCTCATTAAGTGGAAGAAAGGCAGATTTTGGCCAGTTGATCTTAAATCCAGATAGACAAAATCATCTATTATGCTGAGAAGATGAGGTAGAGAGATGGCGGGATTCTGCATAAATAAGAGTATGGTGATGTGTGCACAGCGTGCGTGTCGTGTGTGTGTTCATGTGTGCTTGTGTGTGGATAGTTCAGTGTTCTGTGGCACTCAATGTTCATTGTTCAGGGCTCTGATGGCCTGGGGGAAGAAGCTGAGCCTAAGCCGCTCTGTCCTAGTAGCTGGGGTTCACAGGCGTCTGCCTGACCTCAGCAGCTGGAACAGGCTGTTATTGGGGTGGTGAGGGTCTTTCATTATCCTGCAGGCTCTGGATTTGCACCTCTTGTTGTATAGAACCTGCAGGGGAGGTAGTGCAATACCCGTGGTACGCTCGGCTGAGCGCACCACTCTCTGTAGGGCCTTCTTGTCTTGTGCCGTGCTGTTTCCATACCAGGCAGTGATGTTTCCGGTCAAGATGCTCTCTACAGCTCCTGAGTAGAAGGACTGGAGTATCTTCCCCGATACTCTGAACTTCCTTAACTGTCTCAGGTGGTAGAGGCGCTGTTTCGCCTTCTTTACTACTGTGTCTATGTGTGTTGACCATGTCAGATCCTCTGAGATGTGGACCCCCAGGTACTTAAAGCTGCTCACCCTGTCCACGGTAGCCCCGTTAATCATCAGTGGTGTGTGTGTCTCCTGCTGTCCTCTCCTATAATCCACGATCAGCTCCTTGGTTTTACCAATGTTCAGGAGCAGGCTGTTGTCCTGGCACCAGCGTTCCAGTACCTCAATCTCCTCCCGGTAGGCCTTCTCGTCGTTGTCCGAGATCAGCCCCACCACCACCGTGTCGTCTGCGAACTTCACTATGGAGTTGGAGCTGAACTTGGCCACACAGTCGTGTGTGTTTAGCGGTTAGCACACACGGTTAGCACACACACACACACACCGGAACACACACGCATGCATTGTCTCTTGTAGGATCGCTGATGCGATTAGTCTCTGCGATTAACGCATCCCGTCGTCCTTCCCCCCAAGGTCAGCCGGGAGAAGACAGGCGTCGGCGAGGGCCGCGCCAGGGGACCAATCCAAGTGTTCCTGCCGTCTTCATCAAGGACACCACAGCGCCAGCGATCTGTTGTTGTGCATGTTTTTCCATTGGGTTTATCTTATCGGGGGGGGGAAACCCTTGCGAGCACGGGGAGAACATGCAAACTCCACACAGAAAGGCCTGGGAGATACCCCACCTGGGTACCTGGCATCATGGAAACCTGGTCCCCAAGCGGGAATCGAACCCTGGACCTTCTTGCTGTGAGGCGACAGTGTTAACCACTACACCGCTTAAACATAGCTGCAGTGAGTACAGCATAAAAGTTACCGTCATCCAAATTAGGGGCGTATGCAGAAACCAAAGCAATCTTTCGGTTAGAGTATTCCATTTTAGCAATAGTAATTCGACCATCTGCATCAGACCACACATATAACAGTTTAATATTCAAATTTCGCTTCGTTATTATGGCTACCCCACAGGACTTAGTGCCAAAAGAAGAAGAACTTATGTTATGGCAATTATCAGTCTTACATTATCAGCCATTAAAAGGTGCGTTTCACTCAGTAAAGCAAGGTCCACCTCCTTCCTTCTTAGCAACGTTAGTACACTTGTGCGTTTATGCGGAAAATTAGGACCCCCTGTATTCCAGATCAAGATATTTAAATTAGCCATAGTCTAAAAGGGCTGCAGTATGACTGAATGTAATTTGTTTGAAGTAGAACACTATAACAGATACATATCCACTCGTTAAGGTCCTATTGAGTTCCGAGCATGAGCGTGAAAACAAAAATAAAATAGAGCGAGTCGAATGAAAAGAAAAACAAAAAGCAACGCACCCCCCCATTCCCACCCCCCTCCCCCCATCAGATAACTTGTCCGATATCGATCAAACATCAGTTGGCCGCTATGACTGAGCATAACAACCACAACAACATTATGTAACTTAACCATACCAAAAACAGGAACCCACTTCGCTCAACAGAGAGAAGAAATCTATGCAGAGTTCCATGCGAAGTTCAATGTTCAATGTGCAGACGATAAAAAGCAGATACATTAAAACACAGCTTGTCTGAGTTAAACTTGAAAAAAGGCAATATGCAAACCCATCGATGAGATAATACAGCTGAGATAAACCTTGAGCATTACCGCTCTATTGGACCAAAAAGTTATGGCAGGCGCGTGGTAACGGTAGTGTTAGCTAGAAGAGTTGGATAACCAGCACGCCTTGAACTTAGCTTAATCAGGCTCAGGGCCTGTTATACCTTGATTTGCATAGACAGCTCTGCCGAGAGGGGTCCATCCCCCTCGGCCGGCAGATACGTTAAGACACATTTCGTGAAACTTGAAAAAAGTCAATACTCATAAGAAATCTATGCAAAGAAATCTATGCAGAGTTCAATGCAAAGTTCAATGTGCATACGATAAAAAGCAGATACGTTAGAACACATCCCATCTGAGTGAAACTTGAAAACAGTCAATATGTGTACCCATCGTTGAGATAATACAGCAGAGATATAACAAGCACGCCTTGTACTTAGCTTAAACAGGCTCAGGGCCCGTTATACCCTGATTCATGTAGACAGCTCCGCCGAGGAGGGTCCATCCCCCTCGGCCGGGAAGGCCATCCAGGACCAGGCCTGTTACACCCCGATTCCCGCAGCCAACTCCGCCAAGGGGGGTCCGTCCCCCTCGGCTAGGGAGGATACCATGCCGCTCCGTAGGAAGTGTAGCGCCTCAGTCGGCGAGGTGAAGAGGCGGTTGCATGTAACAACTTTCAAGGTGGCTGGATAGAGTAGGAAAACTTCTATGCCCTTTTCACGAGCATAGTCCATAGCCTGAGAGAAGGCTCTGCGGCGTTTGACGGTGTAATCGCTGAAGTCCGCTGCAAATCTGAGTGGATGGTTATCCACGGTTGGAGGTTGTTTCCTGGCCTCTCGCAGAAGAGACTGGCGTGCAGTGAAACGCAGGCAGCAGAATATGAAGGCGCGGGGACGTTCACCCTTCTCTGGGGGACCTTTTCTAAAAATTCTGTGTGCACGCTCAATCTCCGGAGGGGCGATGGACGGGAACCACTTGGGAATCATCCTTTCTAGATATTGAATCGGCGCATCACCCTCGACGCTTTCGGGCAAGCCGTAGACTCGGAAATTGCACCTCCTATTAACGTTGTTAATCAAGCAGCCATCCGACCTGAGCGGAAACCGGAAGCCCAGCCCTGTGCCTTTTCATAACATCACATGCAACCCCAATACATTTTCATCAGGTGCCCCAGAGAAAAAGCGATAACGATGGAGCGAGGCAGCAAATTAATGTGTTTGAGAGAGAGAGCAAGAGAGTAGAGACTATGTACATACAGTGCTACTCTTTCGTGGCTTTTAGTTTACCTGAATACATTGCTATTATAATTAGGACATCCCTCCTGGCGGAGATTTGCACACCACTGAGCGCACTTTTCTAGTCATACAAGAAGATAATTCATCTTCTGCCATACACACACACACACACACACACACACACACACACACACACACACACACACACACACACACACACACACACACACACACACACACACACACACACACACACACACACACACACACACACACACACACACACACACACACACACACACACACACACACACACACACACACACACATACAATTTCCATCACCCAAGAGAAGCTAATGATAATCTTTTATCACACAAGGCCTCTTATCGGGAGTGTGTGATTCACCCTTGGGACAAGACAAGGGTTTTTTATGGTAGAAGGACTCTAATCCCAATATCATTGATACACCATGTCAGAACAGATATAATGCAACCGGTGCCTTGATGCCAGGATGGGTCAGGGGTGGGTGGGTGTTGGTTACCGCAGACGCATCGGCAGATCAGAACAAGACGTGGATGGATTCCATCTGCTCGGCCTCCGTGAGCAGTTGCTCCTCTAGGCCTGAGTGAGATTAATGGTTTGGCAAACATGATGAATGGCTGTGATTGGCGATGACAGCCTTTTGACTGACAGGTTACAGGTGTAGCCCCTCCCTCCCTCCCTCCCCCTCCCTCGTACCCCGACACTCAGATTCGACCGTCGCTCCCCTCTCTTCTCCTTTCCCTCGCTCGCCCCCCCCCCTCCCCCGCGAGCAGACGTCGGCGCGTCCCGCCGCAGGTTATTAGGCTAGGCGCGACCTCTTGACCCCCAATGATAAACACCGGCCTCTGCCTCGTCTGCGACGCGCGGGTGTCGGTGGTCACCAGCTGAATCCGGGGGACTTAGCTGCTCATTTGCTGCACTTAGGAGTCGGGGCGAGCGCGCTCCAGAGAAACAGTTAAGCTGTCACACGTGAGACGGGACACGTAGGAGCGAGCCTCCCCGACAGCGGGCTGCCAGTTGGTCCGGATTGTTTGAGAAAGAGGACGAAGTATCAAAGGCTCCTGGTGGAAAAACAGCTGCAGACGGCGGCTCTAGGGTTACGGCACGGAGCTGACGAGGACCAGGCCGGGCTGCTGTGGTCATTTGCTGGGAGACTGACTGTCAAAGACGTCTGGTCATTAGAGAGGAGCTGCTGTTCCACGTTTTGACAACGCGTCACCTCTCACTAACGTATAGCGGGGGCCCACGTCGGTGTCGCTTTTGATCCGGAGCGCCGACCGAGACCCCGCGACTGACGACTGACATCGTGTCTGAAGCGTTGTTAATATAATGTAGCGTGTCACCATCGTTTTTCCAATGTAATCCGTCGTCTGTGAATTGAAACGTTATGTGATTGTTTGGAATTGTTTGTAGCTTTTTCAGCCACACAGTGAAATGTTTACAATACTAACGTTCTTCAGAAATGTCTACAAGTTCCTTACTTCCCTTCTTCCATCTATCCCTCCTTCCCACTTCAAGATTCAAAATTCAAGAGGTTTATTTGTCACATACATACCAGGGCATACAGTGAAATGCGGGTGGGCATACAATTCTATCCCTCCTTCTATCTATCCCTCCTTCCTTCTATCCCTCTTTCCTTCAATCCCTCCTTCCTTCTATCCCTCCTTCCTACTTCTATCCCTGATCCTTCCTTCTATCCCTCCATCCTGCTATCCCTCCTTCCTTCTATCCCTCCTTCCTACTTCTATCCATCCTTCCTACTTATATCCCTCCTTCCTTCTATCCTTCCATCCTAAGATAAGATAAGATAAGATAAGATATTCCTTTATTAATCCCCTTGGGGAAATTCGTGACACACACATCCTGCTATCCCTCCTTCCTTCTATCCATCCTTCCTACTTCTATACACCCCTCCTTCTATCCCTCCTTCCTTATATCCCTCCTTCCTACTTGTATCCCTCCTTCCTTCTATCCCTCCATCCTTCTATCCCTCCTCCCTTCTATCCCTCCTCCCTACTTCTATCCCTCCTTCCTTCTTATATCCCTCTTTCCTTATATCTGTCCTCATTTCTATCCCTCCTTCCTACTTCCTTCCCTCCTTCCTTCCATCCCTCCTTCCTTCCTTCCTTCGGTCTTTCCCTCATTCTCCACCCAGTGGTTTCTGACAGCTTACAGTCATCTGTTGCAGCCAGTACAGTGCACACTACCAAACACCAACTTATGAGGACAGGAGCGAGAGAGGTCTGTTCTGTAGGTTCTGGTGGAGGGATGAAGAGAAGTGTGTGTGTGTGTGTGTGTGTGTGTGTGTGTGTGTGTGTGTGTGTGTGTGTGTGTGTGTGTGTGTGTGTGTGTGTGTGTGTGTGTGTGTGTGTGTGTGTGTGTGTGTGTGTGTGTGTGTGTGTGTGTGTGTGTGTGTGTGTGTGTGTGGTGTGTGTGTGTGTGTGTGTGTGTGTGTGTGGATGGTCCTCTAAACACAAACTACCTTTAGGTCTGAGAGTCAGTGGTAGACTTAGGCATGGGCAGCATGGGCAACACAAAATAAAAAAAATATATATATATATATATATATATATATCATTACCCCCCTCCCCCCCTGAATGGTGACATTTGCATGATTGGTTTTCTATCACTCATTGCACGTCACGTCAGGTCAATTGACCTTGTCTGTTCGAGTGGGCGTCCTGTTTGTGACTGTGAACTTGGCAGGCAACTGCCTGGGAAGGTCCCACTCACTCAGTACCACATGGCGGGGGGGAGGGCGGGGGAGGGGCGCGCGGGATTCTGGAATCCATTCTATGACTCACTGACTCACTGAGTCAGATGCAGTAAGATGAAGATAGATACAGTAAGACACACACACACACACACACACACACACACACACACACACACACACACACACACACACACACACACACACACACACACACACACACACACACACACACTCCCCCACACTCCTCCACAAGGCCCTTGGTTGTCTTTCT